>NC_138508.1:17314259-17616759 GCF_964252035.2 Podarcis erhardii | reverse complement strand
CAAAAATTATTGTATTTACTATTTTAAAAATAAGTATCCCACCTTGTTCTCCGAAGAGACTCAAACAATAATAAAACAATTTTGTGATTTTAGGTCGTAGCTACCCTGAGACCTGCAGGTATAGTGTGGTGCACAAATTTATTTCTTTATTTAGCAAACAGAAGAAAGCAAACATAATCCCTAAGCGACACGATAATTCACTCACATCCAAAAGTGAACAATATCTTTAACTAATCAATTTGTCTTTGATTGTCTATGCAGTAGAGGCGAGGATGTTGCCTTGTGTAAATTCCATCTCGGGGCGGATCTGCACCCATCGTTTATAACATTATAAAAACGTGTTATTAAAATGGGACACCAGGGGGTGTTGCAGATGAGTGAGCCACCGGCAATGGGAAACTGCACCAAACATTTTTAATGTTTTCAAATATAATGTTCTATGAGATCAATGGAGATCTGGCCACAGTCGGCACTGACTGGCAGAAGCCTTCTGGGATTGCAGACAAGAGACATTTCCCAGCCTTACCTGGAGACACCAGGGACTGAACCTGGGACCTTCAGCACTGAAGGCAAATACTCTACTGCTGACCTCGGGACTCAGAAGAGGCAAGTAACTCTTCATTTCCATTTCTTCTTTAACGAGGTTAACATTTCAGATCTCCTCCCTCACCCAACAGCAGATTGGCCCAGTTGCAGATGATATAACCGGCTTATACTACCACTAGCCCCAACCAATGGTCAAGCCAATGCTCAAGGATTATGAGAAATATACTTCAACCACATCTAGAGGACAGCATGGTGGATACCCTGGTGGATACCCTACAGCCCCAGCCACTTTGCACGCACTGTTGGATCCGGGCCTCTCTCTTCTCCATTCATTTCAAAGCAGGGAGAGCCTTCTCGGTGGTGGCTCCCAGGCTTTGAAACTCCCTCCCCAGAGAAACTGGACTGGCTCCCTCCTTCCTGTCCTACTTCCATTGGCCGGGGGAGACTTTCCTGTTCTTACAGGCTTTGGGAATCAACTGCTTTTAATGAAAGGGCTGGTGCCATAATGTTTGTACTGGAATTATTTAAAACAGGTTTTCTATAAGTATATAGCTTGAATTCTGCCAGTGTTTAATTGTATTTTAATGATTGGTTGTCATATTTTTTAGCGGTTCTTGTTTTTATCTGTAAGTTGCCTTAAGTCCCAACAGGGATAAAGGATGGGGTGAATATAATAATAATAATAATAATAATAATAATAATAATAATGCAGTCATACCTTGCAAGTCGAACAGAATCTGTTCCGGAAGTCCGTCTGACTTCTGAAACATTCAAAAACCAAGGCGCGGCTTCTGATTGGCTGCAGGAAGCTCCTGTAGCCAATCAAAAGCTGCTGAAGCCTTGTCGGACATTCAGCTTCCAAAAGAACATTCGAAAACCAGAACAGTCTGGTTTTTGATCGTTCGGGAGCTGAAACGTACAACTCCCAAGGCACTTGGGAGCCGAGGTGCGACACATATTGTGCTTTTTATTTTTAGGAAAAAAGGTACCACTAGTCAGCATGCCACAATTTAAACATTTGCTTGGGAAAGCAGCTGGTATTGTGTACCCTTGAGTACCCCCAGAAAAAAGCACTAATCCTCATCATCAACTGTCCACAGAGAGGAATGAGCATGTCACCCATCTCCATCCATTTAAATTAAGAAGGAAGCCAGTCTTTCAGAGGCCCCTGCGTTCATTAGGATGCATGTGTCTTGCAGAATCAGGCATATATATCACAAACACACACACACCTTGGAATCACTTACAAATGGTATTTACTAGTACAGAAGACATTGTGGTAGAAAGAAGGACAGAGTAGGCGCATTGCGTCGCAACGAGAGTGCCAGGTCTGTCGATGGTATACAGCAGTGAGGGCTATTAGCTGTGCCGTCGGGGCACTTTTTCTGTTCAAAGGCTCGTTGCCTGGCAGCTGCCTCCAGCAGCACTGAAGAATCCAGCTTTGAAGTGCTGGGAGCTGAACACGCACACCTCTAGAGTTTATAGTTGCTAACTGTACAAAACATTCCCAAAGTGTGAAAAGTCCACTTTCAGTCTGGCACTGCAGTTGACATTCCATGCTATCGGGAGCAAAGGGGTAGAGAGAGAGAGGGAGGGAGGGAACGGCAGATGATGGGGCAATTCACCCCATTTCAAATAGGTAAATGTCTTTGACGCACAGTCTTAAAACGCTGCAGTGTGGCTTGAGATTGACCCTGCATGGACAATGTTTAAGAAGGCGCCCTTCTCATGTTGGGCTTCTGTTCTCCACCTGCACACACTTCCTAGTTAACCGAGGTTCCAAGGCAAGCAGAATGGCCCTTAATTTCAGATGTCACCTTAATTTCAGATGTGGTGCATGCAGCACTGAAATCTAGTTCTTACTACATCTGCACTAAACCTGCATCGAAGGCTGTGCTCTAAACCACTGAGCCTCGGGCTTGCCAGTCAGAAGGTTGGTGGTTTGAATCCCCATGACGGGGTGAGCTCCCGTTGCTCAGTCCCTGCTCCTGCCAACCTAGCAGTTCGAAAGCACACCAGCGCAAGTAGATAACTAGGTACCGCTGTGTTTCCATGCTCTTGGCACTCATCATGGTGTCCTGTTGTGCTAGAAGTGGTTTAGTCATGCTGGCCACATGACCTGGAAAGCTGTCTGTGGACAAACGCCAGCTCCCTCGGCCTGAAAGTGAGATGAGTGCCGCAACCCCATAGTCACCTTTGACTGGACAGTTGTCCAGGGGTCCTTTACTGACTTGCTGGTAGGGGCTTGTATGATCCAATTCTCCTTCACCTAAAAAGAAATCTCAGCGCGTAGAAAACAGGGAGAAAGGTTCCTAAGCTACTCTTCTACCTGAAATATAGTTTCCTATGCCCAGGGATTTGTTTGTGTCCAGTGCTATGAGTCCCCCACTACAGTTTAAAGTAGTACAACCCAGGTAGAGATTTAGCACTCCAGCAACAAGTAGGTCTGAATACCTGAGTGCATCAGGATGGTTAAGCATCAGAGAACTTAAGTTTTCCCCAAAGCAGTATTTTGCAAAATTGTGTTCTGGGACACCCTTGGAATACCTTGCAAGGGGTTCCCCAATGAGAAGAAGAGAGACATACAAAAAGCAGCAATGGACAACCTTCAATGAACAACAGTTTGCTAACATACTATCCATCTTCCACAAAATGTGCAGATTTGTGGACGTTAGGTATACATGGTAAGCTTCATTTACAGTTCCTATGGGACGGCGGTGAGGCCTTGTTTGAACTACAGAATGTCCAAGTAAGAGAGAAGGAGGGAAATAGTGTGGAGGGAACAGTTTTAATGCCTCAGTTAAAACAGTTAGTGAGTCTGAGACTAGGGTAGAGATGTAAAATTTATGGAAATTTTGAAGCCATGAGACCCCCCCCCCCCCGTTCTTACCCAGAAAAAAAGAGAAATTTTGGAAAACTGAAAAAAAGTTCAGTGTGGAGTAGTTTTACAAAGTGCATGAAATGCAGTGTGTATGAAATGCAGGGGAAACCTGATATATATTTTTTAATTTTTCCAGATTTTTTCTAGGCCTTCCCATCTCTAGACTAGAGTAGATGGTAGATGGAATTATTGGGTTAGGAACAGGCCTGCCAGATGAGAACTCGTATTTTTTTAAGTTTCTTTGTAAAAACATACCATGAGAAACACTGTACAGTGGTACCTTGGGTTACAGACGCTTCAGGTTACAGACGCTTCAGGTTACAGACTCTGCTAACCCAGAAATAGTACCTTGGGTTAAGAACTTTGCTCCAGGATGAGAACAGAAATGGTGCGGTGGCAGCAGGAGTCCCCATTAGCTAAAGTGGTACCTCAGGTTAGGAACAGTTTCAGGTTAAGAACAGACCTCCGGAACGAATTAAGTTCTTAACCCGAGGTACCACTGTACTCACCAACAAATTAGCTCAACGTTTGTTTCTTCTTCCATTCTCTCACCATGAAGAAAAGCTTTTACATGGCTAATTCTGGTCTGTCTCTGGTGGAAATCACATTTTAAAGGTTTGACTATCCACCTCAAAGCAGGGTGTTCATGCTGAGACCACAACACTTCCACAAAGTGATAGGACATCCTGGAAGATGTCCTAAGATGCTGTGGAACATGCTGGGGTTTCCCAACACAGACATTGACACAGAAAGATCTGGCAACCACTCCCCGAAAGTGGAACGTTAAGACTTAGGGTGTACAGCAACATGGCAAATTCTCCTTCGTATTATTGTACAGATGATAATGTGGCAGAATAATATATATGGGGTGATCTAATGAAGGTGTTTGGCCAGTCCAGCCTTCCCTACCCTGGTGTTCTTCAGATGTGTTGGACCACAACTCCCACCTCCCATTGCCATTCATCATGTTGGCTTGGACTGGTGGAGCTGTAGTAGTCCAAAATATCTAGAAAGCTCAGGTTGTAGAAGGTTGGTCCAAATCGTACAATGCAGCAAATATGTATGCAAAAGTGAGGAAAGGTTGCTCATTGCTGAAGAAGGGCAGGATAGCCAATACAATGCTGCCCTCCAGATGCTGTTGAACTTCAACTCTTCTCAACTCTAGCCAGCATGCCCAATGGTCAAGGATGACAGGAGTTATGGTCCAGCAGCATTCAGGGGATGTCATGTTGGCTACCCCTAGTGTGGGACAAAGGGAACTCTTGCTTTTCTTCTTCTCCTTCCCCACTCTTCTTCTTCCTCCTTCTTGGAAAGCATGCTTTGACAACATATCAGATGGTGAATGACTCATCACCCACAACGGGTCAAATAAAACGCATTCTTTACAGAAAGTATTAATGCGTTCCAGAATAATTCTTGTTGCTGCTGGATCAGACTAAAGGTCCTACGTAGTCCAGTATTTTGTTCTCATAGTGGGCTGCTAGAACATGATGCATAGAAAGAAGGCTAAGCTAGGGGTTGGAGAAAACAAATCTGTGATACGGTCTGAGGGAATGTGATAGAGCAACCTTGCTGACACTAAGCAGATCTGGGTCTCCTCTCTGCCTGAATAAGACTTTCTTAAAACCTTATGTATGCCACCTTGAGTTACAAGCTTCAGTTACTCCACCACAATGAGAACACATGAAGGTGTTTTATACTGATTCAGATCATTGACCCTTCTAGACCAGCGTTGTCTGACAGCAGTTCTCCAGAGTTTAAAGGAGGAGTGTTACTGATCTGAGGTCTACTGCCAGTCAGTGTAGACCAGTGTAGGCCTTGCTGTAGACAATATGGAGCTGGATGGACCAATGGCATGACTCAATATGGGCAGCTTCCTGTCTTCCTAAGGTTCTTTCCTGTCACCTCCTTCCTGAGCCTTCTTTTAATGGGGGATGGCAAGAATCAAACCTAGGACCTTCTGAAACTTTCTGCAAAGTTTCCCAGCTCTGTTAGCTAAAACAATGTCTTTATTAGCCAGAACTTCCAGTGTACCTCTGTTTATTATGGTGAGGTGCCTCTCAGCTACTTTCTTTCCCCATGAGTGAAGGTTCTGTTTTTCTACCTCCTTTGCAGGAGAGTTCATAATTTCAGTGGGTATGGGGCTGAGTTAACCTTATCATAGTGTGGTGGCTGAGGGTAGTGTGGTCTGACTCAGTAGAAGGTAGCATCCTATGATGTCAGGGAACTGCCATCGGAGCCAGAGGCGGAGGGAAGGCTCCAGAGGGATGCCGGAGAGGGTCCCAGTAGGGAGAGAGGCAGCCCATCTGCTGGGGAAGGAAATCAGCGTAACACCAGGGATGAAGGGGGGCAGATGGGGGAATCGGAGAGAAGGCTCCAGGACTCTTCACCGGAAACCAGTGGGGAGAGTACGGGTCCTCCGCTGCCCACACCCTCCCTGCGCAGAAGACTTCCGCGCAGGGAGAGTAGGAGGAGACTTGGCATCAAAGAACTTCCTTGCTGGAAGAAGTTTAAGAAACGCCCACTGACGGATTCTGCCAGCGATTGAGACAGCCACGGATGGGTGGCTGTCCGGACAGAAAGGGTTCAACCAGGCAACCTAGCCAGGAGTGGCAGCAACTTACGCACGAGCAACCCCCTTAGAACCATTACATATGACTTCTATACAACAATGGACAGCTATCAGGAGAGTGAAGACAGCTTCCCTGGCTTACCAGACTTCCAGGACATCACAAGGTTTATAGGAAGTGTAAATGCAGACTTCCATAAAGATGATTCATAAAATGAAAAGAACTGATACTCATTTTTTCAAAAAAGCAACAAAAAACTGGCCATCTTGAAAGTAAGGTAAAGTGCGATGAAAACCCTGCCCCCTGTTCATGAGAATGTTACCCAAATGTTCCCTCCTGCTGGATAATTTTTGAATGCAATTTCTTTTCTCATGAATTAACAGCAAATGTTAGGGTGGGGGAGAACGCAAAGAAATATTTGGCACAGCACGAACATATCTACTCATGATATCATTTAAAATGTTCTGTGCCCTGAAATGAACTCCTTGTGGAAGCATTCCAGGCATCAGTGAGATTTCAGTCACGTCATCACGACTCAGTAAGTGCAGGAGCTTGGCGGATTCACACTTAGAAGTGGTTTTGTACAACTGCTGAAACCTCATCGTAACTCCTGAAATTTGGGTCCAGGACTTTTGCCGGGTGAAGAAACTGCAGGATCATTTGCCGGTGAGCACATAATGGAGACATAAATATTCCATGCCCTCGTTGTGTTTTACAAGCTCAGGTCAACTTGTTACTAAGCAAGAAGAAAACCATTTCGCTCTTACAGCATATTAGTGATTTCCTTTACAATGTAATTAAAAATAGCACTGGAGGTTATTTCAAGCCCATTGCAATTACAAAATATTCACAATAAAATAGACTTCAGGTCATAATGGCAGGATTTATCCATCCCTCGTCCTCCATTGCCCCAGATGTAGCTAATAGCACAGCAAAGGAGCTGGGGAGAAAAAGCCAATGCCGCATTATACAATTTGACATCAATTCCTCGCATGCTTGATAAACCTCGAGGCAACCTCTGTATTTAGTATGATAGCATTCATAGTACCAGCCAGTGAAAACAACAATTCCCAACAGATTAGGAAACAGGATTTTCCCCCAGCTCCAAGAGAAAGTCCTGCAGAAAAATGCAATATACAAGATTCACAACATATTTACAATATCTTTTATTTCTGCACAGAGAAAAGTCTCTTTAAAACTCTTCACCTCGTGCACCAATTGAAAGTAAATAAATAGAAGCACACAGACAAAAGTTAACCCTGTTTGAATTCAGACATGTCCTCAACCAATGGGAGGGGAGAGAGGTAGCAAAGCCACATTCATAGAATCATAGAATTGTAGAGTCGGAAGGGTTCCTGGGGGTCATCTAGTCCAACCCCCTGAAATGCAGGAATCTGAACAAAAGCATCCATGACATCTTGTTTGTTATGTTTGACTAGAAAATTGTCTGTCATTATGACTGGTGTGGTGCGGATGACAACAGGACAATTGAGTAGGGGGGGAGGAGAAGACTCAGCCACTGAGAATCAAGCCCTGCTCTTCATCTACATAGCGCCACTTTGGGTTCTATCTCTTGGTCATACTAGACTGTGACACAACAGTAGGATTTCAATATAGCTAGATCATCAAAGTCCATCAAAAGCTTCTGGTTGAGCATAGACCGGATCAAAATTTACAGAGCGAAACCAGTGTTAGGGACTGGACTGAACCGGCCCCTCCTTCCCCTCTGCTTCCCTTGGAGGAGGGGGGGGGACTGGCTCCCCTTTCCCCAGTAGTTTCCAGAGAAGAGGGAGAACAGTAATTATTATTATTATTATTATTATTATTATTATTATTATTAGTATTAGTATTAGTATTAGTATTAGTATTATTATTTTAATAACCCACCCATCTGGGTGGTTCCCAACAGATCACCAATAAGAATGAAACATCAAACATTAAAAGCTTCCCTAAGCAGGGCTGCCTTCAGATGTCTTCTAAAAGTCAGGTAGTTTATTTCCTTGACATCTGATGGGAGGGCGTTCCACGTGGTGGGTACCACTACCGAGAAGGCCCTCTGCCTGGTTCCCTGTAACCTCACTTCTCACAGTGAGGGAACCGCCAGAAGGCCCTCCTCGGTGCTGGACCTCAGCATCCAGGGTGAACAATGAGGGTGGAGACGCTCCTTCACGATTGTATTACAACAAAACACAGAGCTGCCAAGTTATGAGATCTTAGGGGAAGGAGGGGGAGTTGGAGAGCAGAGAAGCCCCACCCTCAGCCCGTACTTGTCGCTCACTCAGAATTCAACAGCAAAGGGCTCAATGACTTTTGACTCCTTAAGCCTCCCGTACAGCCACGGGCTGTTGCTGGGGAAGGAAGAGGCTCAGAGTGAGCAACGTCGCCATGGTGTTAAGACTGGGCCGCTTGCCTCGCTCCACAATTGCTGAATAAAAACCACAAATATGAACTCTCTTGTTTCTTCTTTGATCCTCGATGCTACCGGGGGAGGAGAGATTCCCTCGAGCCTGACACACACATTCCCTATGCCTCATATAGCATGAGGGGAGGTGTCCCAAAGGAGTTCGACAGAATCTGCCCATCTCTAAGTTAAAGGTAAAGGGACCCCTGACCATTAGGTCCAGTCGTGGCCAACTCTGGGGTTGCGGCGCTCATCTCGCTTTATTGGCCGAGGGAGCCGGCGTACAGCTTCTGGGTCATGTGGCCAGCATGACTAAGCCGCTTCTGGCGAACCAGAGTAGCGCACGGAAATGCCGTTTACCTTCCCGCCGGAGCGGTACCTATTTATCTACTTGCACTTTGACGTGCTTTTGAACTGCTAGGTTGGCAGGAGCAGGGACCGAGCAACGGGAGCTCACCCTGTTGCGGGGATTCGAACTGCCGACCTTCTGATCAGCAAGTCCTAGGCTCTGTGGTTTAACCCACAGCACCACCTGCGTCCCATCTCTAAGTTAGGGCTGAGCTAAACTGCCAAATCCATCTTGTTTCATTCTCACTGGCACTCACCTCATAGCTCTGCCTTGTCCCATTTTGCGTGGACTTCTTTTTGTCAGAATGGACACAAAGTCCCCATTTAGGCTGCCTGCATTTTGTACCCACATTTCACATAAAATATGCCGCTTTCGATGCATTTATCCTTAAGATACCATGTATGTTTTCATACACACTTTTCCCAGACCGAAACTATATTGCAAAATCTGGAGATGTGCTTAATACGGTTGGCATCAGCGTTTTTGTGTGCTAGCGAGCTCAAACTGGGTTGGTCCACTGCGAAAAGCAGCCCAAAATCAAATCCCTCCCCCATTCCTACTCCTGGCTGCTGGGCGGAATACATTTGTCTGCCCATGGCACATAAATGTCCTCCCATGCTCCTGTGTGGCTTCTGCGCCATGGGCAGAAACCATGCCATGTCTTTTGGGACTATAAGGACTTTTGTAGGCTATAGAGTTATTGCCAGTTGCACACGCCGAACAAAATGCACATCACATGTGTATCTTCTGTTGGCAATAAATACAATCCCTTCACGGAAACCCATTATTTAAGAGAAAATAAAATGCTTGAGAGAACACACCTCTCTGTTCTGAAAGCAGTAGATCTCTAAACTGTCATCATCTCCCCCTGTTCCCCCACTTTTTGCATTATGAACATTAAACTTCAGCTTTCTTTTCTTTCCCTGACATGTATAAATATATATATATTCAAATGCTGGTATTAATTCTGTAAATCTTCGAAACGGAACTGATAATTTCTTAAATATGCAAGTATACAGAGGTCTCCACACAGTTTCGGTATATCCTTCCTGAGTTTCAAAGTCGCACTAAAAACATATAACCACTGTCAAAATTAAAATAGCTTTTTCTTCTTTGCCGTATCAGATTTAATTGCCCCTTGCATTTACAGTGTCTTTACGATGGGTGGCTGCGAGAAGGAACTGAATCAATGTTAGGCAGTAAAGTGGCCCGGAAAAGGCAAAGAACATACAGTTTTTCTACAGTTGAAAAACAAAGTATTGCTCATAAAAGGGAACATTCACCAGGAATGAACAATGAGCGTGATTCAGTCCATGTCAAATACTTCTGAAGCCCAAAGAATTCTAGATACTGCAGTTTGTCACAAGTGCTGGGAATGCTAGCTCTGCGAGGGTTAAACTACAGCTCCCAGGATTCTTTGGGGGATGAGACAAGTTTGCAGTCTAAGGGGGCAACCCAAACCCCAGCTGCAAATTGCGGAGGGCAGAATGGGGCACAGAGCAACAGAGCCACCATTCCATTTACAGCCTTGTCCTGGTGGCAGGCGATGAAGGTTGGGCAAGAGGATTGTTGTATCAGCCTGCAGCTCATGCAGCCATCATGCCCAAGTAGAACAAGATGCCATCTCATGACAGCAGTGGGACAAGCTCCTGCAATGCCAAAACTGGACGATTGTTCACCATGTGCATATAGGTCAGCCATGTCAGCTCAGAGTTGGAACAGACAAATATGCAAGCATCAGTTTCTCACCACCACCCCCATGCCAAGTCTGGTTTGCCCCATTTCTGCATCATGTTGTGAACTGTATTATAAATCCACATGGAAAATTTGTACTCATTTATGTGCCTGTTTTTGTACTAATGCACACATTTTAGCAATAATTTCCCCCTAATATTTTTGAACATTTTTTTTTTTTTTACTAATATGCATGTTCCTCTCATACATGCTTTTCTTTGTATGTGTATTCTGCTTGGAAAACAGCACCATTTGGAGAAGTGTCAATTCAAATGATAGCTGTAGTTTTGGTTTGCACATAGTTCCAGAAGGTCCAGATTTCATTGATCTGCATTAAAATGAATGGATTTACCTTTCTTTGTCTGTCCCCTAAAGCTTGGGGACAATATCTCTTCTGTATTATATGTAAGACAGGGCTAGCATTCAGCTGAAGTCAGTAATTTTCTTTTCCCTAAGAGAAGGGGAAATTGTTAGAAGCCACCATCCACACCACATCCTGCCAAGGCTGTGCAAGCATTCTGCTTGCTGAGAACCATATTTTGTACAAACGTTGAAGGACCCTGGTAGACCTGCTGTCTCTACATCCAAGTCCACAGCTGGCTTCAGCCTGTTGGTTTGTTTACCTTCTTCTTCTGTATTCCAAAGCCAACTTCATATTGATACCTAGCTATCAAATATAGAAACATGTAAACAGAAGGTGCGTTGTCAAGAAGACGAGATTCCAGTCGCCACAGCACGCTCATTCGGTGGGGGAGAACACAGGACAGGGTCAGCAGGAACAAGATGTACAACTTTAAGAAAAGCATTGTTGGAATTCACAAAATGGCGCCCTTTCGCATCCACTGTCCTCTTATCTACAGGGTCTCAGTTTTGAACTGGTCATTGTTATTTAAAGCAGGAGACGGCTTGCTCTTCTGAACTTCGGTCCCTGCCTTGGATGTGTCCTGAAAAAGCAGCCTCGGCACCCACAATGACATTAAGATCCGTTTGTATTCCTTCCGGAAGTTTTGGTTCAGAAGTCCGTAGATTATTGCGTTAAGGCAACTGTTGAAGTAGGCCATGAAGTAACTCACCACAAACAACCACTCAGGGACCCTGGGCGCTATTTCAGAAGGGTTGATGGCCACAGCCAGCCCAATGAAGTTCAGCGGCGCCCAGCAGAAGGCAAAGATCACAAACACAACAAACATGGTGACGAAGTTCCTGAAGTCACTCGGCTTCAGCCTCAGCTTGACTTCTGACTTTACCCTCCTCCGCACTTGGATCACCAGGATCCAGATTCGAAGGTAGCAGAAGCTCACGATGGTGATGGGCAAGATGAAGTGGATGACGACCACAGCAATGGTATAATAGGAGCTGGCCGTCTGGGTGAAGGTGCACGAATAGATGCGCGGGTCGTACTTGAGAGAGCCGACGAAAAAATTGGGCACCGTCGCGATAACCGTCAGCACCCAAATCAAGCAGACGTACAGCATGGTGTTCCACCAACTGTACACTTTGTCGTACGCAAAACTGTGGCATATGTAGCAGTACCTGTTGATTGCGATGGCGGTGATGTTGAAGATGGAGCCAATGACGCTCAGTCCCATCACAAAGCCGCTTGCTTTACAGTGCATATCCCCCAAGGACCAGCCATTGTGGAAGATGGCCGAGAGCACTAAAGGGAAAGGGTACAAGGCCACCACTAAGTCTGCTAGGGCCAGGCTCACCACAAATGCATTACCTAGGAGAAGGAGAGAGAAAGAGAAAACACACACACAATAATAATTAATTGGACATCCCAACTCACAGGAAACTAACAAACACCTTCAAGTGACAAGTAATAAAAAGCAACAGAATACCAGAAATGCATGCCTGTTAAGACTGCGAATCCAACTCTAAAATACGGACACTCCCCAAAAACTAAATATTGTGTTCTACCAACCTATGCCCACCTGAAGAGTCCAAACACAACACTATGTCTTCACATAGTGGTCTTCAGAGGGTGAAATTGGGGGGTGGGGAGTTGGTGGCTGCCTCTCAGTAATAGTCAGGAAGATATCTGCCATTGATCTGCCAGTAAGTCTCCCTTCCAGCCCTTCAAAATGACTGAACTCCCCTCACCTTTGCTCTCATGATTTGTGATTTAAACTCAGGAGGAGGACACCTGTTGGCCCATGATGTGTTAGAAGGCAAGGATTCCCAAAGTGATATCCAACTTCAGATGTTGTTGGATGCATCATCCATCACCGTTGGCTATGCTGGCTGATGGGAGTTGGGGGGGTCCACCATCTTGGCTACCCCTGGTATAAATTTCACAACAGTATGCCTGTCAGTTCATAATCTTCTTTGACTCTGCTAACTGATCAGGTTGCTGGCAGATGGGATGACCATGCTCATTCATTTCTCAGAATTGCAAATAAAGCCCTCCATCCCACAATGGGAACAACAACAACAACAACAACAACAATTTTTATTTATACCCCGCCCTCCCCAGCCAAGACCGGGCTCAGGTATAAAAACAATTGATTAAAATACAACTTAAAACCAAGATTAAAATACAACATTAAAATGCAGCCTCATTTCAGTAGAAACTCAAATGAAAAACTTTTTTGGGGATGAAAACGTCAAATCTTCACCAAGGCCAACTATCCAGACTGGTCCTACGGGAGCCAGAAAAAAGCCAGGGAAGTCCCCAAATAGGAGTTCCATCACAGAAAGAGAAAGGAAAAAGGAAAGGGGGGGGGGAATCAAGTTGATTCCAAGCCAAAGGCCAGGTGGAACAACTCTGTCTTACAGGCCCTGCGGAAAGAAATCAGATCCTGCAGGGCCCTGTGTTGAAAAGGCCCTGGCTCTGGTTGAGGCTAATCTGACTTCCTTAGGGTCCAGGACCACTAGGGTGTCGCTATTTAAGGTCCTCCATGGGGCATACCGGGAGAGGCAGTCCCGTAGGTACGAGGGTCCTAGGCCGTGAAGGGCTTTAAAGGTCAAAACCAGCACCTTAAATCTGACCCTGTACTCCACCGGGAGCCAGTGCAGCTGGAAAAGCACTGGGTGAATATACTCCCATGGCAGAGATCCCGTGAGGAGCCTCGCTGCAGCATTCTGCACCCGCTGGAGTTTCTGGGACAGCTTTAAGGGCAGCCCCGCGTAGAGCGAATTACAGTAGTCAAGCCTGTAATTGCTTCTGGGTTTCAGGAAACCTCAGGAAGGAGAAGTGCTCTTGTGCTCAGCTGCTGCTTGCAAGCTTCCCACAGGCATGTGGTCGGCCACCGTGAGAACAGGGTGCTGGACTGGACAGCCCACTGGCCTGATCCAATAGGCTGTTCTTGTGTTTTTATGTTCCTATGGCCTTAACCAAGCCATTTGTCTCTTAAGTTTCCTGTCCCTTAAATGGGTGCAACACCGATCTCCTTTGCAGGGTTTGCTTATGAGGACGAAACTACTCTTGTTACTCCTTTTGCAAGCTAAATAAAAGGAATGATAACCAACAGCCCCTGTTATGGACTGATGGTTCATGATGCAGTCTGTTTACTGAAGCTAAGCAGGTCTGGTCTGGTTGCCGCCTGGATGGGTAGACCACTGGCTTGAGTTCCATGGAGAAAAGAGAGACAGGATTTAAAGGTATCAAATAAAGATATTCTGGAATAGTGACAATGAATCACTTGCCTCTTCTGATAAACGGCACAAATTGAACTGACCTGCAGGAATGTATTTTCCTTTGAGTGATGATGCGCTGCTTGCTTTCAACCACTGATGTTCTGCCACCAGAGAGCAATTTGGGAAGAAAGCACCTCCTCTATACCTTACTGAAATGCTGACAACAATGTTGAAAACTCAAAGCAATAAGAACCCAATGAAAAGAAACAAAAGCTTTCAAATGCTTAGAAGTCTCTGGGATCCTTGAAACGCATTCCTCCCCTCCTGGCAAAGAAATGGAAGCTCTTTGTCGATCTTTAAATGATGTTCCTTTCATCACTTTGCTCTCTCTATATAAAAAGCTATTCCTTTCTCCCTGCCTCCCAACAGCAGGATATTAAAATTGATATTTGCGGGGGGGGGGTGGAGGGAAAGGGAGCGCATTTCTCGCAACATTTCTTCTGCAGAGTTTGTGGGATGAAGGCCAAGTCAAATCTGCAGTGGCTTTCTAACTGTATTTATAATAGGAAAGCTCTTAATAGTAGGTTTTTGATAACTGGGCAGTAATGGGTATGTGGAGCTTTAACTGGATCTCTGTTTGCTTGCCTGCTTTTATGAAAATAAAATAATATACACCGCTTTGCCCCATATACCCACTTTTTTAAAATAAAGTTTTTTATTTATACAACAAGAAAGAAACACCCCCACCCCCCCCAATACCAAATTACACACAAATTACAAAAATAACCATAGACACATAATTTTCTTAGCAAACAATAAAACATCTATTGGTCTTAACACTAAAGACCCAACCTCCCATCTATTCCATATTTCAAATTCATATTACTTATTGCCAATACACATTTTTTTCATAATTAAACTTATTTTCAATAAATCTAATTTCTTATATCTACCTTGCAACTATTACTGAAGTTCCTCAAATGCTGCAACAGAATTTAAACTACTATATTTATTTTTCAGATATTCTTTGAAAACCTCCCATTTAGAAACAAATTCCTGTTTTGATTTATTCTTTATTCTTTCTGATAAACCATCTAATTCGGCATATTCTGTCAGCTTTTGGATCCAATCTTGTATAGAGGGGATTTCATTACTCTTCCATTTTGCTGCGATCAAAACTCTTGCTGCCGCCGTCGCATATAAAAAGATACCCTTCCTCTTTTGTGGAATATCCAAATCTGTTATTCCCAGGAGGTAGGCCTCTGGTTTTTTATTGAAAGAGATCTTTAGCATTTTTTGCAGTTCTGCGTGTATACCTGTATTTTCCTACATATCCACCACATATGGTAGAATGTTCCTGCCCCATATACCCACTTAACCCCTTTAATCTGTGGGCCTGGCTTTATTAGAAGTGCCTCATAATACTCAGCCTGCAGTCGTGTTGGAAATTGGTCATTTGGTGTGGTTGGCACATAAACTTTGGAACTCCCTGCCTATTTACACCAGGCAGATGCCCTTGTTACATACCAGTACTCTTTTGGGTGTCAGCTTAAACATTTTTGTTTAGGCAAGTGTACCCAGACACACAGACATCAGCATGTTTTCATCCCTTTTACTAGTAATTTTAATTAATGTTTTAAATTGTTTTAACTGTTGTTGTTTTTACTGATGATTTTAATATTTCTTGTACACCATTTGGAGATCTTACTATAATCAAGAGGTATAGAATTGTTGTTCAGTAAATAAATAATAACTTGCTTTTTATTTTTTTAATGCACTTATCCATCCATCCATCCATCTGAAATTTTTATAGAGTTGGAGAACACCTCAGAGGTCATCAACTCCAACCCACTGCTAAACACAGAGTGCAATCCCTGGTAGATAATCACACCATACTTCATAAACATATGTGGCATTTGCCCTCCTCTGTGTGTGACATCATACTGAGTTCATAGGGAAAGGGTTAACTAATTGTAAAATGACTAACCAGTGGGAACCCAAGGGGCAGAGTTAACTGTGTATAAGGTTTAAGCACAGAGGGGGTTTTTTTAGGGAGTTAGAGTGGTTGAGAAGTTAGAAGAGACCATAGCTGTCAACTTACAGATTTGAAAATAAGGGACCAGCAGCCAAAATAAGGGACCTGCAGCCTCACCTGTTCCAGGCACTCCAGTCTTCCTGTCCTCCTGCAGTCTGGTCAAACTCATGCTGGTAGCTTTGAGAACACTGTCCAACCAACTTTGTAACCAGAGGTTCAACTGAATAGAATCTGAATCACATGCACCACAAGGCCTATGCACAAGGCCTATGCCGGGGAGCCATCAACTTAAGATGGCTCCCCGGCCTGGCTTTGCACTGCAAAGTTTGCAGCAGCACGTGCAACAAAATGGCATCCAGCATTCAAAAACCCCCTCAGCTTGCATTAACTAGCCACACACAAGGCATGCAAGCTCCACCCCCCAGTCGTTCTTAGACTTCTTATTGGGTGAGCAACACAGCCAAGCAACACAGTTGGAGCCTCTCTCCTCCCTGGCCGGGAGGGAGGGAGGGAGAGGAGCTGCTTCCTTTGAAATTTAAGGGACATCTATCAATAAGGGACAGCAGTGGGACATGGCACTGGAATAAGGGACTGTCCCTTCAAATAAGGGACACTTGACAGCTATGGAAGAGACAGAGAAGAGAAGTCTGTGGGTTGGGCTAGTCTGGTGTGAGAGAGTGAGAGGATTTGTTAAGAGGAGTCAGTCAAACAGTTGAGATAATCCGTCAGAAGGTATTAGGAAGGTATAGGCCGGTAAAGAAACTAAAGTTAAGATACTGACAGGAATATTATCTGAGAAACCATGAAATTATTAATGTTTGTAAAATAAACTTTTTTTTTTTGTTCACTTTTAACAACTGTCTGGACTCAGTGTTTTACCAGAGAGTAACTGGTTGGTGGCAGCGGGGAAGCGAGCACAGTGGTGGCACAGGGATCAATAGACTGTTAAACGTCCGGGGACCCTGTGTGATCGCCACAACATCCAAGGATGAAGACTGTACCTCTTACCATTACGAAGTTCCTCCTAATGTTTATCCAAAATCTGCTGGTCCTAGTTCTTCCCTCTGGTACAACAGGAGACAAGGTTGCTTCCACATCTTTGTATTTAACACACTTTTATGCCACTTTGCCAGCCATGTTTCACCGCAAAGAATCATGGGAACTGTAGTTTGTTATGGGCACTGAGAGCAGTTAGAAGACACCCCCCCCACACACAGACATGCTGCCACAGATTTACAATCCCTAGAGTCAATTCCTTTTCCAAAGGACGTCTGGCAATGGCAGGTCTGCAAGAGATATACACTGGCTCCCTCAGCCAGTAAAGCAAGATGAGTGCCGCAACCCCAGAGCCGTCCGCGACTGGACCTAACGGTCAGGGGTCCCTTTACCTTTACCTAACAACTCCTAGTACCTCTAAGAAGCTACAGTTTCCATATTCATTTGCGGGGAGCCATGGCTGTTGAAGTGATATGAGTGTTAGAATTCCTGCTCCATGATTGCAGTCATGGGATTGTTGACTTTCACATGACGGTGTATGTTTTGACTCCACAGAGTGGGAAGTGACGGAGACAGGATGTTTGTGTTACTGTGCTCCGTGAAGTGGGACTAGTGTCCTTTGTTCTTTTCCTATTTGCTGTCTGATGCTAGAGAGAGAGGGAGCCATGTTGCAGTGCTCCGTGTGTGTTTATATGTAAATAAAGTAGATTAGCCAAAATGCTGAGTTGCTGAGGTCTGTCACATGAAATGCACAAACTCTGCGAATCCCTAAGTGTGCCGGTGTCGGTTGGCATCGGTCGTTGTGATGTTTGGGCTGAAGAAAGCTTTTGAAGCTTTTGAAGCTCCCGAATGATTGACCAGGAGGGAGAGAACATGCCAGTCGGGCATGTGTCTCTGCCAGGGTCCTACTTGAGTGTAGGTTGAACTCCTGATAATGAGAATGCCATGGTGCAGGTGTGATCCAAGTCTGCTCCATCTATTGTGGGACAGCCCCTCAGATATTTGAAGGCAGTTAAAATGTCCCCCACAACCATTGCATGAATTCTCTCCTCCAGCCTAAACACAGTCCAGAGTTTCAAATGCCTCGTCTTGCTTCCAAAACTGGAATGCTGCATTCAGAGCCTTCTGCTCACAGTTTAGGGTTGCCATATTTTGAAGAGCAAAAAAGAGGATGCTATGACAGCTCTCATTTTAAATACCCCTACTATATGTAGGCTATAGAAGCTGTGATATATTGCTGGGGGAGGGGGGCAGGAGAAGAGAAGAGGAAAGCAAGTCTTCATCTGCCAGCAGTTATGTCTATGTCTCATCCAGAAACTATAGCCAGACACATTTTGGCGAATTTTAAAGATGTCCACCCAGACAGAAATTTTACCCCTGACAAAGAGGACATGTCCTGGAAAAAGAAGACACATGGCAACCATAGCTCACTGCACCTCTGATGGTGCCTGGTTTTGCTTCTAGCCCCCCCCCATGTGGCCCTTGGAAAGTTGACTAGAAGGAAATGTGGCCTCTGGAAAGGCTGGAAAAGGCCTCGCACCTCTGCTTTATGCATCCTAACAAGAACCATTTACAGGTGGAAGGTGGAAGCATGCCCCTGATTTTTAATACAGAGGGGTGGTGAAAATGCATATTGGCTATGCTTAAAAGTATGATGTTCCCATGGTGGAAAATACTCAGTATTTCCACTATGGTGCCTCCTTGTGTGTGTGTCCTTGGTACCTTTTCCTATGCAGGGTTATGCCCCAAATAAATGTAGCCTTAATTAAACTAGTTCCCCTTTCTTTGTAGTTTGGTGAATGCATATGCAATTTCGTTTTGTTTTGAAAGATTAAAATATAGATTATGCAAAGCCAGTCCCAGTGGGGAGAAGAGACATCTTATTGCCAGCTGATGTGGAACAAAATATATGCAGAAGTAAGTTGCCATGAACAACAGCAACAATGGAAATCTGCCAGATTCATAAATGGAGAACTACAACTACAGTTGTCAGCACACCAAAGAGCGGAGAGATGCTAATATCTAGAAGTGAAACTCTGCCCTTACCATTATATCCTTCTGATCGTGAACAAAACATAACCAAGTATAGGACCAAGATGAGGACGGTGGAGCAGAGAGCAAGTCCTGACATGATAAAGGTGCTGCGGTTGAGTGGCTCCCAAGTCCAGGAATTGTGTATGGCAGCCTGTTCTAGATGGGGTTGCACCCTCCCTCAAGGAACAGGTATACAGCCTGAGTTTACTCCACATCCAACACTGTTGATGGAGAAGTAAGTAGCCTCCATTGTGAGGAGACTTACTAGCTTCTGCAGGTTCATCAGCTACGGTCATTCTGGGATGAGAATAGGATGGTCATGGTGGAAAACCCACTGGTAACTCCCAAGACAGATAACTGCAATGGGCTCTACTGGTGGTTGCCGTTGGACATGGGAACCTACACTCTTTTAGATAATGTTGGGATACAGCTTCTAAAGGTTTGCACCCATCTGTCTCAGGAGACAATGGAGTGCTCAAGAAGAACTTCCTGACTGTCAGAAGAACTTCCTGACAGTAAGAGCTGTTCGACAGTGGAATTTGCTGCCAAGGAGTGTGGTGGAGTCTCCTTCTTTGGAGGTCTTTAAGCAGAGGCTTGACAACCATATGTCAGGAGTGCTCTGATGGTGTTTCCTGCTTGGCAGGGGGTTGGACTCAATGGCCCTTGTGGTCTCTTCCAACTCTATGATTCTATGATTCTATGATTCTCATCTGAGAATGAAGTCATACCGATATGTTAGCAGGACTGAGATGACCTCTCTGGGGCGCAAGCCTGGGCAGTGTGTATGGAGGTCCTGGGCTGCTCAGGTGACAAGACCCCGTTCTTGGCCTCACTCACGTCATCTAAAGGAAAGCAGAACAGTACGTTTGGCACTAACTTGCCTGCAGGAGCTGCTGGAAGGAGGCATACAAGGTGCCACCCAACCATCTTAGGGACTCCACTCCAGATCTGTGTCGGGTTTACACCTTAGCCTTTTCTTCTCCCAAAGATAGGCAGTGGAGGTTCAGGATCAGAGTTCTCCTTCTGCTAGACAGGCCACCTTTCCAGCTAGATGAACCCCATCTGCCCCTCACTTCTCTCTACAGCACATGCAGAAACTGCCTTCTTGACTATTGGACCCACAGTTGATCTCATCTGCCAGAGCCTGTCTTTGCATGCAGGCGAAGTCTCTAAGTCACTGTGGGTTTGAGACCCATCGGTTACTCTCACCTGGTTTAGCTGGCCAGTGGAAGCCATTCCTAGGGTGAGGCCACTGTCTCATGCTGGCAGCTTCTAGGAGCCACAGGTAAGAGCTGAGTGCAAGGTGGCAGACCAAAGGTGGACAAACTACCCCAGAAGAAGCACGACCTTTCCCACACCGGAGGTACTACCTCTCCCCTAACACTCCATACATACCATACACAGTCATGTGATAGACAACAATCTCATGACTGCAAACACAGAGCAGGAATCCTAACAGGGAGCTGGAATCCAACAACGTATGGAGGACACTATGTGACACCGGAGAAATATATTTTCAGAGCCCACCCTCTTTTTTATGATTCTATTTTTTCTTGTACTGGTAAGTTTTCAAACTGTTTTTGATGTTGTATCTTAAATTGTTGCAACCTTAAATTGAAAGCGGGGGGGGGGGGCAGTAAAATATATAACTTCACCACCATCATCATGCTGACCTATTGTCCTGCTCCCACCTTCCTCTTGCACTTTGATTGTTGCCAAATACGCTAGATCTTTTCATATCCCAAATCTTGGAAGCATAATATAAACTACCCAAAGCCAAAAATATGTGCTTGATATACAGTATCCAAGAATCATAGAATTGTAGAGGAACCTTTTGCCCAAGCCCGCATTTCTGAGATTAAGAGTCTCATCCTCTACCAACTGAGTCATCTCAGTTCTGTTCTGTTTCCTGGTTAGCAAGCAACAGCATGGCCTCCAACATTTCTCTGGTGAAAATAGGAACGTCCCATTCCATCATGATAATTTTATACCCTACACATCTTACTGGGTTGCCCCAGCCACTCTGGGCGGCTTCCAACATATATAGAAACATTAAACATTAATAAAACAATAAAACATTAAACATTAAGAAAAAAACCCTTCCCTATACAGGATTGCCTTCAGATGGCTCAAGGGTTGTATAACTCCATACCCTTCAACATTTCTCCAATGAAAATAGGGACATCCTAGTGAAAAGTGGGACCAAATCAGAAACCAGGACAGCTTCTCTAAATCTGGGATGTCCCTGGAAAACAGGGACACTTGGAGGGGTCTGCAACAGGTCCACAGTGCTGCAGGTCTTTCCTCTGTTTGCATACTCTCCTAACCTACCATAGGTGGTGAAATAAACAATCCTCATCACTCCATTGTTAACTGGGGCTTTAAGCTCCCCCACACAGATAAAGCTACTTAGCTACCGCCTCCCAAAAAGATTTCATTCAGCATTAATAAAGGTGATTATAATGACTCTCTGTTGCCACCTTGTGTCTCAGGGTAATTCCGTGAAAATGTCAACCTACAGACTCATTTTTCATTTATATACAGCAGGGTTGCCAGCAGGTAGATCGCGATCTACTGGTAGATCGCGGGGTGCCTGTGGTAGATCACGGTAGATCAGGGGACCCCTTCCAATCCCCCAACAAGTTTGAGCTTCCCAAAAACTTCAACAACTTTGACTTCTCCAAAAAAAAGCTCAAAAACTTTGACTGTCCCCCAAAAGAAGCTCAGCAACTTTGATTTTGACTTTCTAAAAAAAGCCCAACAACTTTGTCAATCCAGTGGGTAGATCACAACCAGCTTTTTTATAGCAGGAGTAGATCACAGTCTCTTGGAAGTTGGACAAACCTGATATACAGTATATAGTCAACATGTTCTATATCATTTTAAAGACAAGTTCCCAAAGTTTCATTACCTGACAACAGTTTCTTTAAAATGACATTGTACACATGAGTAAAACAAGAAGAGGTGTGACATGCAAAGTGACGAAAAATTTCCTGTACTATTTTTCTACAGTCCAGTTAAAGTCATCCCTAAAATAATATAGAATCTGTTTTAAAATGGAAAATCAAATATTGAAAGATACGAACACTTACTTCCCGCCCCCCAAAAAGCTGAAAAGCCATATATTGATTGTGTTCATGTGAACGTAAGCAAAGTGTTACGTATTGCTAAAGGGTTGCCCAGAAGAGAAGATCTCTTACTACCACATTTTGAGAGGAGTTAACATGACGAGCGATGTAACATGACTGCAGGCATCTGGTTGGCTAAAGTGAGAAGAGGACGTTGGACTAGATGGGCCATTGGCCTGATTGAGCAGACTCTTCTTATGCTATTATATGCTCAAACCAGTGCACTCTTTTCCTATGCAAAGGATCTTAGTAGAGGTCTAGGAGATAGTCACATGGTGTGTTACAGGAGTCATGCAACTGCAGTTCACTGGGAATTTTCCATGATTTGCAATGACAGGTCAATATTGAATTACACTGCTATCCACAACGTAATCCAAGCCCCAGGCGGACACAGGGCATATGACACCAACACCCAGTAGAATGATTAATAACTGCCAGAATAGCAGCAATCCCAGTCTGCCCTCTTAACGGGCGCAGTCAAGTCCTGAAGATGAAGAATACCAACAGGCATGGCAAGTGATAACCCTGTTGGCATGCAACCAAGGAAACGGGGACAACTGGCAGGCCCCCAGCTGGCTCCAGCCCACCGGCCAGTGTGCAGAGCGAACTCCAGTCCCTTGGTACAGAATAATAATAATAATAATAATAATAATAATAATAATAATAATAATTTATTATTTATACCCCGCCCATCTGGCTGGGTTTCCCCAGCCACTCTGGGCGGCTTCCAACAGAACACTAAAATACAATACAGTGGTACCTCAGGTTAAGTACTTAATTCATTCCAGAGGTCCGTTCTTAACCTGAAACTGTTCTTAACCTGAAGCACCACTTTAGGTAATGTGGCCTCCTGCTGCTGCTGTGCTGCCGGAGCACGATTTCTGTTCTCATCCTGAAGCAATGTAACCTGAATATGTAACCTGAAGCGTATGTAACCTGAGGTACCACTGTAACCTATTAAACATTAAAAGCTTCCCTAAACAGGGCTGCCTTCAGATGTCTTCTAAAAGTCTGGTAGTTGTTTTTCTCTTTGACATCTGATGTCACAGGGTGGATGAATCTGCGACCTGAGCTTCAGCAGCGAGGGCACGTTACTCAGCAGAGTAAACGCTGCGCAACAGAAGTAGCAGGAGAAGTAGCAGGAGAGGCTGTGTGAGCATATTTACAAGCAGTTTATTCAGCGTACATCAGGACAAAAGGAAACATGTCTGCTCTCCTTCGTGTCCAAAGCGAACAGCAAAAGCTATACACAAACGGAAGTTCCCAGCAAGCTGTGCTGGAGTGTAAACAGTCATGTGACACACAACAATCATGCCTGTTCCTTAAGGTGGAACGGAATATCCCAACAAACCCTTGCCCTGAGGAAAAGCTTTAGCTCTGTAGCTGAGCAACTGGAATCCTGTCTATAGCTCTGGTGGCCTCACCTCACAAAGGATATTGTAGGGTTGGGAAAAGGTTCACCGAAATAATCAAGGGGGTGGAGCGATTCCCCTATAGCAGTGGTTTTCAACCAGTGTGCCATGGCACCCTGGGGTGCCTTGAATGATGGTGAGGGAGCCCACAGGCAGCACCCCTCCTCTGATGCCCTCTTGCGTCTCTGCCTCAAGGCTTGCACAGCTGTTTATTGCAGCAGCCCTGGCTGTAAGTTCTGCAGGCAAATGGTGCCTCTGGGAGGTATTTTTCTTTGGGGTGGGATGGGGGCAGCTCAGAGACCAGAGATGGCAGCAGCTACTGCCCAGAGGACTCCGGAGGAGGAGGAGGAGGAGGGGGGGGAGTTTGGATTTGATATTCCACTTTATCACTACCCGAAGGAGTCTCAAAGCAGCTAACATTCTCCTTTCCCTTCCTCCCCGACAACAAACACTCTGTGAGGTGACTGGGGCTGAGAGACTTCAGAGAAGTGTGACTAGCCCAAGGTCACCCAGCAGCTGCATGTGGAGGAGCGGAGACATGAACCCGGTTCACCAGATTACAAGTCTATTGCTCTTAACCACTACAACACACTGGCGACTGAGAGAACACTACACAAGGGAGGGTGTTGGGAAAAGGGTGAGAGGCAGCCAGCTCTTGAGGCAAGGGGTGACATAATAGGGCTCCTGAGCCCCACAGGAATGCCACAGAAAGAATGTAGTTGGTCAAGGGCCATGGACTCAAAAAAGTTGAAAACCTCTGTAAAGGGTGCAGAGTTTGGGGGACTTTTTGACTTAGCTAAAAGGAGAGTAAGAGGGGTCACAATGAAAGTTTATAAAATGATGCTAGGTGTGGAGAAAGTGGACAGATAATTTTTTTCTCCAGGGGTGGCACGCCCCAGGGGTCCCAACTTGAATAAAATATGGGGGGGCATATACATTAAATGGCAATGCGCATCAATTTGGGGGAGCAGTCCCCTCAAGTATTTTATTGGGGGTGGTTGCTCTAGTTATCTCCCGCTTGGACTACTGCAATGTGCTCTACATGGGGCTACCTTTGAAGGTGACTCGGAAACTGCAATTAATCCAGAATGTGGCAGCTAGACTGGTGACTGGGAGTGGCCGCCAAGACCATATAACACCGGTCCTGAAAGACCTACATTGGCTCCCAGTACGTTTCCAAGCACAATTCAAAGTGTTGGTGCTGACCTTTAAAGCCCTAAACAGTCTTGGTCCTGTATACCTGAAGGAGCAGCTCCATCCCCATCGTTCAGCCCGGACACTGAGGTCCAGCTCTGAGGGCCTTCTGGCAGCTCCCTTGCTGCAAGAAGTGAGGTTACAGGGAACCAGGCAGAGGGCCTTCTCGGTGGTGGCACCTGCCATGTGGAATGCCCTCCCAGCAGATGCCAAGGCAATAAACAACTATTTTACTTTTAAAAGACAACTGAAGGCGGTCCTGTTTAGGGAAGTTTTTAATGTCTGATACTGTATTGTTTTTAATATTTGGTTGGAAGCCGCCCAGAATGACGGGGGAAACCCAGCCTGATGGGCGGGGGTATAAATAATAAATTATTGTCGGTGGAGGAAGATTGGAAGAAATTTAATGACTACTTAAAGAAACATTGTAAAATTAATGAATGTTAGAAGGATGTTGGAATGAAGTTACATGGCCTTAGCAGAAATGTTATAAAGAATTAAGTATAATAGATTGTAATTGGACTAAAGGAAAAAATAATGTTAGAATTGGTTAAGTTAAATGATAGGACAGAAGTTTGAGGAAGATGGAAAGGATTTGCTGAAACAATTAATCGAAGTGGAATACAAAAAAGGGAGGTGTGAGGAGGTCGCTGAAACAAGTAAAAGAAAGTTAATAATTGAAAGTATAGGTTGTGTTTCTTTTTTCTTTTTTTCTTTTTTAATTGTTTTTGTTTTATTTTTGTTATGCATATGTAATATTTTTGTTTCTATATTGTATTGTATGGTTTTGTTATGTTTAACTTTTTTTCTTTTTCCTTTCTGTAACTTTCAAAACTTTAATAAATATTATTTAAAATAATAATAATAAATTATTATTATTATTATTATTATGAAGGGAACTTGACCCCAAGGAGTTGGCTCCTATGCTATTCCCCTGCGTTGGCTTCTGACTTGCTGGATGAGGCTATGACAACCAGCCTGCACTCAACAAGAGCTCTTAGAAAATCGAGCCCTTTCTGTGCCTCATAACTACAAAAGGCAGGCACATTACCCAGCATGTGCTTGAGGAGTCAAGTGCTGTTATGAGCCACTGCTGGTCTTAACCATCTGCTCCTTTGGGGAAAAGGGCCTCAAAAGCCATCATCTGTTAGTATGCCTCATCTTTATAACAATGCACTGCAGGTTGGTAAGGTGAGTAAAAAGTACGGGTGCAATGGAAAACTGATTCAAGCAACCTCTCTCCTAAAGCTTTGGCTGGAAAGTCTAGCAAATTCATGGAACAATAACCTCAAAGATCCCAGGCTCAAACTTGCTTGCAAAGAAAACCTTTGTCTGCCTCTCCACGAGAGTCAACATGATCCCAGGATTTGAACCAGACAAATACCTTTGCATTACGTCGCTCGTTATCTTCTCTGCCCAAGCAGAATGCAAGGGACAAAATATATGTGACTGAGCTGCAAAATAGTCTGGCCGTAATGATGAATGGGGCAGAGCACAGCTTAAGGAGGCAACACAGAGTGACATTGATTCCTTATCTATAAGACATAATGGAGGTGCTGTTTGTAAGGTGGAAAAAGAGGCCAGCTGGAAGAACGGTTTCACAGCAAGTGAAGGATGTCAACTGGACTCTAAATAAGAAACGATACGGCAATGTGAGGAAATGATGATGATCGTGTGTTCGGAACTGGAGTGGGAAACCTGATTTTAAGAGATTGAGTTAAATCTCCATCGTTTGGACACTGAGGTCCAGATCTGAGGGCCTTCTGGCAGTTCCCTCGCTGCGAGAAGCCAAGTCACAGGGAACCAGGCAGAGGGCCTTCTCGGTAGTGGCACCCACCCTGTGGAACGCCCTCCCACCAGATGTCAAAGAGAACAACAACTACCAAACTTTTAGAAGACATCTGAAGGCAGCCCTGTTTGGGGAAGCTTTTAATGTTTAACAGATCACTGTATTTTAATACTTTGTTGGAAGCTGCCCAGAGTGGCTGGGGAAACCCAGCCAGATGGGTGGGGTATAAATAAATTTTTATTTTTATTTTTATTTCTATTCTTCTTCTTCTTCTTCTTCTTCTTCTTCTTCTTCTTCTTCTTCTTCTTCTTCTTCTTCTTATTATTATGTTGTACCAGGGGACTGGAGTTCGCTTTGCACACCGGCTGGTGGGCTGGAGCCAGCTGGGGGCTTGCCAATTGCCCCCACTTGTGAACAGTCCCCAAACGGAGATATTTTTTTTAATAAAAAAAGTCAGGGCAGCCTCGTTTTCCCATAAGAAATATCTCAAAATCTATACTGGTGCAATACTAGTTTGGGGCAATGCTTTTATTAGGCCAACCAAAAATGTCATAAAATAATGTTCACCAGTCTAATCGGGGTCCCCAATGAAAGCAGGACTTGAGTGCAACAGCATTCACACGGAAGGGAAGAAGGAAGCAAGAATTTCTAGCCTGCAAACTTTATAACTTATGAATAAAAAAACCATTTGCATACCAGGAACTTGTGGGGCCTCAGTAAGAAAGTCGTTTTAAATGGAAGCACCATATAACTTAAAAAGAGAGACACTCCCCCACAAAATAAAATAGATCCTTGCACGTACAGACAGTGCATGCTTCATTCATACTTGAACAGTATTCTCCATCCCAATGACCAACACTTTTCCTTTTACCCACCCACATATTAAGGGGGGGGGGACCCTGAAGATTGTCACTGATCTCTAGTGAATTGCATCCAGCCTGCTCAACAGATGTAGGATTGCAGCCAACACCTCTTTGTGTAGCAACCAAGGATAAAATATATTCTGGCAGCCGTCCAGAGAAAGTTGTGCACAGTTAAAGCTTGCTGAAATGGATTCCAATAGGATGAAAGCGCACCCTCTGGAATGCAGCCAGGATGCGTGCAACCAAACTTCAATGCGTTATTCATACAGCTGCATTTCCATTGTATGTGGTGCTGAAACTCCCCGCTGCTAAATCTTGCTACAGCCCAACTGGGAAAAGGAAGAAGCAGATGAAAGAAGACTACATGGGCTTCAGTTGCCTTAATATTATTCTAGTGTGCCCACTTGCAGATCCCCAGAAAATAGGAAATGCATTGCTGAAAAACGAGGACACAGATTTGGGTAAAATTTGCTTGTGCTGATTTATATGGAGAGTTGCAGAATGTTGACATCTCAGCCAGGAAACAGTTGGTGGTCCCCAGAAACAGGTATTTTGAAGACATAGTCATCATGGCTAATAGCCAAGAGAATAGCTTCATCTTCTATGAAATATAACATCAAAAGTAACAGGCCAGTCTAAGAATTCAGTCCACTGACGGCCAAAGGAATGAATTGCTCACTCGAAGCATCATCGTTGCAGCTGCAAAGAAGTTTTGGGAGCAATTTTTATCATCAGTTCCACACTCCCATCTCCAAAAAGAGATAAAGATTGGACAATCTGTGCTTGTTTCTTTGAACCTTTGAGTGAAGTTTTAATTCAGCTCTATCTTGGGCAAAATTATTTCTCCTTCAGAATTAGACACAATGAAAGCACCAATTTCTCCCCGAGCCCCACTATTTCAAAAGATCAGATATTACTCCACGTCTTACAAAAGAGGTTAGATACATTTATGTAACCAGCAAAGTGCTGCTGATTCATACCAATTATTGTATGCAATGGCAAGAAAAGCTTTCAGATGTTTAAATACAACCCTCTTTGTAAATGCTTTCCTTCCTTCAACGCTACTCCATAGGCAGATTTGCAACTATAGCACAAGTTAAATAAACATATGAAGAGCTCTGCTGGATTGGACTCAAATAACCAAACCAAAAAGATAGATGAGTTACAGGCGGTCCATGTTTCTCTGGTGACAGTTAATAAAAATAAATAAATAAATAAATAAATAAATAATAAATACTAATCAACATAGAAAGTATCTTTGTTTTGTTTTGTTTCTCCGTGCCTCATACTACAGTGTTGTGTATCAGTCAAAGCCAAGTACCATACCCCTATACCCTATCAAACCATTTGCAGCCATGTGCATCTTTCCAATGCAACCCCAGTTCCACATGCACTGTCCTAAGGAGGTGATTTATCAGATTCTTACAAGGAAGAAAAGGAGGAGAACAAAGCTAAGCTTGCTTATAATAATAATAATAACAGCAACAATTTTATTATTCATACACTGCCCATTGGACTGGGTTGCCCCAGCGCTCTCAACAGAATATTAAAAGCACAATAAAACATCAAACATTAAAACTTCCCTATAGAGGGATGCCTTCAGATGTCTTCTAAAAGTTAGATAGCTCTTTATTTCCTTGACATCTGATGGGAGGGCGATTTCAGGGCGAGCGCCACTACCGAGAAGGCTCTCTGCCTGGTTCCGTTCTTGCAGTGAGGGAACTGCCAGAAGGCCGTTGGAGGAGGACCTCAGAGTCCGGGGTGAATAATGAGGGTGGAGGTGCTCCTTCATATTGCATTTCAATATCTCTGTGAAGGAGATCTTTAAGGATCAGAAAAGATTCCTGCCAAAATTTCTGTGCTTATGGTCATTCCCACTGCTTTTAATATTGTATTTATGAATTGTTGTAAGCCACCCTGGGACCTCCTATTGATTGCTGTTTCCCTCACCCCTATGTTTTTAGTTGTTTCTAAGCGATGACAAACCTAGACAGCATCTTAAAAAGCAGAGACATCACCTTGCTGACAAAGATCTGTATAGTTAAAGCTATGGTTTTCCCAGTAGTGATGTATGGAAGTGAGAGCTGGACCATAAAGAAGGCTGATCGCCAAATAATTGATGCTTTTGAATTATGGTGCTGGAGGAGACTCTTGAGAGTCCCATGGACTGCAAGAAGATCAAACCTAGCCATGCTTAAGGAAATCAGCCCTGAGTGCTCACTGGAAGGACAGATCCTGAAGCTGAGGCTCCAATACTTTGGTCATCTCATGAGAAGAGAAGACTCCCTGGAAAGGACCCTGATGTTGGGAAAGATTGAGGGCACAAGGAGAAGGGGACGACAGAGGACGAGATGGTTGGACAGTGTTCTCGAAGCTACCAGCATGAGTTTGACCAAACAGCGGGAGGCAGTGGAAGACAGGAGTGCCTGGCGTGCTCTGGTCCATGGGGTCATGAAGAGTCGGACACGACTAAACAACAACAACAATTTTAGCTGTAAGCTGCTTGGTTCTCCATCAAGGACAAAAGCAGGAAAAATGAATGAATGAATGGGTTCAAAATCCAAATAACAACAAAAAACAGATAAAATACAGCACAGGATCAATACCAAATAAAAGCCAGCTCTGGGCAAATGGAAAGGTATTCTGTTGGCACCACGAAGACCTAAAGTTCAAACCCAAGTGAGTCTCTCTGGGGAAGTCATTGCATAAAGGCGGGGCCACATACAACTCTCATCCATCTCCAGACACATGGAGCAAATAAAATAATGAGTAAAGACTTGTGTGTTTATAGGGATAACTGCCAAACATTTTTACTCTGGCTGCATTAGATGGCAGATGGTTGAAGCACTAGTCATCAGAACACATTATTTTGTCCCAACAGCATGACTACACTAGTCCAATGTTGTGCAGGGCAAGAGACGGAGAGTCTAGTAAACGGTAGTTCAAAAACTCCCAAATAGTGTGTCACAAGAGAACTGTTAGCAAGCAAAGAGAACACATTTAGGAGCGATTCCCATAAGCCAGAGTGTCTACTCCCCAAGGAGGTTCCTTGCTGCCTCTCTGCGTGATCCGCAGTGCTCTTAGAATCATAGAACTGTAGAGTTGGGTGGGACCTCAAGGGTCACCAGCCAGACCTGGAGCAGTCATCTGAAGGGATCCTTTGTGCCAACATCATTATGTATTTAGTGAAGTTTTAAACAGCCATGAGATACATAGCCTTCAGGGATTGGGGATGCACAGTACGCTCAAGACCAGCTGGTGCATCTCCGTGACCTCCTCTTACATGCTTTCCATGTATGAATGGTTGGAGCCCTGTTCACACTGAGAAATTGAACCACCTGCACCCAGACAAGACTCCCATTGCACCTCTCACAGGAATCACTGCTCCTCTGTCCAATCAGGAGGCATGCTTCATGACTGGGCCACGGCGAGGAAGTGCTTCACTGAGCGCAGGTAGTTTTGCACACCCTGAAATATTTGCGTGCCTTTTACTAGGAAGGCATGGAGGGTGGCAACACGAGAACAGGCCTCTTCAATGGTGGCTCCCCTTTTGTGTAATGCTCTTCCCAAGGTAAGGTAAAAAGGTAAAGGACCCCTGGACGGTTGAGTCCAGTCAACGGCGACTATGGGATGCGCCACTCATCTCGCTTTTCAGGCCGAGGGAGAGGGCTTTCATCCAGCCTAGAACCCACATATCTATGGGACCGCCTCTCCTGGTATGCCCCGCGGAGGACCTTAAGGTCCACAAATGACAACACCTTGGAGGTCCCAAGTCACAAGGTGGTTAGATTGGTCTCAACTAGGGCCAGGGCCTTTTCAGTACTGGCCCCGACTTGGTGGAACGCTCTGTCACAAAAGACTAGGGCCCTGCGGGACTTGACATCTTTCCACAGGGTCTGCAAGACAGAGCTGTTCCACCTGGCCTTTGGTTTGGACTCAGTCTGACCCTTATGTTTCCCTCCCCTTATGGTTTTGATCTATGGGCTACTATTAAAAAGAGGCTGCATTTTAAAGTATATTTTAACCTGTATTTTAAATTGGTTGCTTTTTTTTTAATTGTAATTTTACGGGTGTTAGGCGCCCTGAGCCCAGCTCTGGCCCGGAGAACGCAGGGTATAAATAATAATAATAATAATAATAATAATAATTATTATTATTATTATTATCCTCAGACAGCTTTCCAGGTCATGTGGACAGCATGACTAAACCCTTTCTGGCACAACGGGACACTGTGACAGAAACCAGAGTGCATGGAAATGCTATTTACCTTCCTGCTGCAGTGGTACCTATTTATCTACTTGCACTGGTGTGCTTTTGAACTGCTAGGTTGGCAGGAGCTGGGACAGAGCAACGGGAGATCACTCCATTGTGTGGATTCGAACTGCCAACCTTCTGATTGGCAAGCCCAAGAGGCTCAGTGATTTAGACCACAGCACCACCAGCGCCCTTTTCTTCATCCCAAGGAAGTTCACTTGGGTCTAGAAGGTCCCCTCCTTAGGAAAATAGTCCAGCGCTGCATCTAGCTGGTCCATCCCTTGCCCTGTTCCACTCCCACCCTCCGCAATGCCCCATATCAGGCTCTTACAAGTTCGCCAGCAGTAGCATGTGCTTCACTCTGCTTGCAACAGGTGCTCTGGAAACCTCTGCAGCTGTGGCAGAGGGACATCTCTACAGCATCCCAACCCCTCTGAGCAATGCAGACAAGGGGTCAGGATTGTTTTCTAGGTATAGATCCAGCCCTGTGTTTTTAATCATCTGTGTGAACTGCCTTCTGTTGTAGGGAGGGGAGTCTTGGTGTGGGGCTTGTCTTGAATGATGGTGAAGAAGAAGAAGAAGAAGAAGAAGAAGAAGAAGAAGAAGAGGAGGAGGAGGAGGAGGAGGAGGAGGAGGAGGAGGAGGAGGAGGAGGAGTTTGGATTTGATATTCTGCTTTATCACTACCCTAAAGGTAAAGGGACCCCTGACCATTAGGTCCAGTTGTGGCCGACTCTGGGGTTGCGTCGCTCATCTCACTTTATTGGCCAAGGGAGCCAGGATACTGCTTCTGGGTCATGTGGCCAGCATGACTAAGCCGCTTCTGGAGAACCATAGCAGTGCACAGAACGCCGTTTACCTTCCCGCCGGAGCGGTAGCTATTTATCAACTTGCACTTTGACGTGCCTTCGAACTGTTAGGTTGGCAGGAGCAGGGACCGAGCAATGGGAGCTCACCCCGTCACGGGGATTCGAACCGCCGACCTTCTGATTGGCAAGTCTTAGGCTCTGTGGTTTAACCCACAGTGCCACCCGCATCCTATAGCGCCACCTGAGTCCCCCACCAAAGAGCAAAGAGTTTTCCCAAGATCGTCTGACGTAGTTGAAATGTTTATATTATGCTGCAATTTTATTTGAAATGTTCGTTGATCATTTTTATGAATTGCTGCTCTTGCTTGCTTACCACGTAGTCTGTGCTGCCTGTATATAGTTTTCTTTGTGGGAAGATGGCAAACAAAGCCTAACCAGAGCAGTGCACAGAACGCCGTTTACCTTCCCGCCGGAGCGGTACCTATTTATCTACTTGCACTTTGACGTGCCTTCGAACTGCTAGGTTGGCAGGAGCAGGGACCAAGCAACGGGAGCTCACCCTGTCGTGGGGATCCGAACCACTGACCTTCTGATCGGCAAGTCCTAGGCTCTGTGGTTTAACCCACAGCGCCACCCGTGTCCCATCACTACCCTAAGGAGTCTCAAAGCAGCTAACAATCTCCTTTCTCTCTCCCCCCCCCCCACAACAAGCACTCTGTGAGATGAGTGAGGCTAAGAGACCTCAGTGTGACTAGCCCAAGGTCACCCAGCCGCTGCATGTGGGAATCAAACCTGGTTCACCAGATTACAAGTCCACCGCTCTTAACCACTACACCACACTGGCTCTGTGTGGCAGGCACACTGGAAATTAAATAAACACAATCCAGAATCTGGACTCCTTCCAAAAGCCAATACCTTTCTTTCCCGCCAGAGTCTGATGCCGTTTCCAGGCAGGTTTTGTCGAGAAGTTACTCAGCTTCTGAAATTATCTCGAGCTGGATGCCTTTGCATGCTCTCTCTTCTAAATTGCTCTTTCAACTCCAACGAAATTTACTTCTCTTTTACCTTCCAGCAACAGTTCTCCCTCCCCGCGCATCCTCTCCAACTTTCTTTGCTGTTTTCGAAACTGTCATTCTCTGACTCATTTCTTCCACAATACACAAATAGGCTCTAATTTTGCTCTTCAGAAATAATTTTAAAATGCCTTTCTTTGAGAACCACCTGCATTTCCCCCCCTGCACCTCCTTCTCTGCTTCCATTTCCAAAATGGCTGAACTCCCTCTGCACGCAATCTGGAGGAATTCTAAGTGCATAGCTGAGCTATTAATTCTTAGGCTGATTCATGGGAGCGATTGATGATTCACCACCTGATGACTGGCAGCTGAGGCTAAGATCCACATACGCAGCAGAAAGAGCGTGTTTTATTGTATGTAGAATGAATTGACAGGCTGGATTGTACTGCTTCAGGGCGCCTGAAAATAGGAAACCAGCAAATTGGAGAGAAAGAGAAATAAAACGAGGGCCACAATCCCTGATGAGCTAGCTTTCTTCTTGCAGGGATCAGTTGCTGCTTTGATATGGAAGAGTATTAGAAAGGAAATGCATGCATGCATTTATGTGAAGTGCAGAACTGCAACCATGGCAGGGAGGCGGTGAGGGAAAGCCAAACCGCTCCCTGAATTTCAGTTTTCACCTAAATAACTAGCTTTTTTTTTTTAAAAAAAAAAAAAAGTGGTTTACAGGGGAAAGCATGCAGAGAGTATTCTGCTATACCAAACCCCAAGAGGGCAAGCCTAGGCACAAGAAGCTGTTGTGAAGCAAGCCAGTGTAAGCTGAGTTACACGAGATCCAAACTCTGTTCAACAGCAAGACTGCTGCTCTGCCTAAACCTGCGAGAGGGAAAGCAAGCCTTCAAAACAGTGTTCAGTGCTGAGTTGCTAGGTCACATAACTAAGCTGATCCAGTCTAAGTCCCAGGGGTGCCAACTTGAATAAAATATTGGGGGAGACCCAAGTAAGCCCTGCATAATCAATCACATGAGACACCATTTGAATGGCAAAGCCCATCAACTTGGTGTGAGTGTGGCCCCCGCAAATATTTTATTGGGAGGGCCAAAGACACCTCGACCTCTAGGAGTTGGCTGCAATGGGTGCTGCCATGACCACGAACACCCCCTTTGGGGGGGGGGGACTTACACCATCCTCAGCTCAGCTGGGATGAGCAAGTTATCCTGGTATACAGTGGTCCATTCTTAACTTGAAACTGGTCTTAATGTGAGGTACCACTTTAGCTAATGGAGCCTCCTGTTGCCACCGTGCCATCGGAGCACAATTTCTGTTTTCATCCTGAAGCAAAGTTCTTAAACCGAGGTACTACAGTAGTACCTCAGGGTACAGACGCTTCAGGTTACAGACTCCGCTAACCCAGAAATAGTACCTCAGGTTAAGAACTTTGCTTCAGGGTGAGAACAGAAATCGTACGGCAGTGGCACAGTGGCAGCGGGAGGCCCCATTAGCTAAAGTGGTACCTCAGGTTAAGAACAGTTTCAGGTTTAAGAACAGACCTCTGGAACGAATTAAGTTCTTAACCCGAGGTACTATTTCTGGGTTAGCGGAGACTGTGACCTGAAGCGTCTGTAACCTGAGGTACCACTGTATCTTTGACGGAGCAAGAGTTGGAAACTTAATGCTGGTTGAGCTGGGGATCATTTGGCTGATCCAGAGATCTGCTGCACCCTAAGCCACTCATCCTTGCAGATCTTGCCAAAGGAATGCCCTCTGTGAAGTAACAAGAGTTGATTAATTTTAAGCATATTAAGTCCTTTGTATTTAGGTTCTGGCTGCCCCGCATACCTCTTTAAGCCAATGATATGATATGATGTTATTGTATGGTATGATATGATATGACATTATAGCTATGGGCCTGCTAATATGGTGCCTTCCACACCTCAGGACCAGGGTTCGAAATTAGCAGGGCACCAGGCGCATTAGACATCTAAAGATTCTCCGTTTGCGATCGCCTCAAAAAAAAGTCTGGCTGCCATTTTCTGTGCCTGGCTGACACTCAAGGATTATTGAAATGTCTGTGCTTTGATAGACAATATGTTAGGGAGTTTAACAATAAAGTGTAAGAGTGTTTTGAAAACTGCAGTACCAATATTTTTTATTGTAAACACAAAATTTAACACTTATCAACAATTTATGTTAAAAATGTGGTACAGTGGTACCTTTGGTTGCAAATGGGATCTGTTCCGGAGGCCCGTTCGCAACATGAAAAGAGCACAACCTGAAGCGCCGTATCGGCACAGGTGTGAGGCGTGATTTGGTGCTTGTGTGCATGCGCGAGTGGCGAAACCTGGAAGTAACCCTTTCCGGTACTTCCAGGTTGCCGCGGGACATAACCTGAAAGAACATAACATGAAGCAAACGTAACGTGAGGTATGACTGTGTTAACAATGTGTCACTTATGTGAATTGCGTATTAGTTCATGCTTATCAAAATAATAAATAAAAATTGTTGCTGCCCCCAATGGCAACTGGACATACTGTTTTGGCACCCACAACCCAGGTCCCAGGAGCCAGCTTTTCTATCCCAATTTCTAACACTGCTCAGGACTCTACGGCCTCATCCTGCTATCATGTGTAAACCAGGTCCCTCTTCCACTTTCCTATTTTAGCCTCACTTCTGGTCTGAACATCTGCAGCAAAGCTAGACTCAGTCACACCTCATCTCCGAGTGTTCCCCATACATAAGAAAATGATATGTTTGCATAAGGTAAAGGTAAAGGGAGCCCTGACCATTAGGTCCACACGTGGCCGACTCTGGGGTTGCGGTGCTCATCTCGCTTTATTGGCTGAGGGAGCTGGTGTACAGCTTCCAGATCATGTGGCCAGCATGACTAAGCCGCTTCTGGCAAACCAGAACAGCGCACGGAAATGCCCTTTACCTTCCCGCCGGAGCGGTACCTATTTATCTACCTGCACTTTGACGTGCTTTTGAACTGCTAGGTTGGCAGGAGCAGGGACTGAGCAACGGGAGCTCACCCCGTTGCGGGGATTCGAACCGCCTACCTTCTCATGGGCAAGCCCTAGGCTCTGTGGTTTAACCCACAGCGCTACCCGCGTAGCCTTGCCTAAAACAAAAAAAGGTTTCAATACAGAGATTTGGATAAAATTACTCTGATTTAAATAGAGATGGAATACATAGAGATGAGCTGTGTGCTTGCTCAGTCTGCTGCCCAGGTGAGAAGTGCAGATGAGCAGCTTCAGAAGCCCCTGCAGATCTTCCTCCTTGGTGGTCATCTTTAAATAAGACTCAGACCAGACAGCCCTTCAGAAAAGGAAGACCTTTCAACACAGTAATGGCCCCTGACAGCCCCTCGAGTTGAGCCAGGGTTCCCAAACTGTTGGTCTGCAGACCACCAGTGGTCCATGAGCTTCATTTGGGTGGTCCACAGCAAGTCTGTGAAGAACGACAGGAGCAGCATATATAAAAAGTGAGTGCTTCAGCTGTTGCATCATTCTAAGAATGCCAGTGGTCAGTCCACAAGGTGAGGAGGATGGACTGGGAGTGACTGGGGTGGGGTAGAAAGGCCCTCAGAAGTTGTGGAGAGGATTAGCAGTCAGAAAGAGAGAGTGAGAATAAATGAAAATCAATAAAAGAAGCAATGCAAATACAGTGGTACCTCGGGTTAAGTACTTAATTCTTTCCGGAGGTCCGTTCTTAACCTGAAACTGTTCTTAACCTGAAGCACCACTTTAGCTAATGGGGCCTCCTGCTGCTGCCGCTGCACAATTTCTGTTCTCATCCTGAAGCAAAGTTCTTGACCTGAGGTATTATTTCTGGGTTAGTGGAGTCTGTAACTTGAAGTGTATGTAACCCGAGGTACCACTGTACCATTAAAAATCACAGAATACCTGGTACATTTCATTACAGTTGCGAAAACAGGCAGAAAAATAACCAAACATTTCACCAAAACCTTCAGCAATTTTCATGGAGGGGGCAAGTTTGGAAACCTGAAATAGAGGATTTGTAAAGCTAGAGATCTCCCTGGGCCCTAGCCAATAGCGTAGCCATGGGTCCTGATTTGCAAAGACCGATCCTATACGAAGGGCTGTTATAGGGCATTACCCTGTTCAAATCTAACCAACCTTTTAAAGCAATTGCTTTCAGTCCCAAATGCATCTGATCTTAGAATCACAGTATTGTACATTTGGAAGGGACCACAAGGGCCATCTAGTCCAATGCAGGAATCTTTTTGCTCAGTGTGGGGCTCGAAGATTAACCGTCTCATGCTCTGCCAACTGCAATCAGCTCCGTCCAGATAAAAACTAAGAGGAGCTGAGAGGGCCAGTAGGAGCATGTGAGGCAACCAGTAACACATGCTTTAAGCCAGGAGCGGGAAAACTCAGGTTCAGTACAGGGACATAATAATAATAATAATAATAATAATAATAATAATAATAATATTTATTATTTATACCCCGCCCATCTGGCTGGGTTTCCCCAGCCACTCTGGGCAGCTTCCAACAGAATATTAAAATACAGTAATGCATCAAACATTAAAAGCTTCCCTAAACCAAGGCTGCCTTCAGATGTCTTCTAATAGTCTGGTAGTTGTTTTTCTCTTTGACATCCGGTGGGAGGGCATTCTACAGGGTGGGCGCCACTACCGAGAAGGCCCTCTGCCTGGTTCCCTGTAACTTGGCTTCTTGCAGTGAGGGAACCACCAGAAGGCCCTCGGAGGAGGACCTCAGTGTCCAGGCAGAATGATGGAGGTGGATACGCTCCTTCAGGTATACTGGATTGAGGCCGTTTAGGGCTTTAAAGGCCCTGCTTGCCTTTCTACTTGATCCTTGAGACCCTCCCCAGGTCACACCCCTCACTGCTCTCCACGCCAAATGTTTTCGCCAGACGGAAATACATCCTTGAGCTCAGACAATTCCTCTTGCTTTCCCAGCTGGAAGAAGGGGAGGAGAGTGTGTGTGCAAACTAGCCTACTGCGCAGGTGTGAAATTTACATAAATTGCCCCGCCCACTTTTGCCCTTGGCCCCACCCACCCCTGGCATGTGGTCCTCAGAAGGTCATCCAGAATGGGATGGAAGGCTCATCCTTGCTATATACACACTTTGAAGTCTGGTAAAAGGGAATTATGTGAAAACGGCAAAAAGAACACCATCGCTATTTTATACGTGCACAGGGCATACGGCATTGGGAAATAGCTCACAAGCTACTCAAGTTCTGTTTCATGGCTTCCTCATCACCATCTCCTCCTGCTTCAAATATCCCTATGTTACTAGGCAATTGATGACTAAACAGTCACACGGTTGTTTCCAGACACAAAATTGATTTTAGATTAAAGCAGTTTGTAACACTGGCACTTTCTCCACTCAGCTTGTATGGCATACGCTTTCCCTGCCTTCTTAACTGTCTCCAGTCCAGCATTTTCCAAAGGCCAAAAGAGGACAGGATCAAGCTGCAAACTTCCTTTAGGAAACATTGTACCACAGAGAGGGGAATCCTGTGTAAAGGTAGGTAAAGTTAAATGATCCCTGGATGGTTGAGTCCAGTCAAAAGTGTCTATGGGGTTGTGGCGCTCATCTCGCTTTCAGGCCAAGGGAGCAGGTGTTTGTCCACAGACAGCTTTCCGGGTCCTGTGGCCAGCATGACTAAACCGCTTCTGGTGCAACGGAACACTGTTGCAGAAACCGGAGCGCACGGAAATACCGTTTACCTTCCTGCCACAGTGGTACCTATTTATCTACTTGCACTGGTGTGCTTTCGAACTGCTAGCTTGGCAAGAACTGGGACAGAGCAATGGGAGCTAACTCCATTGTGGGGATTCAAACTGCTGACCTTCCGATCGGCAAGCCCAAGAGGCTCAGTGGTTTAGACCACAGCACCACCTGCATCCCTATAATAAAGTAAAGGGACCCCTGACCATTAGGTCCAGTCGTAGCCGACTCTGGGGTTGCGGCGCTCATCTCGCTTTATTGGCCAAGGGAGCCGGCGTACAGCTTCTGGGTCATGTGGCCAGCATGACTAAGCCGCTTCTGGTGAACCAGAGCAGTGCACGGAAACGCCGTTTACCTTCCCGCCAGAGCGGTACCTATTTATCTACTAGCACTTGGACGTGCTTTCGAACTGCTAGGTTGGCAGGAGCAGGGACCGAGCAATGGGAGCTCACCCCGTCACGGGGATTCGAACCGCTGACCTTCTGATTGGCAAGTCTTAGGCTCTGTGGTTTAACCCACAGTGCCACCCGCGTCCTATAGCGCCACCTGCGTCCCCCACCAAAAAGCAAAGAGTTTTCCCAAGATCCTCTGACGTAGCTGAAATGTTTATATTATGCTGCAATTTTATTTGAAATGTTCGTTGATCATTTTTATGAATTGCTGCTCTTGCTTGCTTACCACGTAGTCTCTGCTGCCTGTATACAGTTTTCTTTGTGGGAAGATGGCAAACAAAGCCTAACCTAATTTAAAATGTTTAGTAATTCATCAGCACAAATTCCATCACATGAAGGATGTGGTTTGTTTCCCCAATAATCCAAATGTTATCCAGGTTTGAACAAAACAGTTTCATGCTTGCCTCCTCTCCTGCGCATAAATATAATTGAATGCATTGTGCACTGGCCGCAGCTTAGTAGTAGAACATATGCTCTGTATGCAGAAGGTCCCATATTCAATCCTGGAATCTCCAGGGAGGACCAGAAGAGAATTCTGTATGTCCGTGTAGCTGATATTGAGCAAGTTGGCTACTGGCCTAACCTTTGCTGTGGTAAAAGGCAGGTTCTTGTGCTGTGTCTGTGAATCCAATCTCTTAATTGCAGCCAATGACCTGTATTATATGTAGTTCCTGCAGTTCATTGGTTCTGATATTAGTGCATATATGTATATAGAGAGAGTGAGCTTACTTTCTCATTTAGAGAGCTCTAGCAGTGTTGGCAGTTTCCAATACCAGTATCTGTGCAGCAGCTAACGGGAACAAGCTGCTACTTGTTTCAAAGTGTGGTTGATAGACAGATCTGTCTGTGTGATGTGGTGAAAGGGTGGTGATAGGCAGTCTACTTTGTGCTAAACGAGCATTTGGTATATACCCCGTTATGCTAGGAAGCCTATTACCCGGCACACTACTAAAATGAGGCTGCATTTTAAGGTGCATCTTAAGCCGTCTTTTAATTACTGTATTTTTCGCTCTATAAGACGCACCAGACCACAAGACGCACCTAGTTTTTGGAGGAGGAAAAGAAGAAAAAAAATATTCTGAATCTCAGAAGCCAGAACAGCAAGAGGGATCGCTGCGCAGTGAAAGCAGCAATCCCTCTTGCTGTTCTGGCTTCTGAGATAGCCGTGCAGCCTGCATTCGCTCCATAAGACGCACACACATTTCCCCTTACTTTTTAGGAGGGAAAAAGTGAGTCTTATAGAGCAAAAAATACGGTAACTGTTTTTTTTCTTTTTTTCTATTACATTTTATTGTAATTTATATTTGGTGTTAACTGCCCTGAGCCCAGCCCTGGTCAGGGAGGGTGAGGTATAATAATAATACTAATAATACTAATAATACTAATAATACTAATAATACTAATAATACTAATAATACTAATAATTTATTATTTATACCCCGCCCATCTGGCTACGGATAGCTACTAGACAACACTCTGCTTTGCCTCCATGGTCAGAGGCAGTCATGCATCTGAACAGTAGTTGTTGGAAACTACAGGAGGGGAGAGAGCTCTTCTTTCTGCATTGTGAGTTTCCCACAGGCATCTGGGTGGCCACTGTGAGAACAGGATGCTGTACCCAATGAGCCATTGGCCTGATTCAGCAGGCTCTTCTTAAGTTCTCACTATCTACTATTAGCATCCAACTAAGCTTTATTCAAGGGACGCGGGTGGTGCTGTGGCTTAAACCACAGAGCCTAGGACTTGCCGATCAGAAGGTCAGCGGTTTGAATCCCTGCGACGGGTTGGCTCCCGTTGCTCAGTCCCTGCTCCTGCCAACCTAGCAGTTCGAAAGCACGTCAAAGTGCAAGTAGATAAATAGGTAACCCTCTGGTGGGAAGGTAAATGGCATTTCCGTGCACTGCTCTGGTTCACCAGAAGCGGCTTAGTCATGTTGGCCACATGACCTGAAAGCTGTCTGCGGACAAAGGCCGGCTCCCTCGGCCTATACAGCGAGATGAGTGTGCAACCCCAGAGTCGTCCACAACTGGACCTAATGGTCAGGGGTACCTTTAGCTTTACCTTTTTACACCAGTCCTGGTCTAATGGCACTGGCTACCAACTAGCTTCCAGGCCCAATTCAAAGTGCTGGTTTTGATCTATAAAGCCTTAAAGAGCTCAGGACCGCAATACCTCAAGGACCGCCTCTTTTCAGATGAACCTATCCGGACCCTGAGATCATCTTTTGAGGTCCTTCTTCATGTGCCCCCTCCTTGAGAGGTCCAGAGGGTGAACGGCCCTTCTCTGCAGTGGCTCCCTATCTGTAGAATGCTCTCCCCAAGGAAGTTTCCCTGGTGCCCTCATTATACACCTTTAGGTGCCAGGCAAAAGCATTCCTTTTTAACCAGGCCTTTGGTTGATTTGATTGACATCCTATGCCCTTTTAAGATGTGGGTTTTTTTGGAGGGGGTTATTGTTTTTATTTTGATTATATATTTTGTAGTTTTATATATTGATTTTGTTCAGTGAATCGCCCTGAGACCTCTGGGTATAGGGCGGTATATAAATTCAATATATAAAATAATAATAATAACCCCCTGCAATGCATTCTGGACAATCCATTCCAAATCCCATTCTCCACGGCTTCCTGTTCTCCTCCGCCATCCATATTAATTCGCATTCTATGCCCACTGAGCATGCTCAGTTCCCATTGGATGATTTCAGGTGTTTTTTGCGGAGAAGGGGGCACAAGTGGTGCTCAGTCATAGAATCATAGAATTGTAGAGTTGGAAGGGACCCTAAAGGTCATCCAGTCCAACCCCTTCAATTCAGGAGTCTTGCCCACAACCATCCCTTGGTGGGCTCAAACCACCAACCTTCTGGTTAACAGCCAGATTAACTGACCCACTGTGCCACCTTTAGGAACAGCGAGCTACATTAAAACCTTTGATTTCACCATTGATTTCTGCAGAGAACTCTCACCTCCATCCTTGGGATGTTTAAAAATAAACCTTCTCGAGGGTGGACCAGAAAATGACCTCTCCAAGATAAAGAGATGGTTGTCTCATACCTTTTTTTTTAATAGCAATGTGCCTCTCCTTCCACGCTTATTCTCCAGTCACACCATTCAATTTCCTCTCCTACCCAGGGCTCAGATTTTCTCCCTTGCAACACTCAGTCAGTATTCCAGGGGAGCTCAGCAGGTTAAGTCCCCACGGTGCTGTTTTATGCGGTCTCCATGGAAAAATGTAGCTCAGTGGTAAAGGGCCCCTGGACGGTTAAGTCCAGTCAAAGGTGACTAGGCAGCTGCGGCGCTCATCTCGCTTTCAGGCTCAGGGAGCCAGCGTTTGTCCACAGACAGCTTTCGGGTCCTGTGACCAGCATGACTAAACTGCTTCTGGTGCAATGGAACACCGTGACAGAAACCAGAGTGCACAGAAACGCTGTTTACCTTCCCGCCAGAGCGGTACCTATTTATCGACTTGCACTGGTGTGCTTTCGAACTGCTGGGTTGGCAGGAGCTGGGACCAAGCAATGGGAGCTTACCCCCATCATGGGGATTCGAACTGCCAACCTTTTGATTGGCAAGCCCAAGAGGCTCAGTGGTTTAGACCACAGTGCCACCTGCATCCCACTAGCTCAATGGTAGTGATCTGCTTCATAAGAAGAAGGTCCCAGGTACATCCCTAGTAGGTTCCAGGTACAGCTGGGAGAAACTCCTATCTGAAACCTCATCGAACTGCTGCAAGTCTTTGTAGACAATGGGCTTATCCAAACACCCTCTTGTTCTTCTACTGCTTTCACCTTGACGAAAACTGCTCTTCAGAGCTCGGCTGGAGCAAATGGCAGTTGGGTTTCCTGTGGATCACTGTCTTTATTATTGAATTTATTTATTAAATTTGTACACCGCCCTTTGTCAGCTTCTCAGCATAAAAACACAAAGTAGAGTGGTACCTCGGGTTAAGTACTTAATTCGTTCCGGAGGTCCGTACTTAACCTGAAACTGTTCTTAACCTGAAGCACCACTTTAGCTAATGGGGCCTCCTGCTGCTGCCGCGCCGCTGAAGCATGATTTCTGTGCACATCCTAAAGCAAAGTTCTTAACCTGAAGCACTATTTCTGGGTTAGCAGCGTCTGTAACCTGAAGTGTATGTAACCTGAGGTTCCACTGTAAAGTGGTACCTCTGGATGCGAACGGGATCCATTCCAGACCCCGTTTGCATCCTGAACAGAACGCAACCCTCATCTGAGCGCGTCACAATTCGCCGCTTCTGCGCATGCACGTGATGTATTTTGAGCGTCTGCGCATGCACAAGCGGCGAAACCTGGAAGTAACCTGTTCCGTTACTTCCAGGTCGCCACGGAACGCAACCTGAAAACGCTCAACCTGAAGCTACTTTAACCCAAGGTATGACTGTACTTAATAAAAACGAGAACAAGAACCAACTGACTAATCCCCCCTCCCACAAACACAGCCCCCACTGGCAAGATCACATATGAGGCATTAAGGGATGGGGTCACAGCAGGCCATGACAGCCACCAAGTGAGCTTCTTAATGTGCTACTGCTGCACTACCTCTCAAAATCTTTTGGAAAATGTGCCAGTCCAAATTATTAAAGATGCCCCCCCCCCCCATTTTTTTGCCCCCAGCAGGGTGATGAATTGGTGGGGGATATTGTCAGTTCATTGATAGTAACTTCAGCATGGCTGGTTCTTTACAGATAACAACAGGAGTAGTTTTCTGCCCGCAAATAGCTTACAATCTAAAATTCTACGTGGGGAAAAAAACAGAGGAAGATGAATTCAAGGTAAATTGGAGAAGAATATGTGTTTATTTCAATGATGGAGGAAACTGGTTGTCTGGGTATTCAAATATATATGTTGTCTCAATCCTCTGGAAGGCAAGGATGGGACTGTGGTCAGTCCTGATCTGTTGCTGGACTTGACACCCATCAGCTCCAATCCATAGACCAGATGGTCAGAGATGAACTATTGTTAAGCAATGTGTAGATGGACAAAGGTTACTCCCATTTTGGCTGCAAGATAAGCCAGTTCTGTTAGGGACCAAGTTATAGACTTCACATTACATTTCAGTTCAATGATTCAAATGCCAAGATCCTTCATGTTCTTTAGGTACACTCTCTTCATGGGAAATATTTTGCACAAGAAGTGGATGGAGGCCCCCACCCACTGCCTCCCTTTGCCATCCCCTAATATCACCCAAGATCCTTCATTGTAAAACAAACCTTACAGGCACCCAGTTTAGTTCAAGCTAGCAACATTTGCTGAACTGGAGAGTCCACACCACTTCAAAGAGAGTGACTTCTCCCCAAGACTTCGTTATTCACTTGGCAGTGTTTAAGATATGGCACACTATTTCTAGAGAAAGAGATTCTTCTGGGACTCTGATCTCCCTCAAAATGCCATCCTCTTCAGACTTCAATTCTAGTCCCTGATACGTGGAGGGACGTTATACAGTTATTCACCACTGAGTGCGCAACAGGGACTCAGGAAATGCTGTCATCTACTCTACATCTCTACAGTGGTACCTCGGGTTAAGAACTTAATTCGTTCCAGAGGTCTGTTCTTAACCTGAAACTGTTCTTAACGTGAAGCACCACTTTAGCTAATGGGGCCTCCTGCTGCTGCCGCGCTGCCGGAGCATGATTTCTGTTCTTATCCTGAAGCAAAGTTTTTAACCCGAGGTAATATTTCTGGGTTACCGGAGTCTGTAACCTGAAGCGTATGTAACCCAAGGTGCCACTGTATAGCTATAACAAATAAGCAAAAGCTAACTTGTCCCTGGCCCTGGCATCTTCTTCCATTGCCTGGAACCAACCCCATAACATATGATGAAAGAGAAGATGAGAGTGTCCCAGAGCATATGCTGAGTGCCTGTTGCCCACCCAATGTTTTTATCCCATCCTTCTTCCAATGAGCTCAGAAAGTGCACACAATCTGTGTGCCCCCTCCATTTTTGCGACACTTTGAGGGAGGTTTGGCTGAGGGATGTGCTCTGACCCACTGTTACTTAATCAACTCTGTAAGAGAATGTAGATTTGAACCCAGATTCACCCAGACTAAGTCCAGCACTCCACCCACTACACCACACTGCTGTCAGCACTCTCTTACTACCCATCAACAGAGCAAGCATCCCACTGACCCCACAGACAAGAGAAAGTCTTTGGACCCCTTACAGCCTAGCAGATACATTGCGGCAAGAGCAATGCCCCAACAATATATTAAATCTGTTGGTCGTGTGGCATCCCAGAGATTCCTTCTGTGTTTGCTGCAATAGACTAAGCACAGAAGTTTAGGATTGTAGAGCTGGAAAGGACCATAGAGGCCATTTAGACGAACCCCTTGTTCAATGCAGAATCTGCAATGGAGGATCCAGTAACATCACTGACAGATGGCTGGCCAGCCTCTGCTTAAATAACTCCAGAAAAAGAGAGCTTACCACCTCCCGAGGAAGACTGTTCCATAGCCAAATGGCTCTTATCATTAGGAAGCTTCTCCTAATGTTTAATTCAAATCTGCTTCCTTACATTGTTTCTAGTCCAGCCCTCCGGAGCAACGAAAGAGCAATACAGCTCCGTCATCTTCCGAGTGACAGCTCTGTGGATATTTGAAGAGAGCTCCTCTCTGAGATTTATTGACACCAACAAAGTAAAAGTGAAGCCATTTCGTCTCCTTTAAGGATGAAATGGAGACTCCCACCACCTATCTAACCTACTTTTACAAAGCTCTCCTAAAACGGGGGGGGGGGGGTCATCCCCATCTTCAGCTCCTTCACGCTCCCCATTCAATATGGGTGAGGTCACAAGTGCTGGAGCTGTCCAGTCCATCTACCACGGAGTGCTGAAAAGCTCACAGATTTCCATTCATTCCGACAGCCTGCAGTTAAGAAGAACTCCCCACAGGGGGAGAGTTTTGCAAACACTGCAGGAAATGAATTGCTGTCAGTTTCCCACGGGATCTAAGCGCTAAACTACGGAGAGCTCCCCTGCTTTAATCCCACCATTCATAAAATGGCCAAGTCTATTGAAAAATACAAGACAAAATTGGCAACCACTGGGCACAATCCGGCCCAGCCTAAGCATGTTTAAGATCCACTGCGTTTAATGGGAGAGTTCAACATTGTGTTTAACTCTATCCTCCTGAAGCCAACAGGATTTCAAAGCAGCTTAACTCTGTTTGCTATCACAGATGGTAGGTGAGCACAGTGTGAACTTGACAACCAGATATATAAGCTTGGCTGCTATGTGCCATTGAGAGCAATGGGGCTTACTTCCTGGTAAACAGTTTTAGGGTTGCTTCAGGAGACTGCAACAAGGATGGAATGATAACTCACACAAAAGGAAATAAAACTGTTTATAGCCAGTAGAACTTATTTCTAAGTAGATCTGGTAAGAATTGTGTGACAGCAATCCACTCCCCCGGTCTCTTTTGCCCCCACCCCCTCCATGTGTGAACTCGATAAGATTTGTATCTAGAGCATGTATTGATCTTCAGGCAGGTATATTGGAAGGGACTGCAACTGTCTCTTTATACACAAGGCTGAACATGTCCAACACAGCTTGATTATGTGCAAACTGGGACCAGGGTAGAGAGAGGATGGTCCCTCATTTCAATGCGTTGCGTAGGTATAAAGATCAACAGAAGGTCTCGAATAGTGTTGAGGTTCGTATCATAGCAATGCTGGACGCAGCATAGTTGTGGCACAACAGTTCAGTCAAGTTCATTGCAAAGTTGCAGAATCACAGTGTGCGCCCTGTAGCTTTTAGGGCTGACAAAGTACAACACGGAATGAAGCTGGACTGTTTGCAAGTTAAGGTCGAATGACAGTGGATGGATCTATCAATAGTTATTCGCTATGGAACTTAAATGGAGACTCTATGAGAGTAGACCACTGACCAGACATTGCCAGGGAGCAAGGAAAGGGGGGTCTACAGCCTTTAAGCTTTGCTAGTGAGCTTCTTTTAGGAATCTAGTTGGCCACTCTTGGAAAAAGGATTCTGGACTAACTAGACCTTTTGGTCTGATCCAGCAGGGCTTATCGTACGAACCAGATAGAGGCTTGTGGGACTTGGAGGGAGGTTTGACTCTTGGGACTTCAGAAAGTAAAAACGGAGAGCACGGTGGAATCTAGTATTCCTTTAGAAGTATGGGATTGTATTAGGATGAGATCCGAGATGGAGAGTCAGGTTCTATTTGGGCGGTTAGCAGTGTGCAATGTATCTTAAATAAACAAGCGAGCAAACTTTTGGCAGGCTCCGGTGGTTCTGCATACTTTCTCCCTCTGTGTTCCAGAAGAGAAATAAGAAGGGATCGATCCCTGGAGGCAAATCGCCACCCGCACAACTGCTCTCTCAGCCTGTCAAAAGCAGCCAGAACCTCGCATCCCCAAAATAAGGCTGCACAACGCCATGCGCAAACCCTCTCCCCGTCCCATCGCTGCTGGGACGCGCGCAAAGGGCTCAAGCCCTGCCCCGCACGCGCTCACTTTACGCACCCGCGCGCGTCCTCCTGTTACCTGAATTCCTGAGCTTGCGGTTCTTGAACACCGAGATAATGACCAGCAGGCTGCCCGCGATATCCACCACGGTGGTGAAGATCAGCACGCTGGACAGCGCCGCGACTACCCAGCCCGGCCGGGGGTCTGCTGCCCCAGCAGCCGCCCCTACGGCTGCTTCTCCTCCGGCCGCCTCCGCTTCTGCATCCGCCGCCGCCGCCTCGGCCTCCCCTCGCTGGGAGAAGCCGAAGCCCCCTCGGCCGCCCAGCCCGCAGCAGTTCCTTAAGGAGCCATTCTCCAGCATCGCGGACCCCTGCGCCCCCAGCCCGGCCCTCGCTGCGCTCCCTCTGCTCGCATCGGAAAGAGGCGCCTCCGGGACTTCCCCTCCTCTCCTTGCCCCGTCCCAGGTGCGCAGCCTCCGGTGACTGGCCGGCTCCCGCCAGCGCCAATGGTTTTAATAGACGGCTTCCCACTCGCCAGGCTCCGCCCCTCGCACTTGGCTCTTTTGTTAAAAAAAGGAAAGGAGGCGGGGCTTCAGCCCAATCTCCGCCCCCTCTCGGTTCGACTCCTGTAAGGGAAAAGGGGACCGAGGGGAGTGGGAGGAGGGGTCAAGGCGCAAGGCCCCGCCCACTGGCGCCCTGGCCCCGCCCCCGCCCCCACGTAGGCGGGGCCTGCCAGGCTGCGAGGGAACTTTTTCTTCGCTGCCTTTCAGTTCGCCGGCAGCTTCGGAAGAGGTAAGGCGCGCGGGTGGGAAGGTGTCCCTCGTTCCTTGCACGCCGACACGGAGTGACACACGCCAATTACTCACCGGATTAGCTGTGTGGAAACGCGGACGGAGGAGGAGGAGGAGGAGGAGAACAGCACGCGTTTTGGTGCGCGGAAGGGGAGAAGTGTCCAGGAGGACTGGGAGGGGAGCAACTGCAGGACTGAAAATCGCAATTGTTCTCATTGTTGGCAGATGCGCGCTATTTTGGAAAACGCTGCAAAGAAATAGGAGAGAAATAGGTGGCGGCTGCACGTGTTCCAAGCGCACGCCGCTCCCCAAGAATCCCGGGAGCTGCATTTTATCCCTTACAGAGCTATGTTTCCCAGCACCCTTAGCAAACTAGAGTTCCCAGGATTCTTGGGGCGTGTGGGTGCTTCAAATGCATGCTTGTGTATGCAGCCACAGGCGCAGGTTAGAAACAGGTCGTTTGCAAACAGTTTGAATAGTCACATTTTAACAAAAGTTAAACAGGCAGAGGGGGTTCCAAAGTGTGTGTTTGTGATGTACATTGGATGGGTCAATAAAAGAATCTTCTGTGTCTCGTATTACAATATTCCCAAACATAGCTGCATAAGATGAGCCCAGATGGATCAGGTTGAAGTTCCACGTTGTGCAGCATCCTGTTGTCTAGCAGTGTCCGGTCAGATGCTTCTGCGAGGTCCACAACCTAGGCATTAATGCAACACACACACATGTTCCCTGTATCTCCCTCACATTTGGAATTCAAAAAGTCCTGCCTCGAAACTACTGGAGAACAGCTGTCGGCAGACATGCCATGGTTGCTCAAGTTGAGATTCCTGCATTGCAGGGGGTTAAACAAAGACCCTTGACGTCCCTTCAAACACTTCCTGTTCTGTGATTCTATGTTTCCATTGTCAAACAACTCCTCCAGAAATTTCATAGTCCCCTCTGAACTGGCGTCTCTCACTCGTGAGTGAGAGTCTTTGCATTGCACACCAACATACTTCTAAGGTTCCAATCTTATGCACGCTTACCTTGGGGAAAGGTCCCACCAAATTCAGTGGGATTTGCTCCTGAATGGGCAGGTATGCGATTGTGCTGTAAAGCTGAAATCTCAAACATGCTTACTAGGGCAGAACCTGTATGCACCTCCAGATATCGCTGCTCACCAACTCCCATCAGCCAGAGCCAGCACAGCCAATAGCAGTTAATAACTGGTGTTGTAGCCCCCCAAAAATATCTGGAGGAGACCAGATTGGTGAAGCACGGCATACACCTATGACAGGGTGGGCAATCCATGACCTCCTAAAGTGGTTGGGCTCCAACTCCCATAAGCCCCCACCAGCCTGGTCAATGGTCAGGGATGGTGGAACTGGGGACCCAGTTTTCCAGTGGTGATCACACAGGGTCCCTGGACGTTTCACCGTCTATTGATCCCTGTGCCACCACTTTATTTCTCGCTGCCACCACCCAGGCCCTACCTGCTACAATACTGAGTCCAGTCAGGGTTAAATCGGAACACAAACTTCTGTTTATTTATTGCAGTTTAACAAGCGTGTGGTTTCATAAACGGTATCGGTCAATTACAATCATGGGGTGCCTATCCAGACCTATAACTTCTGCTACCTGCTCTCACTCACTAAACCCCGATATTTACTTGTCTTCCTAGCCCCTAACTGTTCCTGACTCAGCTTATTTCACTGCACTAACTCAACCTACCTACAGACTCTATCCCAATTCATTCACTCCCACTCACTCACTCCAACCAACCAACCAACCAACCAACTAACTCCCAACGGATTACTCCCTTGCCCCTCCCTTCGCTGGTTTTACAGTCCCTCTGACTCCACCCCCGGGTTCTGATTGGGTAACCTGTTTAACTATTTCACCTCCAGCACTCCCATATGTTAATGTCACACCTTGTACTAAGGAATATACACCACTGGATATTCTGCAAGTGAGTGTGCCCTATTGAGCACAGCAATAGTTATTCCAAAGCTCAATTTCACGGCAGCTCTGTATTTCATATGTCTCACCTGATCGTAAACACATTTACTTAGAGGCAGGCCCTTTCTTCCTTCACCTGGGATTGCATCCTTCTAAAAGCTTCAGCCTTTCATGGAGATAAAGAACTGCACTTTCCCCATTAGTTTAGTGTATGCCTTTGTCCAACCAAGTACCATTTGGAATCCTGGTTTCTCTGGCCCTGGGTCTTTGACTTTAACAACATGGTAACGCCAAGGTTGCACGTTCAGTCCCCATAAGGGACAGCTGCATATTCCTGTATTGTCGAGGGTTGGACCAGATGGTCCTCAGGGATCATCTTCCAACTCTCTGATTCTTCCTCTATTGCAACATCCTGATGTCTAGAGCTACAGCCAGCGATGTTCTTGTTCACACAAATATTAAGTTGCATAAGTCAGAGCTCCTGTTCCCTCCACTTTGTCAACACTCCCGACCATGGTAAATGCGTATATTCGTCAAAACTGCACACAAAAACGTTTGTTAGAGGAAATTGGCCGTAAAACGCTGGTGGATTTTCACGAGAAATTTGCAGAGCACTGCAGAAATGCAGAGAGTTGAATTTAAGATTGGAAAAATGAGAGAATTTCCCTTATTCTGAAACCATGCTTGTGAGTATGCAGCCTCTATGCTACTCCTTCTCCCCCGCCTCCCAACAACCACATGTTTAATTAGGGGTTTAAACCCCAATTAAAAACTGTGTCCAGTCCAGATCCTGTTTGGGTCAACCATTGGATCCTTCCAGGTCAGGCTACTCCTTTTATCAGATCGGAGCTGCTCCAAAGCATCACATTAGGACCCAAATCAAATTGGGGTGTGTGTGTGTGTGTGTGTGTGTATGTGTGTGTGCACATTCCAAACATAAAATCCAACTCTTTCATCACCCGTTGTTTCTCATCCACAACAGACGCCCCAGGGAGGATGCCAAATTATTAAAGCTATTTTTGGAATACACATTCAATTTCTTATGGCAATACGCCCTAGTATATTTGGCAACAGCTAAGATGATCTAAAGCTGCTTCTCATGATACAGCTCCTGGCGGGCGGGGTGGGGTGGGGGCTGTTGCTAGAAATTGTTTCTGTGTGGAGGTTGATCCCTCCAACAAGATATTTTATTTGTATTTCCTATCTTAGTACGCTGTCCTAAATATATGTGGCATAGATGCAAATTGGTGAGGTGCAGAAAAAGGGCAGCCAAAATGATCAAGGGGCTAGAGCAGGCATAGGCAAACTCGGCCCTCCAGCTGTTTGGGGACTACAGTTCCCATCATCCCTGACCTGTTAGCTAGGGCTGATGGGAGTTGTAGTCCCAAAACATCTGGAGGGCCAAGTTTGCCTATGCCTGGGCTAGAGGAACTCCCTAAGAGGAAAGGTTACAGCTCTGGGGTTTTTTTTAGTTCAGCAAAGCAGGACATGATAGAGGTATAAAGGTTGGACGACCGTCTGTCATGGATGATTTAGCTGAGATTCCTGCACTGCATGGGGGTGGACTAGATGAACCTTGGGGTCCCTTCCAACTCTACAATTCTATGATTATGCAGGTAAAAAGGTAAAGGTAAAGGACCCCTGGATGGTTAAGTCCAGTCAAAGGTGACTAGTCGAACCGCCAACCTTCTGATCGGCAAGCCCAAGAAGCTCAGTGGTTTAGACCACAGCGCCACCCGCGTCCCTATCAGTGTCTATCAGTGTAGCTGCTACTGATGGTGAGAGGCTGTACAGCCCTGAAAGCTATCCAGCTCACATCCTGCCTGTGGGGTTCCCATGGGCATCTGATTGGCCACCAAAAACAGAATGTCATTTTATTTTATTTTATTTGTTCAAAATCATTGATATGCGGCCTTTCATTAAACAGCAATGGTTTCCAATAAATAGTAAGAATAAAAATTAAAAATGCAATAAAATATATGCTCATTGGGGTTTGTTAAAGCTGGAAACAAAGGCCAAGGAATGTCTGGGCAAATGGTGGGAACAACCCTATAGCAAGATGCTATAGCAAGATGCTGGAATGGGTGGGTTAGGATCCACTGGTTCCCTGGCTGAGCTGGGAGGTTCCTTGAGCTGGGAGGATCCCTGGCTGAGCTGTGCAATTGAACCGCCTGCACCACTCTAAATCCAGGACCACACACACACACTCCTTTCATCCGCAGTGCTACTATCATGCAGAAGAATAACCAGCACTGAGTGTCCTCTGCTTGAAAATATAAAGTGTAGGAATAACGGAGACAACGAGAGGTTGGATGCAGGTGAGCTGTGCAGAAGCACGCTGGCAAGCATGCTCCAAGCAAGCTGCCGGCTAGCTCTGCCAAGGCTCCTTTTATTAGCAGAAGTCAACAATTGGAAACAGTAGTGAAACCACCTTGAACTTAAAGTATTTCCATCTACTGTAAGCACATTCCCAGCGTTAGCAAATACAGTGGTACCTAGACTCCGCTAACCCAGAAATAGTACCTCGGGTTAAGAACTTTGCTTCAGGATGAGAACAGAAATCGTGCTCTGGTGGTGCGGCGGCAGCAGGAGGCCCCATTAGCTAAAGTGGTGCTTCAGGTTAAGAACAGTTTCAGGTTAAGAACGGACCTCCGAAACGAGTACTTAAGTACTTAACCCGAGGTACCACTGTACACGTGTCAGCAGGTGTTTCCCTCAAAGTTTTCCCCAATACTTGATTACGTCTGGGTCCCAGGTCATGTTCCAGCCAAGTGAATGTCTAACAAATTGTGAGAGGACAAAAGGTCAGGGAGAAAACCCTGTTTTTTAGCCAAGAAGGTGAAAGGTCGGGGAAAGCAGGAGCAATGCTCCTTGACATACTGTTGCATGTCTGGTGCAAGGTGTGCCTTCGCAAAGCGGAGCGTTACCTCCACAAAGAAGTCCAAACTGTGCACTGAGATGAACTTGATCCTGTGGGCTCAATAAACAATGCATATTAAGCAAGTGAGCCTAATATCTAGTCTTTTATATATATATATAAATCTGATTAAATTTCTGCTAATCTGACAGAAAAGCTAAGAGCTGTATATGGCACGGAATCGCTGTCTCTGATGACTGGAAACCATTCTTAGCAGCTGCTTTGGTTTCTTGAGAGTCCACGGGGAAATAGCCAGTAACTAGATCTTGGCAGCTAGATCTTGCCAACAAAGGTCCGTATAGTTAAAGCTATGGTTTTCCCAGAAGTGATGTATGGAAGTCAGAGCTGGACCATAAAGAAGGCTGATCGCCAAAGAATGGATGCTTTTGAATTATGGTGCTGGAGGAGACTCTTGAGAGTCCCATGGACTGCAAGAAGATCAAACCTCTCCATTCTGAAGGAAATCAGCCCTGAGTGCTCACTGGAAGGACAGATCCTGAAGCTGAGGCTCCAATACTTTGGCCACCTCATGAAAAGAGAAGACTCCCTGGAAAGGACCCTGATGTTGGGAAAGATGGAGGGCACAAGGAGAAGGGGACGACAGAGGACGAGATGGTTGGACAGTGTTCTCGAAGCTACCAGCATGAGTTTGACCAAACTGCGGGAGGCAGTAGAAGACAGGAGTGCCTGGTGTGCTCTGGTCCATGGGGTCATGAAGAGTCGGACCCGATTAAACGACTAAACAACAACAGATCTTGGTAACCACGGGGGGAAGCAGTGCTGTTTAACAAGGAGGACACCAGGAACTTGACATTCTGCGGAAATGGAATTCTATCCTCAGTGTCACATTTTGTGGGGGGCGTTTCTGTCGTTGTGCAGAATTGCAACATATCGTTGTGGGTTGAGGGTTGAGGTTAGGCTGCATGCCTGTGTCCCTTCCACTTCTTGGATCCAGCAAAGGTTCCACTGCTGGAATAGCCACTTGAGCTTCTTCTTCTTTTTTTTTTCAAATTTTTTCTTCATTTTATAACACAAATAAAGATCACAAACAGAAAAACAAACAATACAAACAAATTCTTGTCCAATCCTTATTTTTCTAAACATTGTAAAGTGGGCTTCCCCAAGTCCCACCTATCTGATTTTCATTTTACTTCATCTTTAGCAGTTTACATATATCATAATTTCTAACCATCTTCACACTTAAAATAACTTCGCATTTTATCACTTACAAATAATACTATTTTAAAATACACTATCTTCTACTTCTAACCCTACAGCCTATATCCACTTCCAAAGCTATTCTAAGATTTAAATATTAACATATTTTTTCAAATATTCCTTAAACTTCTTCCAGTCTTCTTCCACCGTCTCTTCTTTCTGGTCTCGGAGTCTCCCGGTTGCTTTGGCAAGTTCCATATAGTCCGCCACTCGAGCTTCTTGTTGAGGTAATGGCTCCCTAAGGACGGGTTGTTAAGGGAACAAAGGAAGTAGCTCCTCACCAGAGGGCAAGTGGGTAGATCTACCTCCTTCTCCCTTAACTGGCTGGTAGCAAGAGAGCTAGAAGCCTGTGAGGGAGAGACGTGCTTGATTTCTGCTGGAACCAAGGCTGTGGCTATGGGGAAAGCAAGACCTTTTGGGGGATTTTGAGCCCCTCCATCATAGGCCCAGGTTGTACAAATGTGTAAATAAACCTTATATCCTAAAGACACCACAGTCTCTGCTGACTCTCATTCTAATAAAATAAATAAATAAATAAATAAATAAATAAATAAATAAATAAATATTTATATCCCGCCCTCCCCAGCCGAAGCCGGGCTCAGAGCAGCTAACAACAATAAAAGTAACACAGCATTCTAAAATAAATTCATTTTAAAATCAATTCAAAATCAAATTAATGGCAACCATTGGGCTAGAGTTTTGTGAAGATTACCAAAGGAGGGGGTCAGACTGTGCCTTGGCCAAAGGCCTGGTGGAACAGCTCTGTCTTGCAGGCCCTGTGGAAAGATGTCAAGTTCTGCAGGGCCCTAGTCTCTTGTGACAGCGTTCCACCAGATCGGGGCCACAGCCGAAAAAGCCCTGGCTCTGGTTGAGGCCAGCCTAACCTCCCTGTGGCCCAAGGAAAGTAAACTCTGAGTAAGTGTTGAGTAAGTCTGTGGAACCTCATATCGCTTGGAGATTGGGGTGGCATGCAAGCATATATTCGGCCCTGACTGCAACTGCAACTCCTCTTGCTGGGAGTTCATATGGAGTTGTAGTCCGGCAACATATGGACGGCATTATGCTGGACACAAGTGCTCTCGCCACAACACACACTGGCAGTGCTATTCTACCATCAATGGCTGTTGAGAAGTGTCTTCATCTCTCAGTGTCTGTCTCTGTGCTGATTCACAGAGGCACCAATTGGCCTTTTATCACCTGACGGTTTGAAGTTGAGCATGAGAGTGGCCTTGACATAGAAGTAGGGTGGAGTTTTTTTGAGAAACCATGAAAGATCAGTGTGCAGTCTGTAATGCTGCCTCCAGACATTCGGACCATCCCTTGATTTTGGAGCCATTCACACATGCGCGAATGCCGTGACATCAAGGTGCAGGAGAAGATGGCGCATTGGAATGAGCTACATGATGCTGAGATATCGCGGTTGGCTCAAGAACACACAGCGAGCTTCATGGATGAGCTCACTAACCCAGATATCTCACTCTGTCCAATGCTTGAAACATATGAGAAGGTAAAAAGAGCCCTGCAGGATCACAGCAGGCCTATCTAGGTCATCATCATCTTCTCGCGGTGGTCAACTAAAGCAGAGCACGAGAACACTACTGCTTGTGGTATCCTGCAAATAGCATTCAGAGGCAAGCTGCCATTGATATTGGTGGTAATATATAGCCATCATCACCAGCGGCTGTTGATAGCCACGTTCCCCCCATGAGTTTGCCCAATTGCCTTCTCAAGTTCTCCAAGCTTGTGGTCATCGCTACGTCCACAGATTAAATATGCACCGTGTGAAGGGTGTAGTAGTTAAACAGTCCTGATTCTCTCATTAGATGGCTCTGGATTCTACTACAGTGGTGCCCCGCAAGACGAACGCCTCGCAAGACGGAAAACCCGCTAGACGAAAGGGTTTTCCGTTTTGGAGGCGCTTCGCTAAACGAATTTCTCTATGGGGTTGCTTCGCAAGACGAAAAAATCTTGCGAGTTCCTGCGGGTTTTTTTCGCTCCCCCCCCTTTCCTAAGCCGCTAAGCCGCTTATCAGCTGTTCCACTGATAAGCCGCCTCTCAGCTGATCACTAAAAGCCGCTAGACCGCTAATAGCGCTAATCCGCTAATCCGTCAATGGGCTTGCTTCGCAAGACGAAAAAACCGCTAGACGAAGAGAATCGCGGAACGGATTAATTTCGTCTTGCGAGGCACCACTGTATTTTGAGAGAAGGAGAAAGACTTCTGCTGATTCCCTTTCTCCACACTAAACCACTGAGCCTCTTGGGCTTGCCGATCAGAAGGTGGGTGGTTCGAATCCCCATGACGGGGTGAGCTCCCATTGCTCTGTCCCAGCTCCTGCCAACCTAGCAGTTTGAAAGCACACCAATGCAAGTAGATAATTACATACTGCTGCGGCAGGAAGGCAAATGGCGTTTCTGTGCCCTCTGGCTTCCGTCATGGTGTTCCATTGCGCCAGAAGCAGTTTAGTCATGCTGGTCACATGATCCTTTACCTTTACCTTTAGTGTTATCCTTCTTAGGTGAAAGGGCATTCGCACTGATCCGCTGAAAATTCTCTTGTGTTCAGGTCCGGCTTGGAGCTTTCTCATAGGTGATCTTTTTAGGTCCTTTAGAGGTCCAAAGGCTGTTCCAGCAGACTGTTGGTAGAGGGGACCTTCTGTCATTCATTAATTCCTTGTGCGGCCTGAAAATCCAAGATAAGGTAATCAAGCACTGGAAACATCTGCGTAATCCTCCTTTATCTCCTTCATTGAACAGGGTAGAGAGCATTGGTTTTTTAGTTCATGCCTTAATTAAGGAGCCCATGTAATCTGCCTCTTATCTTAACTGTCTCTCCACAGCCTTGGGAGTTTCAGAATCTGGTGAGGATAGGCTGCTGTTAACCAGGAACTCTTAGGCAGCCTTTGGGAAGAGCCCAAGATGGACCTGGAATCCAGAGGTGCACATTAGGAAGAAGGAAAATTCTTCTTACCCACCTGGCAAGAGAATGTGTATGCTGTTCAGACTCCCTTAGTGGGAAAATGTTTTGCAAAAAAAATCAGATAAGCAACCATCAGCTGAGAAATCCTTTGGTCAGCTAGCACTTTCCTGTTTCCTGGTATGTTATTCTTCTGTAGTTCATTGATTCCAAGCGTTTCTTGGAGCAGTAATTCATCAATAGCAATAAATATATTCATTCACTCCCATGTCACATAATAAAGCTGTCTTCCGTGCACAGCTTCAGCCCCCCCCCCCCCGTTGCCGTTCAGAAGTCAATTTATGGAGTTTCTTTTCTCCTGCCTAGAGCTGCTTAATTGATTGACTCTCTGCAGTTCATTTTCATGCAACCTCACTGATTTCCCACTCTCCATACCTGAAATAAAGGGAGTATTTTTTGTGCTATAATCCTTTACTTCTCTCTCTGTGTCGCGGGAGAAAGGTTGCGTGAAACACACACACACACACACACAGACAGACACACACACACACATATTCTGCTTTCCACTACAGTGGTACCTCAGGTTAAGTACTTAATTCGTTCTGGAGGTCTGTTCTTAACCTGAAACTGTTCTTAAACTGAAGCACCACTTTAGCTAATAGGGCCTCCTGCTGCTGCCGTGCCACCGGAGCACAATTTCTGTTTTCATCCTGAAGCAAAGTTATTAACCTGAAGCACTATTTCTGGATTAGCAGAGTCTGTAACCTGAAGCGTATGTAACCTGAAGCGTCTGTAACCCGAGGTACCACTGTATCTAGTTCTTAAAGCAATGTTAAATTACTGGCATTTAAAAATATATGCAAAATTTAAAACATAAATTATGGGGGCAAAGCTACGACAAAATCATCTCAGATAAGCAACTGAGAATGCAGCAGGTCTCCCTCTCAGCTGCACTCACCTACATGAATTCCCCAACCCCAGCTCAGCCAAAGATCTGCCAATGTGTAACTTGCTCCATTGTAAGTCCCCCCCCCCCAAAGTGTGCTCTAGGCTTGTGGCCGGGGTGGGACCAGAGAAGGGAGATCCTACGCTTGTTCTGCTTGGTCATGTGACCTGGGAACCCAAATTAGAGTGCTGTTTTAAAGGCTCGTTTCCCCTCTGCCTGGTTTAAGCAGAGCAGCAGCTGTAGCCCCTGTAGACTTGGATCTTGTGTTACTTTATACCTTCCAACATTTCTCAGATGAAAATAGGGATGTCCTATTCAACAACAAGCGATGCGGGTGGCGCTGTGGGTTAAACCACAGAGCCTAGAATTTGCCGACCAGAAGGTCAGTAGTTCGAATGCCCACAACGGGGTGAGCTCCCGTTGCTCAGTCCCTGCTCCTGCCAACCTAGCAGTTCGAAAGCACGTCAAAGTGCAAGTAGATAAGTAGGTACCACTCCAGCAGGAAGGTAAACGGTGTTTCCGTGCGCTGCTCTGGTTCACCAGAAGCGGCTTAGTCATGCTGGCCACATGACCCGGAAGCTGTACACTGGCTCCCTCGGCCAATAAAGCAAAATGAGCGCTGCAACCCCAGAGTCATCCACGACTGGACCTAATGGTCAGGGGTCCCTTTACCTTTTTATTCAACAACAATAACAGCATTTATACCCTGACTGGGTTGCTCCAGCCACTCTGGCTGACTTCCAACATATTGTTATAAGAAAAAACTCCTCCTTTTCCCTTACAGAGCCCGTACAGAGTCCTTACGTGGGTTCCCTATCATCAGGAGAAAATAACAGAGGTCAACCAGAGTATATTGAGAAGCAAAGTGGCTAGTAAGCCTGATCTTTATTCATTGATGCAACAGGGTCCCCACTCACCACACACAGGAGGGAGGAGGGAATCCTGAAGAATGGTGCACAAGCTCTTATATAGACTTTTGAAATTGCCCACCCTGTAGCCCACGACCACCCCCCTGAAACATCATGCATACATCACAGAAGAAGATACCAAGAACTGACTTAGTTGGTCTTTAAGGTGCTACTGGAAGGAATTTGTTTTGTTTTATCACAGAAGAAGTTACAGGTAGGTAGCCATGTTGGTCTGCCGTAGTCGAAAGAAAATAAAAAAAATTCCTTCCAGTAGCACCTTAGAGACCAACTAAGTTTGTTATTGGTATGAGCTTTTATTTATTATTATCAAAATTTATTATTATTTTGATTTTAATTCATTTTAATCCATTTTTATAATGTTTTATAATGTTGTACTGTTTTAGTGTTGTTAGCCGCCCTGAGCCCGGCTTCGGCTGGGGAGGGCGGGATATAAATAAAATTTATTATTATTATTATTATTATTATTTTATGAGCTTTTGAAAAACACATATCTGAAGAAGTGTGCATGCACACGAAAGCTCATACCAATAACAAACTTAGTTGGTCTCTAAGGTGCTTCTGGAAGGAATTTTTTTTATCACAGAAGGAGGCAGTCTACAGCAAAGGAGGCGGTCTACAGTAGAAATCCTGTTTGCCAGGATACCTGATAATGGTCACTGATTGCATTACCTGGGGAGTCTGGCCATTCTTTTGTGATGATTAATACTTTACTTCCTGAATGCAGGTCACAGGCTCACCCTATTCATACACAAATATGCCCTTAAGACAGGACTTGTGAGCAAAAGACAATGGGGAGGATTTCCCATTTCCTTGTTCCTTGCAGAGGAATATATTGAGGTCCATTTGGAAGAGTCAAAATGGCTTCAGGATTGCTCTCCTGTACTATTTCAGACATGTGGTTTATATACTTATGTATGTGTTTGCCTTGTACATTTATGAACATTTAATTTATATTTGAGACCATAGGATTCTCATAACAATATATAAAAACATAAGAAAACATTCAACATTTATATATATATAAAAACAACACCTTCCCCTTACAGAGCTGCCTTCAGATGGCTTGGGGATCAGATACACTGGCTTAAATTATGTTATCTTGCTTCACACCAGTTTCCTGCACATAAGATTGCTCCCTAAACCTCAAACATTTGGAAACTTCAGAAATTTAAAGCACCAGTTCTTTTTTTATTTATTTTTAAACCATCAGAGAAGTATTCATGATGAAGAAGCCTTCTGGGGGAAAGCATGGTTATGAACCAAGCATCTGAAACTAAGCAGGGGCACTGAATGAATCACTGCTAGTATACGGGAGTTTCTGCAGAATTTGGCCTAGTTTATCTTTTTTTTTTAAAAAAAAAAAATGCACCTCAAAAGTAATTTTCAAAGCAATTTCACTCACCGCAACAGACAAATGCAGAAGCCACAAATCAAGTCTAACCCTACCATTTGAGACGTAGGAGGGGTATTTCTTGGCTATGCTACCATTTTGTGTGTTTCCTGTCCCAACAGTTTAGCAGTCCTGAGAAGACATTTCAGGGAAATTAATAGCCAAGGACAACCCGATGCTTGAAAAATCAATGTGTGTTGTATTCAAAGGGTGTCTAGTACAGTCAATTCCTGTTCTTGGATGCCTCACAAATATTATTATTGTGTTCAAGACGGCTGAGAGCCAGTTTTACTGGAGAAAGAAGTGTGCTTTGTTGAAAGAAAAGAAAAGAAAAGAAAAGAGAACAATTTGTCCTGTTCTGGCCAAACATATTGATCTGCTGTGCAATGCTTGAATTAAAGAGCCCTGCTGGATTCCATCAGTAGCCCATCTTCTCCAGAATCTTCTTCTTCTTGTGGTCTACCTAGCAGATGCCTTTGAGAAGTCCACAAGAAGGAGGATCTGAGCACAACTGTACTCTCACTCCTTGTAATTCTCAGCAGCTGGTATTCAGAGTCTGCCTCTTGAGAGTGGAGGTAAAAAGCTAAAGGGACCCCTGAACATTAGGTCCAGTTGTGGCCGACTCTGGGGTTGTGGCGCTCATCTCGCTTTATTGGCCATGGGAGTCGGCGTACAGCTTCCAGGTTATGTGGCCAGCACGACTAAGCCGCTTCTGGAGAACCAGAGCAGCGCATGGCAACACCGTTTACCTTCCCGCCGGAGCGGTACCTATTTATCTACTTGCACTTCGATGTGCTTTCAAACTGTTTGGTTGGCAGGAGCAGGGACCAAGCAACGGGAGCTCACCCCGTCATGGGGATTCGAAACGCCGACCTTCTGATCGGCAAGTCCTAGGCTCTGTGGCTTAACCCACAGCGCCACCCGCGTCCCCTGAGAGTGGAGGTAGAACATGGCAATTGGCTATTGACAGCTTCTTCCTCCATGAATTTGTCCAGTCCTCTTTTAAAGCCATCCAAGTTGCTGGGAGCGAATTCGATAGTTTTAAGTATATGCTTTGTGAGGAAGTATTTTCTTCTGTCTGTCCAGAATCTTCCAGTACCTAGCTTCTTTGGATGATCCTAGCTTCTACTATTATAAGAGAGGGAGGGAGGGAGGGAAATTACATAATTTTAACTATAGAATGAAGGAAGGGGGGCGTTTATTTCTTCCATGGCACAGATTTTTTAAAAGTGTTTCAATTTTTTATTTTTTATTTACCAACAACCGAAACACAAACAGTGAAATTCCCCAGGCGGCTGATACATTGGGTATACATAATCAATAACAACATATTCAAATCAACCATATGTACATTTTTATATACGTTAACACTCCTCCATCCACAAGGTTTATTTAACTTTTAACATTTTAATTGCCCCAAATTGTTCAAACCTACCCAAACAATTCAATATCTTCTCAAACCAATCCTCCTCTTTCTCACTGACCTTAAACCCTTTCATTCTGTGTGTCTTCACCAGCGGCGTAGCGTGGGTTATCAGCACCCGGGGCAAGGCAAGTAATTTGCGCCCCCCAACCCGGGGCAAGGCAAATAATTTGCGCCCCCTAACCCGGGGCAAGGCAAGTACAGTAATTTACTCTCCCAAGCAGCAGCAGCAGCGAGGCTTCTCTCCTTAATTGATTCCCCCTCCACACCGCGTCGTTTCCTGGCTGCTCCCCCCCCTTCCCCTCTCTCTCCTCCTCGCTCTGCTTGCCTTGCCCTGCCCTGCCTGAGGGCACCCTGAGGAGACTCCGCTCTCCTTTTTGACCAGGCGAGGTGGGAAAAAGGGGGGAAAGTCTCTTCCCGCCCCCTCGCCAGACTCCCTGCTCCGCTCGGCTCACTACCCAGGCGGCCAGTGGAAAGAGAGACGCAATTACCTCTCCCTCCGCTTCGCCAAGCTGTCAAAGCCCGGCAGCAGCGGCAACGGCAGCAGCAGGCGCAGCCAGACCCCCGCGAGCCAGCCAGCCCGCCCGCCCGCCCGGCTTCCTCTCCTTTTTTTGCCAGCGGCAGAAGGCTTTGCTCTCCCCCTTCTGCGACCTCCTCGCCAAGCCGAGCGAGCGCGGGCTCCCTAACCAGTGGATTTTAGTAGGGGCAGAGAGCTGCTAGTGCGAGTGCGCCCCTGCCCAAGTTGCGCCCGGTGCGGCCGGCACCCCTGGCACCCCCCACGCTACGCCACTGGTCTTCACAGTTAGATATTCTAAAATTATAGTATTATTCAGTTTTTTCCTTCATTGGTTCAGCCCTAGCTCTTCTGCATTTTTCCAGTTACTTGCTATAACCTGTCTGGCTGCAGTTACCATCAATTTTACCCATTTACATTCCTCTTTTGTTTTTAACTCGGTGCTACTCAGACTAATAAGAACCATTAATATAGATATTCCCACCTTCCTACCCACAATTCCTGATATTTCTACCATGGCACAGATAAAAACCTCTTGCTGGAGAAAAATCTGTGGGGCTGTTATGCTCGGGCTGCTTTCAATATGTACATGATGAGCCACCAAAAATTAACATTTTCGTGTTGGAAAATAAATGTCTCAGTGGCATCACCAGTTGTCTGAAATATCCAAGGGCTGAGACGCAACAGCATCTGTCTCTTCATGGTTCAAATGGGAAAAGCAAACAAATAAATAATGACTATGTTCTAAAATGACAGGTGCACATTGTGGTGCCCTTGTCAATAGCGTTAATAGTGATGATGATACATATTTCAGCCTGCTCTTCTGCTGTACCCAGATCAGAATAATCATCAGAATAAAAAAAAGATATAAGATACAAATAAATAATTTACATCAGGCTGAAGCAGAGGGGGAAACAGAAGGGATGTCGGGTCGCTCCTTCAGCACAGCTGAGGGACTGGCAACGTTTGGTACCTCCTCTCCTTGAACTTTCCTGTCCATTAGAAAATATTGTAACTATGAACTTGAACCTGAGTTTGCTCATTTCCTCTTTCCTCCCAGTCTGTTTTTCTTTCATGCCATGTACTTTTAGACAGTCAGTGTGAGGGACTATATTTTCGTGTACATGGACTTTATGCTGCTCTGGGAACAGTGGTTTTTAAAAAAAAAAAATCAAAAGAAAGAAATACAACAACAACAATGCCACATGTGAATATGAGCAATGGAATCAATCTGTAGCGGGTACAAAGGGAACAAATCAGATGGGTATGTTCGTGGAGAATTAAGAGGAGTCAAATGGGATACAATGGATTGTGGGTGGGTGCTGCACCAAAGATGCTAAAAGGACTCCTCTCTGCATCCCAGAATAATTGACTTCATCTTTTGCCCCCATCAAAAGGAAAAGAGTTGCATACTCTGCCACAGGGGTAGACAACACGCTGCCCCCCAAAAGCTGTTGGAATCCATCTCCCATCAGCCCCAGCCAGCATGGCCTGGGCTGATGGGAGTTGTAGTCCAACAATATCTGGAGAGGGCTCCACATTGACTACCCTTGCTCTGTGAGGTTCCACTTCCATAACAACTACAGAAGAAGCTTCAGGGATGTTAGAACTACAAAGTGCAAAGGCGCTCGGAATTTTGCCAGGCCAAAAGTGTGCTGCGGCGACTTACAAAACGATCGTATCAGAAATCATCCTGAGTCGCGTCTCTAAGGCAAAGCGGTATACTTTCAAATAACGTATTGAAGAAGGGTTTTTTGTGTGTGGGGGGGGTGTTAAAGAAAAGAACGCCTTCTGAATGATTACCAAGGGATTCCCTGTCTCAGATTAGTGTTAAGAGATTTGCTTTTTTGAGATGCAGGTCAGTCCTTCTTTCAGTTTATTCTCTGCCTCCCCCAAGACCCTCTTTGTGCTTGTGCTCTGGGAAAGAAAACTGAGCAACAGCTTCTATAGTGAAGCCATCAAACACTCTGCACACCACTTTTCCTGCCGGAGGCTACTCCTTCCCCGTTGTTCTTCCATTTTTATACTGTGTAGTTTTATAGCTGCTGCCTGGAGTTGCGTCTGTGCTGCTTCCCCTCCTTCCACCCTACAAGCTTATCTCGAACCAATTCTCCAAAGCTTCAAACTCTTCATTAGTAGGGGTGGAAAATATAGGAAGACAGACAGCGCCACAGAAACTGGCATCCTGTGAACGTTGAATTTCCTACTAGAGCAGAGAATGGAATAAAAAACCAGCGGTACTCATGAGGTTCTTATGTGCCTCTGCATAGAGAAAAGCTACCGTATTTTCCCGTGTATAACACGCCCCCATGTATAATATACCCCCTACTTTTGGGGACTCTGATTTAAGAAAATGGGAGGAGATGGCCCAAAGTTGTTGAGCTTTGTTTGAGGAGGATTTCCCAAAGTTGCTGAGCTTTTTTTGGAGGGGAATGGCGGAAATCACTCACCCGACTCACAAACGCTGCCAATCTCATGCACTGCAGGAAAAAACCAAGCACCTTGTTTTAGAGTAAAAAAAACAACCCTTGTCTTATACACGGAAAAATACAGTAATTAGGAACGTTTTGCGTGTGCAAACATTTTCACCCATGGCCCAAAAGCATATTGTTTATTGTATAATGGGGGGCGGTGGCGTATGAGACTATGCTGGCTTGCCTGTCTTTGCTCCTTCCTCTTCATACCTCTTCTGATTCTGGGAGACCGGGGGGAGCTTGTTGCAGCGGAACAAGCAGCATATTGTTTGTTGTATAATGGGGTTGGTTTCTGTGTGTTGTCACTGTGCAGTGCTCTTGGAGTCACAAGACTCTGTTTACATTCCAGGGATTCCAGACTATTGGAAGTCTCATGGAAGACAGGAGATACATGTGATGTTACTGGTTTCCTGTTCCTTTGTTTTCAGTTTCTCTCTGCTCTCACAGAGAGAGGATGTATTTTCTTTTCTGTCTGCGTAGTTAGGAATAAAACGCTCTTTAGCCATGTAGCTCATTACTATTTCAGCTCCTTCCCTGTGCTGGATACTCTGCGTAATGAGGGAATGTGCTTGGAGCCTCATCAAAGGCTCAGGTCGTTAATCATCGTCGGAGGAGCTCAGTCGAACACAAGTCCGACAGCGGCGGTGTATGAGACTATGCCGGCTTGCCTGTCTTGCTCCTTCCTCTTCATACCTCTTCTGATTCTGGGAGACCAGGGGGGAGCTTGTTGCAGCAGGAGAGGGAGACACCCTGGCTTCTTCAGCAGCCTGCATCTCTGCATGTTGGCTCCCTCCCTCCACTTTGATTCTGGACATCTTTCTGCCAAAGCCTCTTTCTACTCACTGCACCCTGTTACTTCTTTAGCTTCTGACACCTCCTTCTCCCCCCAGTCTTATCCCTCTGACCACCCATTGTCGTCCCACCACCAATCCCCTGGCTCTGAGCCTTCTTCCCTGGGGAGGGTGCCTCTCACCATTCCTCTGCATTGGTCACAATATCAAATATCTGCAAGGCTGAATAAACAAGTTTTTGCCCGGAGCCTAAATCAGACAATGATGGTGCCAGGCATGTCTCCTTGGGGAGAGCATTCCCCAGGTAGGGAGATGCCACTGAGAAGACCCCGTCTTGCGTTGCCATCAAAAGAGCAGCTGGTGAAAGAAGAGCAAGGAGATTGAAGACCAAATCCGATGAGGGAAGACCTAGCTCCTTTGGTCAGACCTCAGATGGAGCACAGACCTCCGTTCTAGAACATGTCTTACAGGCGGGTGACAAAGATGGTTAGGGAAATGGAAACAAGGCCCAATGCGGAAAGGTTGATGGGAGCTGGTACTTTGATTCTGGAGAAGAGGCAATTAAGAGGCAATATGGTAGCCATCTTCAAATATTCAAAGTGCTTTCTTGTAAATGATAGAGGGAAGAAGAAGAAGAAGCGTTTGGATTTGATATCCCGCTTTATCACTACCCAAAGGAGTCTCAAAGCGGCTAACATTCTCCTTCCCTTCCTCCCCCACAACAAACACTCTGTGAGGTGAGTGGGGCTGAGAGACTTCAGAGAAGTGTGACTGGCCCAAGGTCACCCAGCAGTTGCATGTGGAGGAGCGGAGACGCGAACCCGGTTCACCAGATTACGAGACTACCGCTCTTAACCACTACACCACACTGGCTCTCTCACTGGGAACTCATTTCCTGTTGCTTCCAGAGGGCAGGACCCACAACCAATAGGTTCAAATTAAAATGTTAGGAAGAGCTCTTTAATTGCTGGAAAGGAAAATCTGGTACACTGTGCACTGTGCTTCCCTTATCTTGCACCTGCAGGACATGTCATTAGTGTTTAAAAGTCACTGTGACCTGGCAACCAGCCAAGTAGGTCACTGTGTTCTGACAACCTGCCAAGGGTGTGGTGGTTCTTGGGTATATGAAGAGGGGGCTGTACACTGACTCTTTGCTTCATTGCAAGGGAGCTCTGCCAAATTGATACTGAACTTTGTGTCGTATGCATGCTGTGAGTTGTGCTTGCTTTGCATTTGAAGCCTGCACCTTCTGCTAGGGATCTAGTAGAAGCCTGTATATAGTGAAACTGCCTTAAGGCTTTGGCCCTGTCAGTAAAGGACTGAACTAACTGAAGAGTTGGGAGTCTGGCTGAATTTCTTCCAGCACAAAACTGCACTGCCACAAACCTACACGCTTATTATTATTATTATTTTATTATTTGTATACCGTCTTTCTATCTTACAATACTCAAGGCGGTTTACAAGCTGAAGAAACAAAAGAATGTACATCTTATAACGATCTAATGCAATACAAAAATGTGATAATAAAACAAAACTTTAAAATAAGCAACCTACATCAAAAAGTAATATTCAACAATTATTAGAGTAGTATAAAATAATAATGCCAACATATAAAAGTTAATCCACTCAACAGTTACAATAAATAATTTCTAAACTATAATCAATAAAACAATGGCAAGCCACCGTACATAAAATAATACAGTACAAATTGAGAAGCAGAGACTAGAGAGTGGGGCAAGGCAGGTGGAAGGAGGCCTTGCCTGATGGAGTCTCTCCCCTCCCAGTTCTTCCTCCAGGCACAGCTTCCTTATGAGGGCCTGGGGGTGGGGCGAGGAAGGTGGAAAGGGTCAGGAGTTCAGCCTACACTCGAGTAGGACCCTGGCAGAGACACATGCCTAACTGGCATGTTCTCTCCCTCCTGGTCGATCGTTCGGGAGCTTCAAAAGCTTTCTTCATCCCGAACATCACAGCAACCGATGCCAACCGACACCGGCACACTTAGGGATCCGCAGAGTTTGCACATCATGCGAGTGAGCATTTGGGCTAACTTACTTTATTTACATATAAACACACATGAAGCACTGCAACAGGGCTCCCTCTCTCTCTAGCATCAGACAGCAAAGAGAATGAACAAAGGACACTAGTCCCACTTCACGGAACACAGTAACACAAACATCCTGTCTCCGTCACTTCCCACTCTGTGGAGTCAAAACATACACTGTCATGTGAAAGACAACAATCCTATGACTGCAATCGTGGAGCAGGAATTCTAACAGAAAGAGGCCTTGCCTGATGGAGTCTCTCCCCTCACAGTTCTTCCTCCAGGCACAGCTACCTTATGAGGAGTCCCAGGGCCAGGGAGTGGGGTAAGACAGGTAGAAGAAAGCCTTGCCTGATAGAGTCTCTCCCCTTGGGGAGCGGCACACGTTTGACACAACAAGAGCTTCCTGATGGCGTGACCCATTTGATTGTGGATCTATCATATATAATCCCTTTCTCAAACAGTATGAGAATCAAAGCACAGCCATCTGTCAAAATTCACACTTATTCAGATTTTGCGATGCACTAGTCAGTGTTTGCAAAGATAATAATAATATTTTTTTTAAAAAAACAAAAACAAGCAAACCTGCATATATAAGAGGAAAGGATGTATAAAGATGAATAGATTGGTTAAAAAATAACGTATGAAAAATGCATTATATTAGGATGTGGCTGAAATTCTGTTTCCTTTGAGTCGAATTCTTCACTTTTTCTTCCAGTCCCACAGGCCACAGCAGCAGTCTGTATTCTCAAAAAGCAGTATTTTTTTCATTATTATTTAGGAGTGTATTGTGGATGGATATTGCTCCCCAAACATTTTAAAAGAAAGGAAAACCAATTTCAGATACCTGCAATAATTGGCCACTCGTCTTTCTGCCTGTGCCAATATTTCCTGCTGTTGTTGCTCTAGAGGAAGCTCTGGTGCATTCATCATCAATTTATCATAATCAACAGATCCGAAAGAAGAACAAAATAAAGCCACTTTGTGCACCATAGTCTTAAGCAGAGAGCAAAACGCAAAGCAGAGTACAGTGGTACCTCGGGTTAAGAACTTAATTCGTTCTGGACATCCGTTCTTAACCTGAATCTGTTCTTAACCTGAAGCACCACTTTAGCTAATGGGGCCTCCTGCTGCTGCCGTGCCGCCAGAGCACAATTTCTGTTCTCATCCTGAAGCAAAGTTCTTAACCCGAGGTACTATTTCTGGGTTAGCCGAGTCTGTAACCTGAAGCATCTGTAACCTGAAGCGTCTGCAGCCTGAGGTTCCACTGTATAACATAAATGTGGTTGGCTCAGGTATGCATGTGTACAAGGTGATGGATGATGTAAACTAAGCCCATTGTTCCAAATGATCCTTCCAATTGCCACCTTCTTCTCACAGTCATTGATAAAAAATTTATGGCCACCAGTAACACCCAAAGGTGGTTTGTTTGTTTTTATCTCCTAGCAAGTATCCAACAATAAATTGGCTGACCTTTCAGATAAGGAAGCAAAGAGCTAATCATTTCATAGAATAAGGGAATAATAGATTTGTAGAGTTGGAAGATACCTTGGGGGGGGGTCATCTTGTCCAACCCCCTGCAATGCAGGAATCTCAGCTAAAGCATCCATGACAGATGGACATCCAACCTCTGCTTTAAAAGCCCCAAGGAAGGCGAGCCCACAACCTCTTGAGAGAGTTTGTTCCACTGTTGAACAGCTCTCCCTGTTAGTAGGTTCTTCCTGATGCTAAGTCAGAATCTCCTTTCTTGTAACTTGAAGCCATTGGCTCAATATCTCTGGAGCAGAAGAAACTTTCTCCATCCTCCATGTGGCAGCCCTTGAGATATTTGAAGATGCCTATCATATCTTCTCTCTTTTACAGGCTAAACATACCCAGCTCCTTCAACCATTCCTCATAAGGCATGGTTCCAAGACTCTTGATCGTTTTGGTTGCCCTCCTCTGCAGACATTCCAGTTTGTCAACAGCCTTCTTCAACTGTGGTACCCAGAACTGGACACAGGACTCCAGGTGGGATCTGACCAAGGCAGAATAGAGTGGGACTATTACTTCCCTTGACTAAACTTGGCTAGTTTAGATGTATTCAAGTCTCCAGGGCCAGATGAACTGCATCCAAGAGTATTAAAAGAACTGGCAGATGTGATCTCAGAACCACTGGCACTCATCTTTGAGAATTCCTGGAGAACAGGCGAAGTCCCGGCAGACTGGAGAAGGGCAAATGTTGTCCCTATTTTCAAAAAGGGGAAAAGAGAGGACCCAAATAATTACCGCCCAGTCAGTCTGACATCAATACCAGGGAAGATTCTGGAGCAGATCATTAAGCAAACAGTCTGTGAGCACCTAGAAAGGAATGCTGTGATCACCAATAGTCAGCATGGATTTCTGAAAAATAAGTCATGTCAGACTAACCTGATCTCGTTTTTTGACAGAATTACAAGCCTGGTAGATGAAGGGAACGCAGTGGATGTAACCTACCTTGATTTCAGCAAGGCATTTGACAAGGTGCCCCATGATATTGTTGTAAAGAAGCTGGTAAAATGCGGTCTTGACTATGCTACTACTCAGTGGATTTGTAACTGGCTGACTGACCGAACCCAAAGGGTGCTCATCAATGGTTCCTCTTCATCCTGGAGAAGAGTGACTAGTGGGGTGCCACAGGGTTCTGTTTTGGGCCCGGTCTTATTCAACATCTTTATCAACGACTTGGATGATGGACTCAAGGGCATCCTGATCAAATTTGCAGATGACACCAAACTGGGAGGGGTGGCTAACACCCCAGAGGACAGGATCACACTTCAAAACGACCTTGACAGATTAGAGAACTGGGCCAAAACAAACAAGATGAATTTTAATAGGGAGAAATGTAAAGTATTGCACTTGGGCAAAGAAAATGAGAGGCACAAATACAAGATGGGTGACACCTGGCTTGAGAGCAGTACATGTGAAAAGGATCTAGGAGTCTTGGTTGACCACAAACTTGACATGAGCCAACAGTGTGACGCGGCAGCTAAAAAAGCCAATGCAATTCTGGGCTGCATCAATAGGAGTATTGCATCTAGATCAAGGGAAGTAATAGTGCCACTGTATTCTGCTCTGGTCAGACCTCACCTGGAGTACTGTGTCCAGTTCTGGGCACCACAGTTCAAGAAGGACACTGACAAACTGGAACATGTCCAGAGGAGGGCAACCAAAATGGTCAAAGGCCTGGAAACGATGCCTTATGAAGAACGGCTAAGGGAGCTGGGCATGTTTAGCCTGGAGAAGAGGAGGTTAAGGGGTGATATGATAGCCATGTTCAAATATATAAAAGGATGTCACATAGAGGAGGGAGAAAGGTTGTTTTCTGCTGCTCCAGAGAAGCGGACACGGAGCAATGGCTGCAAACTACAAGAAAGAAGATTCCACCTAAACATTAGGAAGAGCTGACAGTAAGAGCTGTTCGACAGTGGAATTTGCTGCCAAGGAGTGTGGTGGCGTCTCCTTCTTTGGAGATCTTTAAGCAGAGGCTTGACAACCATATGTCAGGAGTGCTCTGATGGTGTTTCCTGCTTGGCAGGGGGTTGGACTCGATGGCCCTTGTGGTCTCTTCCAACTCTATGATTCTGTGATTCTGTGATTCTGTGACTGAGACACAGTGGAACGGTCTCCCTCAGGAGGTGGTTGACTCTCCTTCCTTGGAGGTTTTTAAGCTGAGGTTGGATGGCCATCCGTCATGAATGCTTTAGCTGAAATTCCTGCATTGCAGGGGGTTAGACTAGATGAGCCTTGGGGGTCCCTTCCAACTCTACAATTCTAGGAGAGCACTGTTAATTTTGCCAGTAGCTATCACTGCCTTTTGTGGGAATGAATTCTGTAGTTTAACTATGCACTTAGTGATGTATGGAAGTGAGAGCTGGACCATAAAGAAGGCTGATTGTCAAAGAATTGATGCTTTTGAATTATGGTGCTGGAGGAGACCCTTGACTGTCCCATGGACTGCAAGAAGATCAAATCTATCCACTCTGAAGAAAATCAGCCCTGAGTGCTCACTGGAAGGACAGATCGTGAAGCTGAGGCTCCAGTACTTTGGCCACCTCATGAGAAGAGAAGACTCCCTGGAAAAGACCCTGATGTTGGGAAAGATGGAGGGCACAAGGAGAAGGGGACGACAGAGGACGAGATGGTTGGGCAGTGTTCTTGAAGCTACCAGCATGAGTTTGACCAAACTGCGGGAGGCAGTGGAAGACAGAAGTGCCTGGTGTGCTCTGGTCCATGGTGTCACGAAGAGTCGGACACGACTAAACGACTAAACAACAACAACAGACTATCCATTGGGTAAAGCAGTGCTCTTTTGCCAGTCCTAATTCTCCCAACATTCAGGTTCATTCTGCTGCTTTCTCCTTAGGCACACTTCTCCACTCTGTAGCTTTCCCTTTTCTTTCTCCACACTTAATCACCATCACTCCACTCCTTTCCCTTTCTCCTCTTAACATTTTCTCCCAGCTGACCTCTCCATTCTGTACCCCTCCCTCCATGGTTCTCAGGGCTTTACACCATACCAGGAGGCAAGTAATTTGTCAACCCATGTTGCCACCTGGCTTCCACTTAAAAGCGAGGACTTCGCCTTAGTAAGGTGCATGCAATTGCTTATTGATGTGAGCAATAATGTTGGCGGAGGCAGGTGGAAAACGTTTCCTGGGGATTAATGGATGTCTGGGGTGAGCGATGATGCCAGGCACAACTGGGAGGCGGAGATTCCCGCTAGGACTGTTAATTCCCAGGAAATCCTATATATCTCAAGGACTGCTGTTTGTATGGCCTTACAACCCAGAATACACCAGTCAACATTCTTCAAGTGAAAGGAAAGACAGTGGGGGGAAAGGGGTTGGGGACTGAGAAATATGTGTACAGATATTTATTTTCAAAATGTGCACCTGCGAAGGGAATGTGACACAGTTTTCAGAGAGGCCTGCGGCTATGAATCACGGCGCCCTCAATATTACCCAACCTGTGACGTGCCTGGGATCACACCTGTCAATATCTTCTAATGAACTTCAGCTACGTAAAAGCACATCTCCAAAGGAACTGGGTAATTGCATGCTGAAGGTGAGGAGCAAATCAACTGCTTCCTGCTGGTTAAAGTGGATTGGAACAGGAGGGGGAGCTCCCCTGTGCTTGCCAAAGAGGCAGCGAAGCTGTGTTGAGGCGCTGCTGCGGCATGAGCATCGAACCAGCAAAATCAAGGAAGGAGAAATAAGCCCTGGCAGGTGAGCATCAGGGCAAAGATGGGTTGGGCGGGAGTAGGCTTGGCACAGAGGGTTGTATGCAGAGTTAGTTCTACTCAAAACACACCCACTGAACAAGACTTTGCTGAATATAATCCATTGCCAGTCAGGTAAAGGTAAAGGGACCCCTGACCATTAGGTCCAGTCGTGGCCGACTCTGGGGTTGCGGTGCTCATCTCGCTTTATTGGCCGAGGGAGCCGGAGTACAGCTTCCGGGTCATGTGGCCAGCATGACTAAGCCGCTTCTGGCGAACCAGAGCAGCGCACGGAAACGCCGTTTACCTTCCCACCAGAGTGGTACCTATTTATCTACTTGCACTTTTGACATGCTTCTGAACTGCTAGGTTGGCAGGAGCAGGGACCGAGCAACGGGAGCTCACCCCGTCGCAGGGATTCGAACCGCCAACCTTCTGATCAGCAAGTCCTAGGCTCTGTGGTTTAACCCACAGCGCCATCCGCGTCAGTCAGACCTACCCTCAAAGCAGCATTTGTGTAGCGCTGATATTTATTTATTGACAGGAGAGAGACAGACGTAAATCACATTGAGCAAGTGGAGTTAACTTTTTATTGCCAAAAACAGGAGTGCCAGGCTTAATGAGCATAGGAACTCATCTCTGGTAGGTCTTGCCCCCCCTGAAACAGTTGCTGAAACTGAAGGTCCCAGGCTCCGCACAGCTGCCTAAGTCGTCTCTTCTCCAGGGTTTTCCCCCAAGCAATCAGAGACTACACCTGCATGAAGTTAACTTCTCCCCTGCCTTTTTCTGCTCTTTTCATGCCTCTCCTGGTTCAGGAAGATTACAGAAAAGGGGAGCTCGTCATAGCAGGAAGGGGAGACACTAGTCCCTCTTCACTAGCCAGACTCATCGCTGCTGCTTGGTCTCCCTCCTCTCCTGCTTCAGTTTCTGCCTTCTCGACTTTTCTCTGCCACAGACTCTCCCCCCTCACTAAGTCCTGTTACCCCTTCAGCTTCTGACACCTCCTCCTCACAGTCTTCTCTCTCTGACCACTCATCATCCCACCACCAATTCTTGGGCTCTGAGCCTTCTTCCTTTGGGGGTTCTCCAGCTGGTTCATTTCATCATTCCTCTGGGTCCAGCCAGTCCATAACATTTATATATTGCACCTATATATTCCACCTTTTCTCCAAAGAGCTCCCACCCTCTGCATTTAACCCTCACAACAAACCTGTGAGGTATGTTAGACTGAGAGAGCTTGGTGACCAGTCCATGGTCACCCAGTCAGCTTTATAGCTAAGTAGGGATTTGAATGCTGGACTCTCAGGTCCTAGCCTGACCATCTAACCACTATACCAGACAACTCAGTAGAACTATCAAACAACATAGGAAAGATCTCACTTGGCTTGTTATTCAATAAAGTGGAAAGTAATGTTTTACTTCACTGCCCATTAGTTATACAATGGACGCTCGGGTCACGAACATGATCCATGCGGGAAGCACGTCCGCAACCCACAGTGTCCGCAACCCACAGTGCCGCATCTGTACACACGCAGGTCGCGATTCAGCGCTTCTGCGCATGTGCAAAGCACCAAAACCCAGAACTAACCTGTTCCGGTACTTCTGGGTTTGGCACGGTGCACAACCCAAAATCGCACAATCCAAAGTGTCTGTAACCCGAGGTATGACTGTACACATGAAGAAGTTAAGGAGCAAAGTGAAATCACTCCATTTTATAAAAATATAGTAAGGTGTTTTTGTTTTTTAGAAAGCACAGAAAACACTAGTAAAATTGACTGATATGTTAGCCAAGTATTATTGAAATGGAGTTTGTTTTGTGGGCTTTTTCTACATTACGGGAATGTCCTTTAAGGGACCCAAATGAGCAAGTCTTTGCTTTCTGTAGAATTGTTATGAGGAGAAGCAGACTGTTAGACATCTGAGGCGGTTTTAAATTATTAGCCAAGAAAAATCACCAAAACACCCTGCAGACCCACAAAAGAGAAATGCACACTTTTCAACACAGAGGAATGCTAAACCAGCCATTAAAATTGAGGCATCTGTTATGTACGAATAATTTTACTATCAAATCTCATCCCAAAGGTTCCCAACTTTTAGAGCTGGCTGTGCCTAGGCAAATGTTCTGGCCTTGGCCAACAACCAGACTCCATTTTGCACCATTTTGTACATTCCTTTACTTGTGTTTGCTTCTGAAAGCAGAGACCTAGTACATCGGTAGGCAAACTAAGACCCAGGGGCTGGATGCAGCCCAATCGCCTTCTCAATCTGGCCCGCGGATGGTCCGGGAATCAGCATGTTTTTACATGAGCAGAATATGTCCTTTTATTTAGAGCTTGTAGGGCAGCGGCTGAAGAAGGAGCAAAAAGGGTTTTCTCCTGTGTGTGTGATTAGCTGTTCTCCCTGTGCAAAGGTCAGAGGGGGCAGGGTTTCTGTTGAGGTAGGTGATTAGCTGTGGGAGGAGCTTATCAGAGCTTGTAGGGCAGCGGCTGAAGAAGAAGCAAAAAGGGTTTTCTCCTGTGTGTGTGATTAGCTGTTCTCCCTGTGCAAAGGTCAGAGGGGGCAGGGTTTCTGTTGAGGTAGGTGATTAGCTGTGGGAGGAGCTTATCAGAGCCTGGCGGCGCGCGCAATTAGATCTATCTTTAGATTTAGGGGAGCTAGTTTCAAACGTTTGTTGGGGGAGACCTAGGGTTTTTTGGGGGCGAGTTACTTGTCCTGTCTGCACGCTTCTTATGATGGAGGACCACTGTAGCCAGCCCCAACGACACGTTCTCAAGATGGAGAGTGAGGGAACAGCTGCAGTCGCCTGCGGTTCCTGCACAATGTTTGCCATCTTGCCAAAGGTTGCAGGCAGCTTTACCTGCAGCAATTGCATGTTGATTGCCCTCTTAAAAGACAAAGTCCAGCAACTGGAGGAACGTGTGGCTACGCTCCAAAGAATTAGAGAGCTGGAGCTCTTCTTGGAAGCAACAGAGCACACCGTCTCCACCAAGGAGGAGACAGGGGACTCCCCCGAGAAGGAGGCTAGTTCACCAACACAGGAGCCAGATATATGGAGAAACGTGACTCAAAGAAGTAGGAGGCCCAGGGTTCGCTCTGATTGTTTAGAAATACACAATCGCTTTGAGGTCCTCTCCCCTAGAATGGAAGATGAAGAGCAGACTCCATTTGAGGATCTCTCCCTCGTTACAGTCGATCAGGTATATGAAGACGAGCAGCAAAGTCAGTCTTCAGGGAATGTGCAGGCGACCTTGGAACGGACAGATCACGGAAGAACCCCGACCAAACCTAAGAGGAGGCGTGTAGTGGTGATAGGGGATTCCCTACTGAGGGGAACAGAAGCAGTGATCTGTGGGCCTGACAAGATGTCTCGGGAAGTGTGCTGTCTCCCCGGGGCTAAGATCCAAGATGTAACTGAACGACTACAAGGAATCATAAAACCCACTGACAAATTCCCCTTCCTCTTGGTTCATGTGGGAACCAATGACACTGCAAGCAATAGCCTCCAGAAGATCAAAAGAGACTATGAGGCTCTGGGCAGGAAATTGAAGCAATTAAATGCACAAATTGTCATCTCATCTGTCCTCCCAGTTGAACAACGTGGCCCAGGGAGAGAGAGAAAAATAGTGGAAGTGAACAGCTGGCTTCGCAAATGGTGTAAACAGGAATGGTTTGGATTCTTAGATCACGGACTGCAGTTTCTTGAAGATGGACTTCTGGCAAGCGATGGGCTGCACCTCACAACGGTTGGGAGGAATGTTTTTGCCAAAAATCTCAGAAACCTCATCAGGAGGGCTTTAAACTGACTAATGTGGGGGAGGAAGACAGTGCTCCTGAAGGTAGGAGTCTATCAATTGATGAACATGATCATCCAAATGTCATAGACCAAATGGAGCAAACAGCACGTAGACCTAGTGGTGGGAGGAAAAAATCCTTAAATAAGAGACACGGGGGAATGATTAATGGACTTCAATGTCTGTACACTAATGCGCAAAGCATGGGAAATAAACAAGATGAGCTTGAGCTCTTGGTACAGCAAACTAAATATGACATAATAGGCATCACTGAAACCTGGTGGGATAAGTCCCACGACTGGAATGTAAAAATGGAGGGTTACAATCTATTTCAGAGAAACAGACCAGACAAGAAAGGAGGAGGAGTGGCGTTATATGTCAGGGATGTGTATGTTGTTGATAAGCAGTAGTCCCGTGCACAGCGGAAGGATGAGGAGTACGTGCTACATACTGTATATTGCTTTATTTACACTTCAAAGCTGGTATGTTACAGAAAAAAACATCTTGCCTCTGCCGGAGCAGAGAAAAGCATCCTCTCTCCTCTAAAGCACACACTGAACTGCAAAGGACAGTGAAAAACAGGAAACCAGTGTACGTCACATCCAGTCTCCCTTTCCCATGGGAAAACCCAACAGTAACTCTGACTGTGGAATGTAAACATTGTCTTGTGACAAGCACTTCGCTGCACAGTGAAGAGAGCAGAAACCAACATCCTCCCCCTTTCTGTGAACATCACTGGGCAGCGTGTTCGTACAATATCAGTACAAACCCAACTTCTGCACATAGGTACAGTGTTGATCCCTTGATACAATCTTGGACAATACATCAGCAGGAATTTCATTACCTGGCATATAGGACACCGTTACGAGTCCCTTCTGAATACGTTCCCTAGCATGTTGCAACTTCAATTGCAAGTGCTTCGTGTTTTGCTTACAACCTTCAGAATTCAGCAAAGCCAAACATGCTTTGTTGTCCTGATAAACCTGGATTGGACATTTGACAGGAATTTTCATGTCTTTGCACAATTGTAACAACCATTCACAATCTTTAAGTGAATAAGACAGTGCATTCAGTTCAGCTTCACAAGTACTTAAGCTAACTGTTGTTTGCTTCTTGCATGACCAATCAAATAGACCCTGATTGTACATATAGCAAACTCCAGACGTACTTTTCCTGTCTGTAGTGTCACTTCCAAAACTTGCATCTGCAAATATTTCAAGACCACCAGACTTCTGATTGTTAAATCTCAGTCTGTAATGCATAGTGCCTTTCAAATACCGCGCTATGCGTTTCAGAGCTTTCCAATCCTTAACAGTAGGATTGTTGACTTGTCTGCTTAGCAAATTACAGCTAACAGCAATGTCTGGTCTTGAACATCTGGCAATGAAGTTTAGCTTGCCTAGCACACTTCTGTACAGTGTAGTGTCAGAAAATGCTTCTTCAGTGTCATCTACCTGATAACCTGTTATCATCGGTGTGTCTACAGGGTTAGCATCCATCAGGTTTAGTTTGCTTAACACATCAGCAATTTTCCGTGACTGGTGTACCAGAATGTTACCATTTTGATCTCTCTCTATTTCCAGAGATAGGTAGTTGTTTACCTCACCAAGATCTTTCATGTCAAAATGCTCTTTCAGTTGAGCTAGGGCGTTATTGTACATTGTGACATCCTTCCAAAAGAATAAAAGATCATCAACATAAAACAAACAATACAGTTTCTTTTGCCCCTCCTCTTTGACAAATACACATGGATCAGCTTTCCCTTGCTTAAAACCTAGAGAAAACAATACTTCAGTGAGTTTTGTGTGCCAACACCTTGCACTTTGTTTGAGACCATAAAGGGACTTCTTCAGAGCACAAACAAATCCCTGTTTTACCTGTACGCCATCAGGTGGAAGCATATAAAGTGATTCATCTAGAGATCCGTACAGAAAAGCTGTATTTACATCATGGTGACTAATGTGTAGATTTTCCTCTGCAGCTAGCTTGAGCATAAGCCTAATGCTCTCATACCTCACTGTGGGTGAGTAGGTCTCGTGATAGTCTTCACCTGGTACCTGTGCAAAACCTCTGGCTACCAATCTGGCTTTGTGTCTGACTATCTTGCCATTTTGATCAGTCTTCGCTTTGAAGACCCATTTGCTTCCAAGCAGTTTCATTCCTGGAACTACTGGAACTAGGTCCCATGTTTTGTTCCTTTCCAAGGAATCAAGCTCAGCCTTCATTGCATTTAACCATGGCTCAGCTTCCTTTGAATCCAAATCCTGGATTTCTTGGAAACTTGAAGGTTCAAATACCTTCTTGGAGCTTTTAACAGCTGTTACTGCTATTTTAGCAAACTCATCAGCAAATCTCTTTGGAGGTCTGCCTTTTGTGGCTCTTTGTGATCTGCGAATTAGCCTTAGGTCTTCAACACTCTCCTCTTCCTTCTTGGGAGAAAAGTGGCCTATTGTGAACAATGGTTCCTCCAATTCCTGATCAGAGCTTTCAGAGGGTCGCATAGAGGCTTTCGCACTCTCGAAATCCTCTGAATCATCCGATTCAGTTTCAGACTCAGAATCAGAACCTTCATCAGTGGGTGTGGGTTGTTGTGGTTGCTTTTGACTATCCTCAGTCTCATCACTGTCATCAGGATAACATTGGAAAATTCCCACATTCTCCCCCCACTTGGCATTGTACTCAACACTTCTTGTGAGCTTAATTGCCTTTGAGTCAGTCATCATTATTCTGTAAGACCCTTTCTGATAACCTAGAAAGATACCATGCAATCCACGCTTGTCTAACTTGGAGTTTTGTGGTGAGTGAACCCACATGTCAGAACCAAAAATTTTCATGTGTTTGATGTATGGCTTCTTGCCAAACATCTTCTCATACGGGGTACAACCAATCGCTGAAGATAACCTGCGATTATAACTGTAAGTGAAACATGAGAGAGCTTCGGCCCAATAATTCTCTGGAAGATTAGCATCATGCAGCAAGGTTTTTAACCCTTGAAGCAATGTCTGATTTGCTCGTTCCGCAAGTCCATTCTGCCATGGCGAGCGAGGACTAGACAAATCGTGTTGAATTCCTTTCTCAGTCAGAAAAGCTTCAAACTGCTGAGAAGTGAATTCTCCCCCGCGATCACTGAAAAGAGTCTTTACCTTCTTACCATTCACATTTTCCAACCAAGCACAGAATTCCTTGAACCTAGGAAAAGCCTCTGATTTCTGCTTGAGATTGTACACATAAATATACCTGGAAAATGCATCAATGAGAACCATGAAGTACCTGTTTCCTCCCAAAGAGGGCGCTAGTGGCCCAACCAAATCAGCATGAACAATTTGGTATGGTTCTGTAGCTTGCCTACTAGACACCTTACCTTTCGCAGCCATTTTCACCTTGTTTGCTGCGCATGCCTTGCACTTCATGCAGGGTTTAATAGTCATACCTTCAACCAAGGCAGGCATTTTAGATACTGCCTCAAAATGCAAATGACCAAGTTTCCTGTGAAAATCATGAATACATTCTGCATGCAAACTTTTGTTAGAACCTGCAATGCAACAAGTGTCATCCTGCACAACATCATCATAATACAAAACATACAAACGATCAACATATTCAGCATACAATACATAATCATTTTTCTTTGTGATGATGCACCTTTTGTTCTTAAAGGAAACGTCAATATTCCGCTCATTCAGCTGTCCAACGCTGAGCAGATTATGTTTGGCATCCGGCACATAAAGCACATTCTGTATCGATAAGTCCAAACTGTGAAGAACAACAGTTCCGTAGCCTTTACTGGGGATTGTGTGGTCATCCGCCTGATGAATCGCACCTTCCTGCGGTGTAAAAGACACGAACAGTCTCTTATCGTTGCACATGTGGTGGGTCGCTGCTGAATCAACCACGAAGAAAGATCTAGACGTCTTCTGGACCTCTGCAACTTTTGGAGCGAAGCGTGAGACCATTGCCTTGGGCTGCGTTGTCCTGGACACTGGACCTTTGCCTTTGCTCTGGCCTCTTCCACGCGATGAGCTTCCACTGCGCTGCTCTGTCTTGGCCCTGGGATATTTGCATTCCCTCTTCATATGGCCTAGACGTCCACACGAGTAGCATTTCACTGCCTTCAAAGCTTTGGCGCCATCTGGTGGTTCCACTGCACTATGGGATGACGACTGTGAAGTCTCTCCCTTGCCCATGCAGCTAGCACCCCGCCGGTCTGCTTGACTCTGAATCATGGCAGTATCACAGGCTACTGTGAGTTGAGCATTTGGCTGATCAGTGGTAACAAATTCCCCACTTGCCTCAGCCAGCCTTCTGCTGCTAGCCATCATGACTCTGGCATTAGCCTTCTGCGTCATCTCTGCTGCTTTAAATCATGCTGCTTTATACAAGCTGTGTCTGTGCTGCTTCATTCCAAAGGCAAGTTCAAAACAGCCTCTGTGAGCCTGTGCCATTCTGCTTAACTGCAGCTGCTTCAAACCTCATTCCAAAGGCAAGTTCAAAAGGAAAGTTCTAAAGTGCTTTCTCTATGCTGCCTTATATCCATGCTGCGTCACTTCTGCAGCTGCTTTACTCCAAGAGCACTTTTAAAAGTTACTTTCGATTTCCCCAGCCCGGCAAAACTGCCTTAAAAGTTCAAAGTCCAGCCATAAAGCCATTAATTAGAAGCTGGCAGGCTGCCCGGAGCAGTAGCACATACCTCATCAATCATCTTGACGCGCAGAGCAGATTCCGTTCCGATCTGTCCCCCTGCATTCCGATCCTTTGCCGGCACTCCGATTCGACCTCTGGAGCCCATTCTTAAGATGACTGCGTTTTTCTGGGCCCATAACCAAATGTTGTTGATAAGCAGTAGTCCCGTGCACAGCGGAAGGATGAGGAGTACGTGCTACATACTGTATATTGTTTTATTTACACTTCAAAGCTGGTATGTTACAAAAAAAAACATCTTGCCTCTGCCGGAGCAGAGAAAAGCATCTTCTCTCCTCTAAAGCACACACTGAACTGCAAAGGACAGTGAAAAACAGGAAACCAGTGTACGTCACATCCAGTCTCCCTTTCCCATGGGAAAACCCAACAGTAACTCTGACTGTGGAATGTAAACATTGTCTTGTGACAAGCACTTCGCTGCACAGTGAAGAGAGCAGAAACCAACAGTGTATACCTGTGAAGAGATCCAAGATTTAGAACCTCAAAGCCAAAGTGAGAGCATTTGGGTCAAAATTAAGGGAGAGATGAATAACAGGGACCTCATTGTGGGAGTTTACTATAGATCCCCAAGCCAAATGGAGGACATAGATGATGCCTTTCTGGAACAGATGGCCAAGGATGCAAAAGGAAGGGAGATAGTAGTAATGGGGGACTTCAATTACCCGGATATTTGCTGGATGTCAAACTCAGCCAAGAGCATAAGGTCAAACAGATTCCTCACTGGCCTTGCAGACAACTTCATTGTCCAGAAAGTGGGAGAAGCAACAAGAGGAACAGCCATTTTAGATCTGGTCCTAACCAATGTTGATGACCTGGTTAGTGGGGTAGAAGTGGAAGGATCATTAGGCGCGAGTGATCATGCTCTTCTGAAGTTTACTATACAGCGGAAAGGAGAAGCCAAGCATACTAGGACTCAATTTCTTGACTTTAAGAAAGCCGACTTCATAAAACTTAGGGAAGTGCTGGGTGAGATCCCATGGACAGTAATACTAAAAGGAAAGGGAGTTCATGATGGCTGGGAGTTTGTTAAGAGGGAGATAGTAAAAGCACAACTTCAGGCAATACCAATGAGACGGAAACATGGAAGGTGCCTAAAGAAGCCAGGGTGGCTGTCTAAAGAACTTTTAACTGAGTTAAGATTAAAAAAGGATGTGTACAAAAAATGGAAAAGGGGGGAAACCACCAAAGAGGAATTCAAACAAATAGCCAGCACGTGTAGACACAAAGTCAGAAAAGCTAAAGCACAGAATGAACTCAGGCTTGCTAGAGAGGTTAAAAGCAACAAAAAAGGCTTTTATGGGTATGTTCGTAGCAAAAGGAAGAACAAAGAAACCGTGGGGTCACTCAGAGGAGAAGATGGTGAAATGCAAACAGGGGACACAGAAAGGGCTGAACTCCTCAATGCCTTCTTTGCCTCAGTCTTCTCCGATAAAGAAAACAATGCCCGACCTGAAGAATTTGGAGCAAATGATTCAGCAGAGGAAACACAGCCCAGAATAACTAAGGAGATAGTACAAGAATACTTGGCTAGTTTAGATGTATTCAAGTCTCCAGGGCCAGATGAACTGCATCCAAGAGTATTAAAAGAACTGGCAGATGTGATCTCAGAACCACTGGCACTCATCTTTGAGAATTCCTGGAGAACAGGCGAAGTCCCGGCAGACTGGAGGAGGGCAAATGTTGTCCCTATTTTCAAAAAGGGGAAAAGAGAGGACCCAAATAATTACCGCCCAGTCAGTCTGACATCAATACCAGGGAAGATTCTGGAGCAGATCATTAAGCAAACAGTTTGTGAGCACCTAGAAAGGAATACTGTGATCACCAATAGTCAGCATGGATTTCTGAAAAATAAGTCATGTCAGACTAACCTGATCTCGTTTTTTGACAGAATTACAAGCCTGGTAGATGAAGGGAACGCAGTGGATGTAGCCTACCTTGATCTCAGCAAGGCATTTGACAAGGTGCCCCATGATATTCTTGTAAAGAAGCTGGTAAAATGCGGACTTGACTATGCTACCACTCAGTGGATTTGTAACTGGCTGACTGACCGAACCCAAAGGGTGCTCATCAATGGTTCCTCTTCATCCTGGAGAAGAGTGACTAGTGGGGTGCCACAGGGTTCTGTCTTGGGCCCGGCCTTATTCAACATCTTTATCAACGACTTGGATGATGGACTCAAGGGCATCCTGATCAAATTTGCAGATGACACCAAACTGGGAGGGGTGGCTAACACCCCAGAGGACAGGATCACACTTCAAAACGACCTTGACAGATTAGAGAACTGGGCCAAAACAAACAAGATGAATTTTAATAGGGAGAAATGTAAAGTATTGCACTTGGGCAAAAAAAATGAGAGGCACAAATACAAGATGGGTGACACCTGGCTTGAGAGCAGTACATGTGAAAAGGATCTAGGAGTCTTGGTTGACCACAAACTTGACATGAGCCAACAGTGTGACGCGGCAGCTAAAAAAGCCAATGCAATTCTGGGCTGCATCAATAGGAGTATTGCATCTAGATCAAGGGAAGTAATAGTGCCACTGTATTCTGCTCTGGTCAGACCTCACCTGGAGTACTGTGTCCAGTTCTGGGCACCACAGTTCAAGAAGGACACTGACAAACTGGAACGTGTCCAGAGGAGGGCAACCAAAATGGTCAAAGGCCTGGAAACGATGCCTTATGAAGAACGGCTAAGGGAGCTGGGCATGTTTAGCCTGGAGAAGAGGAGGTTAAGGGGTGATATGATAGCCATGTTCAAATATATAAAAGGATGTCACACAGAGGAGGGAGTAAGGTTGTTTTCTGCTGCTCCAGAGAAGCGGACACGGAGCAATGGATCCAAACTGCAGGAAAGAAGATTCCACCTAAACATTAGGAAGAACTTCCTGACAGTAAGAGCTGTTCGACAGTGGAATTTGCTGCCAAGGAGTGTGGTGGAGTCTCCTTCTTTGGAGGTCTTTAAGCAGAGGCTTGACAACCATATGTCAGGAGTGCTCTGATGGTGTTTCCTGCTTGGCAGGGGGTTGGACTCGATGGCCCTTGTGGTCTCTTCCAACTCTATGATTCTGTGATTCTGTGATTCTGTGATTTAAAATGAATCCCTGGGTTATTTGTGGCGCCTGCCTGGTGTTTTTACATAAGTAGCATGTGTGCTTTTATTTAAAATGCATCTCTGGGTTATTTGTGGGGCATAGGAATTCGTTCTCCCCCCTCCCAAAAAAATAGTCCGGCCCCCCACAAGGTCTGAGGGACAGTGGACCGCCCCCCTGCTGAAAAAGTTTGCTGACCCCTGACCTAGTATCACCTCTTAACACAGGAACCCGCTTTACAGCAAGTCACAACATTGGTCTGCTTAGCCCATTGTAGTCTATGTTGATTGGCAGCCACTTTCCAGGGTTCCAGACAGGGGTGTCTCTCCCAGCCCTATTTAGAGCTGCCAAGGATTGATGTTGGGACCTTGTGCATGTGATACAGATACTCTGCCAATGAGCCACAGTTCCTCCTTGGGCAGAGGTTGGTAACCTAAGGACCGTGGGCCAGTTCTGGGCCATGAGCTTCCTGGAACCAGCCCACGGCCATTCTGTAGATCGGCGTGGGGATGTTGGGATACTGCCAGGGAGACAGGCATCTCCAGACGATCCATCAGTCTCCCGTAGAACAGCATCAGTCAGTTAGCGACACGAGCCTCAGACACATTCCAGGACTCGTGCACGCCCTTGCAGCAGACTCCACAACAGAAGAGCATATTTACAACTTTATTCAGCGTTGGTCAGAACAAAAGAAAAACATGACTGCCTGCCTTCGTGTCGAGGCAACAGACATAAACAAAAGCTATATACAAAAACGGAAACTCCCTGTGAGCAGGAAGCATGTAGGCTTTTGACACACAACAGCCTGCTCCCTTTTAAGGGGGAACGGAAATATCCTAACGGGATTCTGTGCTTTTTTTCTGTGGCGCCATTTTTTTCTCGCTGCGGGGACCGACTTCCGTCCTGGCAGTGCGCCGGAAATAGCCTGAGCATACACACGGCCACACATACTCTGGCCCACCGAGAGGTCTGCCAGGGAGTGGACTGGACCGGCCTCAAAAAACGTTGCGCACCCCTGTCCTAGGGAATGCTGGGTTTGCATTTAAATCTATCTATCATCCATCCATCTATCTATCTATCTATCTATCTATCTATCTATCTATCTATCTCTATCTATCTATCTATCATATCTATCTATCTATCTATCTATCTATCTATCTATCTATCTATCTATCTATCTATCCATCTATCTAATCTATCTATCATCTTCAGATATATAATCCCTTTACCAAACAGTAATAATAATAATAATAATTTATTTATACCCCGCCCATCTGGCTGAGTTTCCCCAGCCACTCTGGGCGGCTCCCAATCAAGTGTTAAAAACAGTACAGTGTTACATATTAAAAACTTCCCTGAACAGGGCTCCTTAAGATGTCTTCTGAATGTCAGGCAATTGTTTCTCTCTTTGACATCTGATGGGAGGGCGTTCCACAAGGCGGGCGCCACTACCGAGAAGACCCTCTGTCTGGTTCCCTGTAGCCTCACTTCTCGCAATGAGGGAACCACCAGAAGGCCCTCGGCGCTGGATCTCAGTGTCCGGGCTGAACGATGGGGGTGGAGGCGCTCCTTCAGGTATGCAGGACCGAGGCCATTTAGGGCTTTAAAGGTCAGCACCAACACTTTGAATCGTGCTCGGAAACATACTGGGAGCCAATGCAGATCTCTCAGAACCGGTGTTATGTGGTCCTGGCGGCCACTCCCAGACACCAGTCTAGCTGCCACATTCTGGATTAATTGCAGTTTCCGGGTCACCTTCAAAGGTAGCCCCACGTAGAGCACATTGCAGTAGTCCAAGCATGAGATAACTAGAGCATGCACCACTCTGGTATGAGAATCAAAGCACAGCCATCTGTCAAAATTCACACTTATTCAGATTTTGCAGTGCACTAGTCAGTGTTTGCAAAGATAATAATATTTTTTTTAAAAAAACAAAACAAAAACAAACCTGCATATATAAGAGGAAAGGGTGTATAAAGATGAATAGATTGGTTAAAAAATAACGTATGAAAAATGCATTATATTAGGATAAACTATGTACAAAAATGTCTTTATGGGAAGAAACTCACACTGAAATGCTGAGGAATTTTCGTGAGTATTTATAAAAAAGAAAATTTGCAAATTGCTGCTGGGATGTGCAGAAACAAATTAAATTTGGGAAATGAAACTGAGAGAAGCAATAGGACAGATCCTTCCATCCTAATTCATGACGCTATTTCATCACATTATAGAGCAGCTAATTTCACATCATGCCCCCACCCCAGAAGAAATGCACCACCAATTCTTGCGTATGCGATAAATGTGCCTACGTTAATTAAGATGTGTAGATGCAAATTTAGAAAGAATTACTATAAATTAAATTAAAACGCATCTCACCAATTTTGGTACTTCTGTGGCCAGGTGAAAAGTGTGCTTTCTCAGTCTGCTGTTCTGGTGCTGCTTGCAGTAAATGGGCAACCTCAAAGCCCACCTGATGTCCCTTCTTGTGGCTGTTTACCTTTGAACAGGACCAGGCAGCCCTACAAATAAAAAGAGCATGTAAACTTAGGACACCTGAGCTCTCAGAAATGCTTACAAGTTTCTCTGTGTCCACTTCCTTCATCGGATGGCCCTTTCAGGAGCAGGGAAAGACTCATAGCACAATGATTTAACATCCTATCTTGTGCCTCATGAAACCAGGGGGAAGGAACTGGATAGATCAGGCTAGGTAAAAAAGGTAAAGGACCCCTGAGCGGTTAAGTCCATGAGTCACTCATGAAAACAGCAGGAAAGAACTGTATGCTGGTAAAAGGAAAAAGGTAAATGATCCCTGGATGGTTGAGTCTAGTCAAAGGTAACTATGTGGTTGTGGCGCTCATCTCGCTTTCAGGCCAAGGGAGCTGGCATTTGTCCACAGAAAGCTTTCTGGGTCATGTGGCCAGCATGACTAAACCGCTTCTGGCTCAACGGAACACCATGGCGGAAACCAAAGCACATGGAAACGCCATTTACCTTCCCGCTGCAGTGGTACCTATTTATCTGCTTGCACTGGCGTGCTTTCGAACTGCTAGGTTGGCAGGAGCTGGGACAGAGCAACGGGAGCTCACTCCGTCATGGGGATTTGAACCGCTGACCTTCTGATCGTCAAGCCCAAAAGGTTCAGTGCTTTAGACCACAGCGCCACCTATCAGGTTAGGAGGGATTTGGTCCCGCAACCTTCATGTGAACCTTCCTCTCAGCCAGCGTTTCCCTCAAAGACAGAGCAATGGCAGAAAAAGCATGCGAAATTGCAAGTGCCAAGAGAATGTTGTTATCTAATCCTATGGGATACATCTTTCATGTAGGGTGGCATGGAACCAGGTTTTGCCCAGAATATACCCATTGAAGTTAATGAACATGGCTGAGTGAGGGTTTGCTCGTTTCAGCTGCCTAAGACCATATCTCCAAAGGAAGTGGGTAACTGGATGCTCAAGCTGAGAAGCAAATCAGCCGATTCCTGCTGGTTAAAGTGGATTGGGAACAGGAAGGGGAGCTTTCCTGGAAACAGGAGGGGAAGGTCTCCTGTTCTTGCCAAAAGAGGCGGCGAAGCTGTGTCAAGGAGCTGCTGCAGCAGCAGGAGCATCGAAACAGCAAAATCAAGGCAGGAGAAATAAGCCTGTCATGTCAGCATCAGGACAAGGACAAGGGAAAACTCAGTTGGGCAGGAGTAGGAAGAAAGCACAAGGGGTTGCAGCCAATGTTAATAGTTCAACTCAAGGCAGACCCACTGAAATTAATGGGTATTTATGTATTTATTTGGGACGCGGGTGGCGTTGTGGGTTAAACCACAGAGCCTAGGACTTGCTGATCAGAAGGTCAGCGGTTCAAACCCCCGCGACGGGGTGAGCTCCCGTTGCTCGGTCCCTGCTCCTGTCAACCTAGCAGTTTGAAAGCACGTCAAAGTGCAAGTAGATAAATAGGTACCGCTCCGGCGGGAAGGTAAACGGTGTTTCTGTGTGCTGTTCTGGTTCTCCGGAAGTGGCTTAGTCATGCTGGCCCCATGACCCGGAAGCTGTACGCCGGCTCCCTCGACCAATAAAGCGAGATGAGCGCCGCAACCCCAGAGTCGGCCACGACTGGACCTAACGGTCAGGGGTCCCTTTACCTTTACCTTTATGTATTCACATTAATATTCCACCTTCTTGTTGAAAGAGCTCAGGGTGGTCTACATGGTTCTCCCCCTCCTCATTTAACGTCCACAACAACCCTGTGAGGTAGGTTGGGCAGGGAGCCAGAACCTCCTTGTCCCTATTTTCCAAGGATTGTCCTAGATTTACAGAAGCCATCTTGGCTTCTGATTTGACCCCAGAATGTCCTGCTTTTCCTTAGGATGTTCCTCTTTTCATCGGATAAAATTTTGAGGGTATGGTAGAACGTCCCTATTTCCATCAGAGAAATGTTGGAGGGTATGAAGTGCAATCCATTGTCAAAGCTACAATTCCCAGAGTTCCCGAACAAGAGCAACACCACAAGTGAAGGAAGTTGGAGACAGAGATATTGAAAACTCCCTTAGCAAGCGGCACTGCTGTCTCCAGGAAATAAACATGTTTATGCAGTAAGTTTCCAGCAAGAGAAAAGCAGAACAAAAGGGATCTTACCTTGAGATTTTTAGCTGTCAGCCAGGAACCAAGTTGGACAGGGCAAATACGGGAATTAACATTTCAAAACTGAAAAGTAGGTGGCATTGTCATGGCGACAGCGAAAGGCGACACCCAGCTTTGTGTATAAACCTAAATGATGGTCTCTCTCTCCCCACCCCCCCATTTCAGGTAGTTGGCCACCTCTAGTGAGCTGGTGTGTTTTGAATTCAAAATTAGTCTGTTTGAAGAGGAAGAACAATGCAAGGAGTAATTCAAAAACAACAACAGCAAGGGAAGCCAGGTGATCTAACCACAATACAAGCTAACTAACAGCATAAGGAAGCATGAGAATTATACCAAACAGTATCAGGGCCTTTATGTTTTGCATTCATGACTATTTGTGCTCAGGGTAGTATTGGGACAAGGCCGGCCAATGCTTGAGGCAAGGCAAGGCTACTGCCTCGGGAGGCAGGATCCACAGGGCCAGCAGATTCCAATGTCAATCTTTCTTGCCTCCCTTGTTCTCTGTGTAGATCTTCCCTCAGCCATTCTTCCATGGCGGGTAGAGGGGGCAACCTTTTGGGCATCTGGTACCAAAATGTCTTGGGCTGGCCCTGGGGGTGGGTATGTGTGGTCCTCATTTCAGTATTGATTGCACCTGCAAAAGTTTTGGTGCAGACATACTGCTGTCTTTTCAACCAGTGCATAAATCTTGTGCCCCCCCCAAAAAAAAAACAAATGTTCAGGGGTGTTTGGGGGGTCCCACTTTCATTGCTCTATAGTGCATAGGTGCCCCTCCAGGAGACAATTTGGATGGGCACTGCGAGGAGCAACTAATAGGTCCTTTCCACACTTACTGTTTATAGGTATCATTGTTGTTTGATCCAATGTTTCAAAGAGTGACTTTGGAACTGATTTCTGCAACTTTGGTCACATGTTGCTGCCATTGGAGTGTGAGATTTTTCTTTCCATGCTAGTGGTGGGTTGTGTGGAAACCGAGAAAAGTTTTGTGGCTGTAGTCACACCCCTAATGTATCCTCAACCAGTAAAATGGAGTTCTGAGTATTTGCATGGGAATAGCTCTTTCCTCACATTTATTTTTATATTTAATTCCCAGTATTTCAGACTTCTAATTTTCTGGGAGGCTAGAAGAGGAAATACCATATGTGTCTGCCTGGGCTAAACCTGGTTATTATGACGAAATTTTGTCTGCAGCTAATGATTTCTATCATAGGCATTACTCTGTGCTGTCACCTCTCTCTTTTGCGTTTTTAAAATTAACCATTTGGCAATTATTATTAACCATAATCAACAATACTCTTCCCCCAAATGCTTCAGGTTATAATGTTCTGCAAGTAAATTTAACCTAGCATAGAATTGCAATATTTCTTTTATAAAAAACAACAACTCAAAACCCACTTGTGTTTGCAGATTATTTCCCTGACAATATTGCGCAAAGAGCAACCAGTTTTCCCTGGAATCCATTTCTGTATTCATTTGCAATTCATGCTCTTAGATACAGCACCATCATCTCTAACTACCATCTCCCTCCTCTGAACTGAGTTTGCAAACTGGTCAGTGGGAAGAGGAATAAAACAGAAGCCTCTGAAACCACAACCACTAATCCCTCTACAGTGAAACTGGAATGATGCTCACACACATGCCATGCAAATGAAAATAGTGAGGATCCACTCTGGATTTTTCACAAAAATTGGATTTTTTAAATTATTTTTTGCAGTAGAAGAAAAAGCTAGAGGTTTTTTTTTAGTTTTTTGGTTTTTTTTTAGTACTTTACTCAAGAATACTAGCTGAATAAGGATGGCAGGAAAACAGCAACTGTACATTGCAAATGTGGAAAGGCTCATGAAGTGACCATATGTGTGAACTCCCCATTACCAAAGTACTGGGACTCAGGTGGCGCTGTGGTCTAAACCACAGAGCCTAGGGCTTGCTGATAGGAAGGTCAGCAGTTCGAATCCCCACAATGGGGTGAGCTCCCATTGTTTGGTCCCAGCTCCTGCCCACCTAGCAGTTCAAAAGCACGTCAAAGTGCAAGTAGATAAATAGGTACCACTCCGGTGGGAAGGTAAACGGTGTTTCCGTGCGCTGCTCTGGTTCGCTAGAAGTAGCTTAGTCATGCTGGCCACATGACCCAGAAGCTGTCTGCAGACAAATACCAGCTCCCTCGGCCTATAGAGCGAGATGAGCTCCGCAACCCCAGAGTCGTCCGCGACTGGACCTAACGGTTAGGGGTACCTTTACCTTTACCTTTATTATTGGTATATACATTGCAGAGTACACCCATCAAAAACACCAGCCTGGAGGGCCCCTCAAAGTATTGCAGTGCAAAATTCCTAAAGTCTGGTGCAGTTCTCAAGGATGGGTCATAAGGAAAGGGTTAAAATAGGTGTGATGTGATTGGCCAGTGAGAATGCAAGGGGGAAATAAAAGTTAGAGTGGGAAGTTTTGAAAGTCAGTTGAGATTTGGGAGTTGAGGGTTGAGGTTTGGGAGTTGAAGAAGGAAGAGGGAGGTTTAGGTGTGGGTTGGTAGAGTTGTATTGTGAGAGAGTGAGAGGAATTGTTAGGTGGAGTCAGATAGATAGTTGGGAATAATCAGTTTGAAGTTGTTAGGAACTAAGATTAAGAAACTGTCAAGAAAAACTAAGTGTAACCATAAGCTTGTTCCTGCATTTAAAAATAAACTTGATTATTTGTTTATGTTAACAACTGACTGGACTCCGTGTCCCCCCGTGAGATATGGGGTTGTGGCAGCGGAAAAAGCAATCGCAGTGGCAGCACAGGGTCAATAGACCGTCAAACGTCCGGGGGCCCTGTGTGTGATCGCCACACTCATCATCCGGTTTCTCAAAAGTTTTGTTCACCTCTCCAGGAGGCTTCCAGTTTTCTGCCCTCTTGGCAGACACTTTAGAATTCCTTAGGAATTTTGGTGCTTGTGGGATTGAACTTCCTTTACTGCTGCAAGTGGCCATGGGCAGTGTGGGTGTATTTTTCCCCGTTCTCGTCAAACATTTCTCCAGCACACTGTGTCTTCCCCAGCTCCCCACAGTTCCTCCTCTGAAAACAGCCCCACGGGAGAGGTTGTGTCATGACATCTTCAGGACTTTCCCCCCAGGTGGTTTTGACGGATGTGCTGGTTTTGTTTTTAAGGGAAGTCTATTCTTTTTGTCTTGTAAAAAAAAAAAAAAAAGGATTTCTTTAAAACTAAAAAGACTTTACTTCTTAAAAAGTAACACTGAACAGCAGTCAGGAACGTGGTAAGAGCGTAACATAAGAAGATCCTTCCTGTGTCAGGCGAATGGCGCATCTAGACTAGCATCCTGTTCCCATAACCAGGTGCCCAACGGAAGCTCTCAAAGCAGGCAGGATCCCTACCTGTTACACTTACATGACAGGCCAGCTGAGAACATAATGGGGTTTACAGAATGCATGGGCACCCAAGGGGTGTGTCCGTCTGTCAGGGATGTTTTAGCTCAGATTCCTGCATTGCAGGAGATTGGACTAGAGGACCCTCAGGGCCCCTTCCCATTCTACACTTCTATGATCCTTAAGTTCTTATGTTCTTTGCTGTCCATGCTGGCTGGGAATGATGGGAGCTGGAGTCCAGCAACATCTGGAGGGCCACAGCTTCCTCATTCCTGGAGTATGACACCCCCACCCCAACATACGATTAAAATCAGTGCAAGGCCTTCCCCATCCGGCTGTCAGAGATGGATTTAGGGCAGTGTGTGTCAGGAGCTCGTCCTACTCTGGAGTAGGACCCTGGCAGAGAGACATGCCCGACTGGCATGTTCCCTCCCTCCTGGTCGATCGTTCAGGAGCTTCAAAAGCTTTCTTCTGCCTGAGCATCACAGTGACCGATGTCAACAGACACTGGCACACTTAGGGATCCGCAGAGTCTGTGCAGCTTGCGTAACAGACCTCAGCAACTCAGCATTTTGGCTAATCTGCTTTATTTACATATAAACACACACAGAGCACTGCAACATGGCTCCCTCTCTCTCTAGCATCAGACAGCAAAAGAGAAAGGACAAAGGACAATAGTCGCACTTCACGGAACACAGTAACACAAACATCCTGTCTCCGTCACTTCCCACTCTGTGGAATCAAAACATACACCGTCATGTAATAGACAACAATCCCATGACTGCAATCACGGAGCAGGAATTCTAACAGTGTGACCAGTTCCCCTGCACAGGGCACAGGAGCCAAGGAGCCACATTCCCGCATTTTTCCCAAACCCTAGTAAGTGTTGGGCTTTGGTAACAAGGCATGAGGGCTCTGACAGTGTCCTAGAGTCCCTCTGCCTCCTTTCCAATGTCTACCTAGCACTTGCTTAGCTCTGGAAGGAGATGGGGGGGGGGGATTTCCTGGACACAGCCAGGAAACAGTGTCGGAAACAGTGTCTGGGTAGAAATCGCTGAAATGAAATCTGGACGTATGGCAACCCATGTTGGAAGTGTAGATTTTGGTGAATTTTGTTTTTAAAAATGTTCAACAACTTTGGGCAAAATTTTTAAAAGCTCAACAACAGGGGTAGGCAACCTAAGGCCCGTGGGCCGGATGCGGCCCAATCGCCTTCTCAATCCAGCCCACGGACGATCTGGGAATCAGCGTGTTTTTACATGAGTAGACAATAATAATAATAATAATAATAATTTATTAATTATTTATACCCTGCCTATCTGGCTGAGTCTCCCCAGCCACTCTGGGCGGCTCCCAATCAAGTGTTAAAAACAATACAGCATTAAATATTAAAAACTTTACTAAACAGGGCTGCCTTCAGATGTCTTTTAAAGATAGGATAGCTGATTATTTCCTTCACACCTGAAGGGAGGGTGTTCCACAGGATGGGCGCCACTACCAAGAAGGCCCTCTGTCTGGTTCCCTGTAACCTCACTTCTCGCGATGAGGGAACCGCCAGAAGGCCCTCGGTGCTAGATCTCAGTGTCCGGGCTGAACGATGGGGGTGGAGACGCTCTTTCAGGTATACATGTGTCCTTTTATTTAAAATGCATCTCTGGGTTATTTGTGGGGCATAGGAATTCGTTCATTCCTCCCCTCCAAAAAATATAGTCTGGCTCACCACATGGTCTGAGGGACAGTGGACCAGCCCACAGCTGAAAAAGGTTGCTGACCCCTGCTCAACAACCTTTGCATGTGGATTTTCACTTTTTTGAAATATGGCAACCCTAGGCACCTCCCTCACCTGGATTTGGGTTGGGTAGTGCTGGCAGTGGGGCTTCAAATTTTGGCCTCGCCGAGAGCACCATATTCCCAAGGCCCACCCCTGCAGCTGCCCTCCTGTCCATTCTGTTCAGTTTAAATAGAGCCAGTTTTGTTTATTTATGCGCTACTTGGTACGTTTACACCCCAGCTTTGTTCCACGGAGCTCAAGTTTTTATTTCAGTGTCATGTTGAACATTGATACTTCTCCTACCAAAGAAGCTGTCAAAGGAAGGAAAAACAGCCACCCCCAACCTCAGCACCTGTTTCTGGATGGGATTCCTCATCCAGCTAAGAAGAATGGCTTCTGCACAAGTGAGAAGCATGTGGCCTTTCAGATGTCTAGAGACACCATCTTCCATTGACCCTGCAGGCTGCAGCTGACAGGAGCGGCATTCAAACAACACCTGGAAGAAGGCAGGTTCCTTACCCCCCTTCTGCATATATATCCCCCCAGTGGGATTAATTGGGGTGTGGGTGTCATTCCTAAGATGGCAATTGAAATATACTCGAGAGTGGATTTCATGCTCTTTATTCAGCTCATAGTGGTGAGGAGAAATGGAAGTCCCCCCAGAATGTCTGCTTTATATACATTATTTACACAATGGGCCCCACATGATTGGCTAATTCCGGGATTCACCTGTAGGCCAATCAGGTGGTGGATTCACTTCCACCTGGAGCTGGATTGGGTGGCTCCTGTGGACCAATCAGACTGATGCATTCTGGACCCTATTATTCTAGGACCAATCAGACTGCTGCAATCTGAATCCTATTGCTCTAGGACCAATCAGATGGCTGCTTTTTGGATCCTATTCAACTCAGTACATAACAGCAATCTTATGTGTAGTTTCTTGGGAATGCAACAGGATTTACTTTAGAGTAAACATGGCTTGTATTTTGCTGATAATTTCCCTCTAGACAGGTGTCTATAGATGTTGTGAACAAGCTGCTACAGTGATTCATGGTTATGCTCTGACTCAGTAACTTAGCCGATGCTTTTCTGCCATAATAAACCGGGGGAGGGGGCCGTGAATGAGCCTTCTGCATGGACCTCACCCTGTGAGTGCTGGTCTTGCATAGGCAAGACAGGGAGTGGTGACTCCCATCACCGTTTGCCATGAGGAGAATTTCAGGCAGACATTATATGTGGATCTCTGTTTAAGTTCTTAGGCAAATAGGAAACTACCCAGCATAGGCTAGTCCAGGGTTTCCCAAATTTGGGTCTCCAGCTGTTTTTGGACTATAATTCCCATCATCCCTGACCACTGGTCCTGGTAGCTAGGGATGATGGGAGTTGTAGTCCAAAAACAGCTGGAGACACAAGTTTGGGAAGCTCTGGGTTAGTCGTCAATTGCAGCTAATAGGGCACTGCCCCACCAACTTCAATAGACCCTCAACAAGCCCCTGCCAGCTTGTTTGCCTAACTTGCAATGAGTCCAGGTGTTAGAATGCTGTCAGCAGCTCCTGGCTGGTTGACCAGGAAAGTATAGAGACAAGGAAAAGTTTCTTACAGTTCTTTTTTATTCAGTCTTTACAGAGAGAGGCTATAGAACCTAGCCTCTTGGATAATGGTGTTGTCCCAAGTGAATCTCCACCCACCCCCTGACTCTCCCACTTCCCACTTCCTCATTCCTCCTTCTCATCATCTCCTCTACGGGTGCTGCTACGTGCCCTCTGACTTTGAGCTCTTTGCTCTCCTGCTTTTAAGGCTCGCCGGGTTCTGGAAGATGGAGGGTCTGCAATGCTTTCTAATGACAACCTGTCAGCTGGGTGTTGTTCTGGCTCTCCCACGATTTTCCAGCTTTCCCCCTCATCTGCCTCTGAGCTGCGACCTCCCTCAAAGCCCTGTTGCAAATCTACACTGTCTTCCTCTTCCTCCTCCCTGGAAGGGTCAGGATGGGGAGGGGGGCTCCACTATTCATCTTCTGCCCAGTCACTGACAACAGGGGGTGGGTTGCTCTGCCTGTCATTGTCTCTGGTTGCCTTTCCTTCTTCCCTACCATTCCAAATGGGCACAGCCCAACACTGAAACTGGCTTATACCAGGTAGTACCATCAGGGGGCAGGATAGAATGAGGAGGATGAGGATGAGGATGAGGATGAGGATGAGGATGAGGATGAGGATGAGGAGAAGGAGAAGGAGAAGGAGGAGGAGGAGGAGGAGGAGGAGGAGGAGGAGGAGGAGGAGAAGAAGAAGAAGAAGAAGAAGAAGAAGAAGAAGAAGAAGAAGAAGAAGAAGAAGAGCAGCTACTCTGACTCACTGGGATGATTCCCAGCCAATCTTCCCACAAAGCAACCAACGTTGGCTTCAGCTGGATCATCTGCTCTAACAAGTAGGCCTGGGATTGTACAACATCAGTTAACCATGTGCAGCAGAAGCCTAATTAATTTCTGGAAACTTATCTAGAGCAAGCATATGCTCTTATACAACCTTCTGCTGGTAATGAGATTGGCTGCATTTCTTCGAAGCACGTTATCACGGTTTCCCATGAGAGACACCTGAGCCACCTGGCTGTGAGTTTCTTTTATTTATTTATATAAATATAAATACTTGCATGCTGACAGTTCTGTCTCTTTTATTAAAAAAAAAAAGTCAAAAACATGGCAGTTTACAACAGTTATATATACAGCTGGACCTTGGTTTTTGAACAGCTTAGTTCTCGAACAATTTGGCTCCCGAACACCACAAACCTGGAAGTGACTGTTCTGGTTTGCGAACTAATTTTGGAAGCCGAACATCCAACAGGGCTTCTGTGGCTTCCGATTGGCTGCAGGAGCTTCCTGCAGCCAATCAGAAGCTGCACGTTGGTTTCCGGATGTTTTGGAAGTTGCATGGACTTCCGGAACGGATTCCATTTGACTTCCAAGGTAAGACTGTACAGTAAAAGGGAAAGGTCAAGGACCCCTGGATGGTTAAATCCAGTCAAAGGTGACTATGGGGTTGTGGCGCTCATCTCACTTTCAGACCGAAGGAGCCGGCGTTTGTCTACAGACAGCTTTCTGGGTCATGTGGCCAGCATGACTAAACCGCTTCTGGTGCAACGGAACACTGTGACAGAAGCCAGAGCGCATGGAAATGCCATTTACAGTAGTGCCCCGCAAGACGAATGCCTCGCAAGACGGAAAACCCGCTAGACGAAAGGGTTTTCCGTTTTGGAGGTGCTTCGCAAAACGAATTTCCCTATGGGCTTGCTTCGCAAGACGAAAATGTCTTGCGAGTTCCTGCGGGTTTTTTTCCCTCCCCCCCTTTTTCTAAGCCGCTAAGCCACTTATCTGCTTATCCGCTAAGCCGATAAGCCGCTAAAAGCCGCTAAAAGCCGCTAATAGCACTAATACCGCTAATCCGCTAGCTAAGCCGTCAATGGGCTTGCTTCGCAAGACGAAAAAACCGCTAGACGAAGAGACTTGCGGAACGGATTAATTTCGTCTTGTGAGGCACCACTGTACGTTCCTGCCATAGTGGTACCTATTTATCTACTCACACTGGTATGCTTTCAAACTGCTAGGTTGGCAGAAGCTGGGACAGAGCAATGGGAGCTCACTCCATCACGTGGATTCATACCACTGACCTTATGATCGGCAAGCCCAAGAGGCTCAGTGGTTTAGCCCACAGTGCCACCCACTCCCCAACAACACACAAACATACATTAGGGGCTGCTGCCCTGCTTGTTCCACTCTCCAACCACTTCCATTTACACCTGACCCTCCCTCCCTTTGCACCTCACCCCACCTCACGGTTGTTCCGTGTCACATGTCTGTTTACATTCCAGCACAGTATGCTGGGAACTTCCGTTTTGTGTATAGCTTTTGCTTTTGCTGTTCTCTCTGAGACGACAAGAGAGAGAGAGAGAGAGATGACATGTTTCTTTGTCCTGATTTATGATTAATAAATCTGTAGTTGTAGTATGCTTCCACAAGCCTCATGCCTATTCTGTGTGCATAGTTCGATCTGCTGATAGTGTGCCCTGGCTCTGAAACACGGGTTGCTGATTTATGTTGGAGCAGAGGCAATGGGCTAGCCAGCTGGCCTCCCGGCCCTCTGCACACCGACACAGCTCACCCCGAGTCCCTCCCTCCCAACTCCCCCAACTCTCCTCCCCCCCCCTACATCTGAATGCACCCTTAATGTGCAAGCAGCAATTCCAAGCACATGTGAACTCACACGTGATGTGGGTGCTCTGGAGTGCTGAACTCACAGTTGGAAAAATTTCTCTGTCTCTCTCTCTCTCTCTCTTCCAAAAAAAGGCTTGTTAATTCTTAAGTACTGTACTTACCAGTGTCAAACTGGAGGTTAATTTTCCCCAGGGATTCGAGTAGGATGCCAGTTTGCAGCCTGCCCTTCTTGCATCATTTAAATAGCCGGGCCAAACACAGACAGGAGCCACATGGTGAGACGTGTGAGAGCAGATCTATGTGAAAATGCTTTTAATGTCTCTCTGAAAATGTTCTCTTATTTTCAGATTGGGTAGATTTTTCTCCTTTTTTATTTTATTAAATGCTGTTAACAGGAACCGTTGACCTCACTGGACCAAAGCTTAATCACATCTACAGCTATAATTTGATGATATGTATTAGCGGCTGCATTTAAACTGTACAAAGCGGGCTGCATTTCAAATCACGTTTTCCTCTTAATTTCTCTTTCTCGTAATAATAATTTACCCAGCAATGAAGATGACTGCCATATATGTGGCGTATTTTTTCTGCCCTGCCTTCACTTCACTGCCACAATTGATAGCTTCATATAACTGCAGAGTTGGAGTCATCTAGTCCAACCCTTTGCAATGCAGGCACCACAACTAAAATAATTCCTGACAGATGGCCATCCATCCTTTGTTTAAAAACCTCCAATGACAGAGAGTCCACCACAAGCTTTCTCCATTTCCCTGGGAAGAGAGATTGGTTGTTTAGGCACAACTCTAAGCACCCTTGATGAACTTCAGCTCCCATAATTCTTTCGAGGAAGCCGCAACTGTTTACAGTGTTATCAAACTACAGTGGTACCTCGGGTTACAGACGCTTCAGGTGACAGACTCCGCTAACCCAGAAATAGTACCTCGGGTTAAGAACTTTGCTTCAGGATGAGAACAGAAATCGTGCTCAGGCGGCTCAGCAGCAGGAGGCCTCATTTGCTAAAGTGGCACCTCAGGTTAAGAACAGTTTCAGGTTAAGAACGGACCTCCGGAACAAATTAAGTTCTTAACCTGAGGTACCACTGTACTTGAATGGTTTGAATGCTGCCTACGTTCCAGTAACTTTCATGCCTGCTTAGTCTGCAGTCCCTGGGGAAATTTCCAGGTTCTTGATATCCCTTCCTTGTGAGTTTTTAATTTAACTGGATGTAGGCCAGAGAGCCCTTTAGACAGAGTTTTCCCTTTACACAGAAGACTGCCTTCCGACAGTGCTCCAAATAGAGGACTGTCCTCTGCAAATTAGGGCGCACGGTCACCCTACCTCTTGTGTCAGACTGGCAGCAGATCCCTCACATGCCTACATCCTCTTTCGTGCCCTGCAGTAAGCACCACAGCTGTTGTCTTCACAACTCTCAGATATTTTCGGAGCACGGGCGACGGCCATTTGGCACCTTTTGAATACCGGAATAATAAATCAACAAGCTGGAGGGTGGGAGGTGGCAGCAATGACTAATATCTGCTTATATGTATCTGCTTATATGGAAATCTGGGCCGGATAAACCAGGGCATAATGATGCCACCCTCGAGCTGTATGGCAACAGTTACAGTTTAAAAGCCGGAGATTATTATTTCTGAGAGCACCAACAACAGACTAGCCAAGAGCGTTGGTTTCTAGTACCTTTTTCCAGAAAAGGAAGGATTTTCAGACCTTGGACAGGTGGCTGATCAGAGCAGATGGTGGCTGTGCAACTGCCCTCCTCTCTTTAATCACCAAGCTTTTGTCAGGAGCTCAGCCTACACTCGAGTAGGACCCTGGCAGAGACACATGCCCGACTGGCATGTTCTCTCCCTCCTGGTCAATCGTTCAGGAGCTTCAAAAGTTTCTTCTGCCTGAACATCACAACGACCAATGCCAACCGACATCGGCACACTTAGGGATCCGCAGAGTTCGCGCAGCTTGAGTAACAGACCTCAGCAACTCAGCATTTTGGCTAATCTACTTTATTTACATATAAACACACACGGAGCACTGCAACATGGCCCCCTCTCTCTCTAGCATCAGACAGCAAAGAGAGAAAGAACAAAGGACAATAGTCCCATTTCACGGAACACTGTAACACAAACATCCTGTCTCCGTCACTTCCCACTTTGTGGAATCAACATATACACCGTCATGTGATAGAAAAAAATCCCATGACTGCAATCATGGAGCAGGTATTCTAACAGCTTTGTGAGTGCCAGCTAGGCAACTGCAAACCTAAAAGTTAGTACTGCTGCAGGCAAATCTACTGTACAGTCTTAACCTGCCTTAATGGTAAATTTCGCAGGTGAACTCTGGGAACTGTAGTTCTGCTAGGGATCTCTCTAGTAAGGAAAATGATGGCCAAATCCTCCACCTCTCACCCTGGATGGGCCCCACCTTCATGGACAAGGATCTGTAGGAAGAAGGAGACCTCCTCACCCCACGATAGAGATGTAAGAAGGCAACAATTTCCATTCCAACTTGTCTTTGTCCCTACAAGTGCTGCTTCCATTTTGCTGCAGTTTGGCTTCTACCAAATACAGTGCTATTATGTTGCCCGCTATTTAACGTAATTTACTTAAATTATGGATTTAATGCAATTAACGATGCAATTATTTCCACACCATTCCTTTCAATGCAAAGGGAACACAATTTAAATGGGGGACGTGAATCATCAATTAGGAATTATTTGCAAACTGAGCTACATCTATTGTGTCAGACCCTCCAACAGTCCCTATTTTCCAGGGATGTCCCTGATTTAGAGAAGCTGTCCTGGTTTCTGATTTGATTCCTTAATGCCCCACTGTTCCTTAGGATGTCCCTGTTTTCACTGGATAAATGTTGGAGGGTATGGAGTTATCCGACTCCCGAGCCGCCTGAAGACAATCCTATATAGCAAAGTTTATTGTTTAAAATGTTTAATGTTTTATTATGTTTCTATATATGTTAGAAACTGCCCAGAAGAGTGGCTGGGGAACCCAGTAAGATGTGTGGGGTATAATTACAGTGGTACCTCGGGTTAAGTACTTATCTCCCCATTTTATCTCCCAATTTTATAACTTTCAAATGCCATTTCTTTTCTCATTCTTTGGTGGAGAATGGCCTGAGTTAAATGCAGGAGAAATGTTAAAACAGAGAACAACTCAATATATTTATCTGATATGTTATACAGTGGTTAAGTACTTAATTCTTTCCGGAGGTCCGTTCTTAACCTGAAACTGTTCTTAACCTGAAGACCACTTTAGCTAATGGGGCCTCCTGCTGCTGCCGCTGCGCCGCCGGAGAATGATTTCTGTTCTTATCCTGAAGCAAAGTTCTTAACCTGAAGCACTATTTCTGGGTTAGGGGAGTCTGTAACCTGAAACGTATGTAACCTGAAGCATCTGCAACTTGAGGTACCACTGTATAACACATATGTGGTTGGCTCAGGTATGCATGTTGTACAAGGTGATGGATGATGTAAACTAAGCCCCTTGTTAGAGGGTATGTTGTTTGATTCCAACCCACATAGGAGCCAACTCCTAGGGGCCAAGATCCCTTTGGGCCCCTCATTAAAATATTTGAGGGGGCTGGAGGGGGCAAAGCTGATGGGCATTGCCATTCAAATGGTGTGTATGCACTGTGTCATGTGATTATGTAGGGCAGTGCTGCACCAATCAGTCTAGAGCAGGGGTACACAATACGATGCCCTCCATATGTTGTTGGACTACATCTTCCATCATCCCTGACCATTGACTAGGCCAGCTAGGGATAATGGGAGTTGGAGTCTAGTAACTATAAGAATAGCACCAGTGTCTCAGGTCTGGACATGAATGGGAGGATTTCATTGTAAGTCAGCTCCACACATTCTTGACTATACCAAGATGTTGAAAATATCAGATATTAGTCAAAATGCATTAACTCATTGCAAAAATGGTTTTTGTACTGCAAAAATGAGTTGACTGTTCATTCAAGCATCCTGGAGCACGGCATATGTTTTCAATCCCGCACCTGTCAAAAGGAATGACTTGGCAAGCTAAAATGTGCAGCGTCGCTGTGAAGACTTCTAAGCTTATGTCAAGCTGTGGGTGGAAGGAAGCCAGCAGAAAGCTACAGATGACTCGAGTGGAACCATAGAATCATAAAACTGTAGAGCTGGAAAGGACCCGCTGGGACATCTAGTCCAAACCCTGCAATTCAGGCATCACAATTAAAAGCATCCGTGACAAATGGCCATCCAACCTCTGTTTAAAAACTCCCAAGGAAGGAGCATTCACCACCTTGCAAGGGAGTCCATTCCCCTGTCAAACAACTCTTACCACCAGAAAGTTCATCCTGATGTTTAGGTGGAATCTCCTTCCTCATAATTTGAATCCATTGGCTCAGGTCCTACCCTTTGGAGCAGAAGAAAACAACCTTGCTCCATCTTCCATGTGACAGCCCTCGAGATATTTGAAGATGGCTATCATATCTCCTCTCAGTCTCCTCTTTTCTAGGTTAAGCATACCCAGCTCCCTCAACTATTCCTCAAGGCTTGGTTTCCAGACCCTTGATCCTCTTGGTTGCCCTCCTCTGCAGGCATTCCAGCTTGTCCACAGAACTGGACACAGTATTCCAGGTGTGGTCTCATCAAGGCAGAATGTTGTTGTTGTTTAGCCATTTAGTCGTGTCCCACTCTTCGTGACCCCATGGACCAGAGTATGCCAGGCACTCCAGTCTTACACTGCCCCCCGCAGTTTGGTCAAACTCAAGCTGGTCACTTCGAGAACACTGTCTAACCATCTCGTCCTCTGTCGTCTTTTCCAGGGAGTCTTCTCTTCTCATGAGGTGGCCAAAGTATTGGAGCCTCAGCTTCACAATCTGTCCTTCCAGTGAGCACTCAGGGCTGATTTCTTTCAGAATGGATCGGTTTGATCTTCTTGCAGTCCATGGGACTCTCAAGAGTCTCCTCCAGCACCATAATTCAAAAGCATCAATTCTTCAGCGATCAGCCTTCTTTATGGTCCAGCTTTCACTTACATACATCACTCCTGGGGAAACCATAGCAGAATAGAGTGGTACTACTACTTCCCTTGATCTGGACACAATACTTCTGTGGGTACAACCTGGAGTTGCATTAGCTCCCCCTGCCCTTTTTATTTTTTGATACTGCGAAACATATTAAGGTTCGAGTACCATTGCTGAGATCTTCCCTCTTGCAATTTGCATTGGGAATTTATTTCGTTTCCTGTTGGCGAAGTGGGAAAAAAAAATAATTTTACCTTGCTTTTGTTCCCAGTTTGATTTCATTCATATCAATTTCAATTTTGATTTTAATTAATTCTTATAATGTTTTTAGAATGTTGCACTATTTTAGTGTTGTTAGCCGCCCTGAGCCCGGCGGGATATAAATAAAATTATTATTATTATTATTATTATTATTATTATTATTATTATTATTATATTAATATATTTCATTAATATATTTGGGAGTGTATTTATAGTATTGAAATATCCTTTTGGGGTATATCGCTATATTTGCTATGTTCTGCTATGTTCCTATGAGATCGTTTTTGCACTTTTGCTTGAAATGCATTCCTGTTTCCTTTGCTGTAATCCAATCTGGGCATCGTGTGTGTGTGTGTGTGTGTGAAAGTGGCATACAAATAAAATAAATGGATGAAATGAACTTGACCCTGAATAGCTGGGTTGGTTAGAGTATGGTGCTGATAATGCTAAGGTTGCAGATTCAACTCTCTTATGGGACAGCTGTATATTCCTGCATTGCAGGGGGTTGGACTAGAATCAGCGGTTCTCAACCTATGGGTCCACAGATGTTGCTGGACTACAACTCCCATCATCCTTGAGCTCTGGCCTTGCTAGCTAGGGGTGATGGGAGTTGTAGTGCAACATCATCTGGGGACCCACAGGTTGAGAAAGATTGGACTAGGTGATCCTCGCGGAGCCTTCCAACTCTACAATTCTATTATTCTATGTGGCTAGGGAAGGAAAGTGAAAACTGGTTGGTCAAAGTTAACGCAAGCGGCCACTGTGTCCATCCAAGACCTTTGGAGGACTGAAAATAATATTCCAGGACTCCAGGCAGCAAAGAAACAGAGAAGGCATAGACCTGGGAAGGGCAGGAAGAGAGAAGGGATTAATTTGGTGCCAAAGTCAGTTGGCTTCCGTGACAAGAGAACAGCAGGTGTTGGGGAAGATAATTAAGGCGTGAAGTTTACAGTGTTGCAAGGTATTTTATATGGATAGATAATTGCATTTGAGAGGGCGGGGGGGGGGAGATACCTCTGATGTGCTATGCCGAGCAGAAAAGCATGCAAAAGCCACAGATACAATGTAAAAGTCAAGGGGAGGGGGATGCTAATTAGCTGCTTTGATTTGCAAAGTGAAATCCGACTCAAGAAAGCATTCCGGGTATCCTGCATTTGGTCTCCTGCTTCAGGGATTTGGAGCAACATAGTGTTTTTATCTTTATAATAATAATAATAATAATAATATTATAATAATAATTTATTATTTATACCCCGCCCATCTGGCTGGGCTTCCCCAGCCACTCTGGGCAGCTTCCAACAAAATATTAAAAAACAGTAATGCATCAAACATTAAAAGCTTCCCTTTCCTCTACAGTTAAGGACATAAGAAGAACCCTGCAGGATCAGGCCAGGGACACATCTAGCCTAGAATCCTGTTCTTGCAGTGGGCCAAACATAAGCGGTCCATAAGCTGGACCTGGGAACAACACCATCTCTCCTCTCCCATTGCTGTTCAGCGACTGGTATTCAGAAGCATGAAACTTGTGGTGGCATCACATAGTCATCACAAGCTAGCAGCGAAGTAAGTCGCTCCCTTGCTGGTTCACAGGTGCAGCAGCCCCAAGTCAGTGCCTGTCAGGAATGAATGAGGACCATCACAGGGCTGGGCAGCGCTCATGTGGAAATGCCACTTCTGAAAGACAGAGCCTCCACACAAGTCTTGTGCATACTGGTGCTACAATCTGCATGATGTCAGTGGCTCTTCCTCCAAGCCACCTCAGCCCTTTGATGTGTTTTGCCTGGCTGGGATAAGACCTAGGATTCCGAAATGGTTTCTTCCTTGTCTATATGGCGGATAGATAGGGGTCTCTTAGTGTGTGTAGAAACCTGCATACTGCACAGAAGCGAAATGGATATGACCTGCTGCATCCAGTGTGGTGTAGTGGTTAAGAGCGGTGGACTCGTAATCTGGTGAACCAGGTTCGCTTCCCTGCTCCTCCACATGCAGCTGCTGGGTGACCTTGGGCCAGTCACGCTTCTCTGAAGTCTCTCAGCCCCACTCACCTCACAGAGTGTTTGTTGTGGGGAAGGAAGGGAAAGGAGAATGTTAGCCGCTTTGAGACTCCTTCAGGTAGTGATAAAGCAGGATATCAAATCCAAACTCTTCTTCTTCTTCACTTCTTCCTCTGGTTCCACCTCCTCTGGCACGTGGCCCTTGGAAGGTGACCCAAATCAGAGGGTGGAAAAAGGTTCCCTAGCCCATTCTGTATGGTGCATAAGGTGAGAGAGCCAAGAAGAGGTGCGCTTTCGTTCTTTTGTGAATGGTACGCCTTAAATCTCAATGAATGAATCCAGTAGGCAATGGATATGTGCTTACGATAATTAGATGGAAACTAACAGTACTGGCAAACGTCTTTGATATGTGAGTTCATGTGATGTGCAGAGATCAGAACACACTCACAAGCTTCTTTGCTTAACTGTACACTAGTCTTTAAGGGGAGAGAGCATGATTTGTGCATAAATGCATCGCTCCTGAGAAATGTAGCTCCCCTTTGGCTAAATGGTTCAAAGGTTGTCCGGATGACTCAACCGGAGATTACCTTGAGGATATTTCCAGTCCACTTCACTGGGGAGGTGGCATCTGAGACCTGAAAAATCCATTGACATTTCCCTTTCCCTTTCTTCCCCCCCGCCATAAGGAAACTGACGAAATGTTCGTCAGATAGTGTCAAATCCACTGTCAAAACAGTGGGGGGAAATTGCCAAGACATTACATAAGAAATCTGCGACATAAGACCTGCCGTTGTCAGAGACGCTTTGCATTTAGAAGTCCAGTGAAGAGATGAAAAATTAGTCTTGGTGTGCCATGGTAAGAAATTCCACATAACTTGGAACACTTCAGAGAACAGAAATGGTTCCAGCTTCCAACTGCATAATAAGATATCAGGAGTCTGCTGGATTTGGCCAATGAATCATCTGCTCCAGCATCCTGTTCTCACAGTGGCCAACCAGAAGCCTGTGGGAAACTGGCAGGCAGGATCCAAGCACAAGAGCCTTCTCTCCTCCTGAAGTTTCCATCAACTGGGACTAAGAAGGATTAGTCCCAGTATGGCATAGTCATCATGGCTTACCCTCCATGAGTTTGTCCAATCCTCTTTTAAAGTCATCCAAGTCAGAGATGCTGTTCAGGTTATGTATAAGATGATGATGATGATAATTATAATTATAATTTATGATTTATACCCTGCCCATCTGGCTGGGTTTCCCCAGCCACTCTGGGCAGTTCCCAGCAGAATTAATGATTATGATAATAATAAGAAAAGCGATAAAACATCTGACATTAAAGAAGAGTTTGGATTTGATATCCCGCTTTATCACTACCCTAAGGAGTCTCAAAGCGGCTAACAATCTCCTTTCCCTTCCTTCCCCACAACAAACACTCTGTGAGGTGAGGGAGGCTGAGAGACTTCAGAGAAGTGTGACTGGCCCAAGGTCACCCAGCAGTTGCATGTGGAGGAGCGGGGAAGCGAACCTGGTTCACCAGATTACGAGACTACTGCTCTTTACCACTACACCACACTGGCTCTAAACAGGGCTGCCTTCAGATGTCTTCTATAAGTCAGATAGCTGTTTATTTCCTTGACATCTGATGGGAGGGCGTTCCACAGGGCGGGCGCCACTGCCAAAAAGGCCCTCTGCCTGGTTCCCTGTAGCTTCACTTCTACAGTGAGGGAACCGCCAGAAGACCCTCGGAGCTGGACCTCAATGACTGGGCTGAACGATGGGGGTGGAGACACTCCTTTAGGTATACTGGGCTGAATCTGCTTATGAGTAAGCAATGGGTACTAAAAGAGTAAGATCCTTTGCTACCAGGAGATGGGATTGGGCTGTGGTCTAGGTTTCTGTCTTGAGCCTCCTAGTTGGTCTCTGGCTCCTTGTTCTGGATTCTAGTTACTCCCGCCTTGCTGAACTCCCTAAGATATGGATGTTGCCACTGTTTCTGGATCATGTTTCATGCATCCTCTGGAGATAACAGGAGCAGGGTACCAGGTTAGGTCTATTTTCACGTGTTGTTGGACTATACATCCTATCAGTCCAGCCAGCATGGCCAAAGGTAAGGAGTTATGGTAGTTGTGGTCCACCAATACCTGGAGGCTACTACACTGGGCTACACTGTTCTATGTGGGGCACTCCTGTGATTTTGGGGAGGAAGGCAGGTTGACTCTCACTGCATTATAATCCCTAAGTTCAACACGTTAGATTTCTCTATGGCAGGTGTGGGGAACCAGCAACCGTCCAGATAGACTCTAACTCCCAATGGCTGATGTCAAATGGATGAGGATGATGGGAGTTGGGAGTCCAGGAACCACTGGAGGCCACTACATCAGCCATCCCTAAATGGGGGCGGTTAGATTCCCATGGTTGCTTCAATGAAGCTGACAGCTATATTGCTGTGGATGGAAAAGATTAGATTTGCAAGCCATTGATGTTAATTCTTCTATTCATGGATCTCACTACCTTTCATTCCAAGGTGTGATACCTAGTTGTGCCTGGGTTTGTTGGTTTCTTTCTCTCTGTTTTTGCAGCGTTTTCATTTGGGTTCTTGTTTCAGAATACACAAATGCAGGAAGTGTAATCGCTCCCGTTCCTTGGCCCCAGCCTTTCTTGAACAAGCAAGACTGATGACTTCCCACAAGGTGTACTGGAATTGCAACAGCAGGGATTATTCAGTTAACATGGCAGATGGGGTGGAGGTGCTGCTTAACAGCCAGGCAGAGTGGCATGATGTCTACTGAGGTAGCATGTGCTCTGATTGACTGTGTAGTTCTGAGAGTGTTCTTTCTCTGCAAGTTTGGTCCCATGTCTTCCTGCAGTGTACAAGACTTGGCCTAAGAGAGACAAATCCTCTCTGTTCCTTTCGCCACAAAATTATACACTGTTTTCGTTCCGTTTACTCATTAAAGTGTTATCAAGTATCTATTGTCTCAGGATTCCATTTGTGCAATTTAAGTGACTTTTTTAAAAAAACAAAAAACACCAATAGGTGTGTTCATAAAAATACAGAATGCATGGCAGGGAAAGAGTTCAGGAAATGTGTGAAGCAACCTTTTTCACACAGAGATTCAAGTGTGTAGGTTTTATTCATGGAAACAGCAGCCCTGACCAGGCAGTGGTCAATTTCTAAAGCAGCGTGTTTGGAATGGATCACAAACTATTTGAATCTGCAAACTTATCCAAACCTTCAAATGCAAATCACTTGGTGAATCACCTTGTGAAAATTGTGCAGGTGTATGTCTGCACCACCTAACCCAATTATCTTTCAAGGACTTTGCTGTTGCTGCTGCTGCTACTATTATGACAACCAGTGACCATGGCTGTATATATGGCTGTTGCCTAGCAATGTTGACTAACTGCGAAAGACCAGTATCCCAGTGTGTTGACAGAACAGGCAAGAGTGATCTAATTAGAATGTTAATTAGAACCCAAAGATTAGAGTGTCTGCTCTGATGAGTAATAGTTCCTCCTTTCAGGATTTGCCAACTAAGTCACAATAGAAAGCAGGAAGTAATGTGTGCAGCTCTCTGGGGTTTCAGAGAGGAGTCATTCTGCAACCCTACCTGTGTAAGAGTGTGTGCCAATTGGAACTTTTTACATGGTTTATTTCAGCAGATCATGTCACCTTTGCAACCTTGGCGTTGTCAGCACCACACTCTAACCAACTGAGCTATCCATGCTAAGAATGGACCTACCCATTTAAAGTATGGAGCAGGGACCACATATCCAGGGGATTACATTTGCCACAGTGCTGTGAGCTGGACCAGACCTTACTAGAAGGTGGGGATCTTTTGAGTCCTTCTCCCCATCTCTGCCAGGCAAATCAGTCCCTTGTTTTTTTCTCGGGCACTTGGCTGCTCATTCAGTCACCTGGCCATTCACTCAGCTACGCAGCCACTCAGTCATGTACTCATTCAGCTACTCAACCCCATCACTCACGCAGTGTGCCTCTCTCTCAGCCAGCTGCACAGCCATTCAGTCAAGCATCACTCAGCCGATCAGCCACAGTCCCATTCTCTCACAGAGCCATTCACTCTCAGCCAGGCAGCCAGCTACTCATTCAGTTGCTTAGTCAGCCACACATTCAGCTGAATATCTGTCTCAGTCACGGACTCAGTCACCCAGCCATTCACTTACCCACAAACTCAGTCCCTCACTCAACCTCCCAGTCATTCATTCAGCAACTAAGCCAGTCATGCTGGCAGTCAACTCATTCACTCAATCAACCAACACTCATTCAGCCAGCCACTCATTCCATCAATCAGCCAGTCAGCCATGCACTCACTCACTCTCTCACTCACTAATACATATGGACTAGACATTAATCACAATACTTTTTCAAAGGGAACTCTGGAAATCGTAGTGGTGTTTTTCTTTTAAGGAATAGGTGTCTCAGAACAGCTCCAAGCACCCTTAACTGACTACAGTTCCCAGGATTCTTTGAGGGAAGCCATGACTGTTTGAAGGTATAATACTTCTTTAAATGTGCAGTGCAGATCCTTCCTGCCCAGGAGAGGAAGGGAACTGACATCACACAGAGCCTTCTCTACCAATTACATCTCTATGGTCTGTGTCTGCCTATCGGCCACATGGCTCTGTGGTCTTAACCTCTTCACATGCTAACTTGCAAGAATGTGCATTGCTAGATTTGACTGCAAATCTCCCACAGCAACGTTGTAATCAGGTATTGCTTGGACCAGCGTCTGGATGAAGGGTAATAAAATAAGTCTGAATCAGGGCAAGACAAAGGTCATGTGTGTGAATGGTTCCCAGGTCCAGGAATTAGCTAACTTGCTTGCCCTGGGTGGGCCTAAACTTTGCCCGAAGAAGCAGGTGCATAGTCTGGGAATCCTCCTAGATCCTGCTCAGTCACTGGAGGCACAGATGTCCTTGGTGGCAGGGGTGCCTTCTACCTGCTCCACCAAGTAAGACAGTTATGGCCATTCCTGGATCATAGAATCATAGAATCATAGAGTTGGAAGAGACCACAAGGGCCATCGAGTCCAACCCCCTGCCAAGCAGGAAACACCATCAGAGCACTCCTGAAATATGGTTGTCAAGCCTCTGCTTAAAGACCTCCAAAGAAGGAGACTCCACCACACTCAATTGTTAACCTCAATTTTGATTTGCTGCAATGGACTCCATGTAGGCCTACCCTTGTGGTTGGTCCAGAGACTGTAGCAGGTGCAGAACATGATATCTAGGTTGCCTTTGGTGAGCAAACCACCAGTGTATAATACCTTGTTTGTGGGATCTGCTACTGGACCAAGTTCAGAGTTTTGGTACTAACGTATAAGGCCCAATACAGCTCAGGACCACTGAGCTCGAGAGACCACCTTGTCCCTTATATAACCAGTTGGTTGCTGTGCTCTGCAGGAAATGTTCACTTTGAAGTCCCCAAAACATCAGAAGCCTGTTTTGCAGTAATTCAGAGCAGGGCTTTCAGGACGACTGCCCCTGTTCTATGGGACAGTATTGTTGGCAAGGTACGACAGAGACCCACTGTATGTACTTTTTGGAAACAGTTGAAGATGAAATGGTCTCTGCCTAACTCCATCAGCCAGTCTTCCAGTCCTTCTCTCAGTCACCCACTCATCCATTCACTGACTCACTAATTCATTCACTCAGCTGGTCTGTCAAGCACTCAGCCATTCACTCTGCTTCTCCATTAGTTGGCTGCTCCTTCGCTGCGTCATCCCCATGGCCGGCCACTCATTTGTCTGCTCACTTACCCGCTCTGCCATTTGGTGGTCCGCTAAGTCACCCATTCCGCTGCTCAATTGGCTATTCAGTCAGTTGCCCCACAGCTCGGTTGGCCAGTCACTTAGGACTCAGCTACACAGCTGCAAATACAATGTTTTAAATGCGCTTTAAGTACATTATACAAATGTGACACTAGATGGCATTGGTGAGCTAATGGTAAATCCCATACATTTTTAAAAACGTTTTTAAAAGCATTTTCACAGCGTGTATATAGAAATTCCATGTATAAATCAATTTAACTGATTCCTCCTCCATCCCTAATTATGGGATATCTATATTTACGTGTGTGTGTGTGTGTGTGTGTGTGTGTGTGTGTGTGATCGCTACACATTATTTCCATGCTGTGCAAAATTATATATATATATATATATATAACTTTGGCTCAGATATGTTGACGACACCTTTGTAATTTGGCCACACGGGAAGGAAAAACTGGATAGCTTCCTCACACATCTCAACAACTTACACCCCAAAATACAATTCACTATGGAAATAGAAGCCAACAACCAACTTCCCTTCCTTGACGTCCTAATCTACAAAAAACCTGATGGCTCCCTAGGACACACTATCTACCGGAAAAAAACACACACCAACCGCTACTTACATGCACAATCACACCACCACCCTGCACAAATAAACTCCGTAGCCAAGACTCTCATCTCCAGAACCAAACGCCTGGCTGACAAAGACCACTTGACAACTGAGTTACAGAATCTCTCAAACGTGTTAATTGCCAATGGATACCAGCAAAACAGGATTACGAAGCTAATCCAAAAGGAAACACCCCCCAAAAACCAAGACACAGAAGAAAACAATGGCATGGCCCTCCTTCCTTATATCAAGGGCACTACAGATAAAATTAGCAAAATCCTCCATAAACACAATATCAAAACAGCCTTTTGCACCAACCAAAAAATAGCCAATATCCTCAGAAACCCCAAGGATAAAATCCAGTTGGAAAACCAAGGGATCTATGAAATACCCTGCAAAGTCTGCCCAGCCACGTACATTGGACAAACAAACAGACGAATAAATGCACGTATCGCAGAACACAAGAATGCCGTCAAAAAAGAAGAAAAAACTTCCTCTCTTTTCCAACACATGAAAGAAACAGGACACGAAATTAATTTTGCAGATTCCAAATTGCTCTTTAACACGGAACATCACCACAAGAGAATAATCATGGAAGCCATCGAGATAGAGAAACACCCTCACAACATGAACAAGCGTGACGACACATCCCGCTTGCCAGACATCTGGAAATTAGCCCTCCCCACAAAAACTGACACCAGATCCAGAGGCACACAGAACGCCAACACCAATCAACCACACCAGACCCAAACCCAGACCCTCTCCACAGATGAATTACAGACACCATCCAGTAGCCAATCCATGGTGGCACCTCCGGATGCTGCACCCCCCTGCAATCCCTACACAGATCTGGCTGACACAAGCCACAAAACCACAGCTCGCCCCTATACACGAAGCCAAGCCAGAGCACAACTAAGTACAGTACAGCCATCTTCTCAGGAAAACTCTTCACAAAGTTCAAGAGGTCAAGACACAAAGACTTTAACAACTAATCCACACCTAATGACCCACCTAAGTGGTACTCAGGATATCACTCAAGAAATCACTCAAGATATCTCTCAAGTAATTAAGGAACAAAAGAAGAAAAGGCACACTAGCCTGGGAACTTCCTCTCTGCCCAGAACATTGGAGGCTATACACCACACCCCCTCTACAGTATTTATAGGAACTCAAACACTGAGATCCTGCTCTGTTCCAGTAACAAGAAGCCGAAAGCACCAGCCTGAAGATGACGAGTGAGACCTCGTCGAAACGTCGCCTAGACACCCCAACTTTTACACGGGAAGACACCCGAGGACACCAAAACCTGCATTCCTGTACCCGTGAAAATCTACGAAAGCATATATATATATATATATATATATATATATATATATATATATATATAATTTTAATATTTTTAAAAATGAATTTTATAAATAACACTATACAAAATAACACTATACAAACGTATGGGTGCGCAAGAGTGACATGGAAGTCTCAAAGAAGAAGTTATTCCTAACTGCAAACTCTATTTGCCTTCTCTATGCTCTTTGAATTATGGTGCTGGAGGAGACTCTTGAGAATCCCATGGACCGCAAGAAGATCCAACCTATCCATTCTGAAGGAAATCAGCCCTGAGTGCTCACTGGAAGGACAGATCCTGAAGCTCAGGCTCCAATACTTTGGCCACCTCATGAGAAGAGAAGACTCCCTGGAAAAGACCCTGATGTTGGGAAAGATGGAGGGCACAAGGAGAAGGGGACGACAGAGGACGAGATGGTTGGATAGTGTTCTCAAAGCTACAAACATGAGTCTGACCAAAGTGCAGGAGGCAGTGGAAGACAGGAGTGTCTGGCATGCTCTGGTCCATGGGGTCACGAAGAGTCGGACACGACTAAACGACCAAACAACAACAACACAACAACAACAACAACAACAACAACAACAACAACAACAACATGCTCTTTGCCTCTCCCCATCCTGTGGCACATTTTGTAAGAGCACAGGGTGAGGAGGAATGGAGGAAAAACAAATCCCTTTCACACTCAAGACAATACTGTATGAGATGCATTATTGGCATTTGTGAGCAGCAAATAACCTTCTTAAATGAGCTGGCTGGTTCTTACCAACTCTAGGTGCACTTACTGGATTTCAAATCTTAGCTTGGCAGCCTATGACTAATTGAATGTTAGCTGCTTGCCTCCGCTTGGTGATGAACGGCCCTGAACAACAGCAAGAAAAGAGGTGGTTTTTGTTTGACTAATGCACCTTAGATTTCACAGAGAGTTAAATAGACATAATGCATTTACCTGTGTAAGAAGAACAGACTGGAATCTCTGTAGTGGGGTGGAAAAACTGGACCATCTCCAAAAGCACAAAGGGAATTGTGGGCCATTACAGCTGCTCAGTATTATAAACACAGCAGACACTGAACAATTATTGATACTTACCAAATTTTTCGGTCTATAAGATGCCCCCGTGCATAAGACACCCCCTATTTTGGGGGACTCAGAATTAAGAAAATGGGGGGACACTATCCATGTATAAGACTCCCCCTAATTTTTGACATTATTTTTTAGGAAAAAAACCTAGTCCCCTTTCTCTCTAAATATAGCAGAGGGCCTGAATTGACAGACTCCTTTTTACAACTGGATAGCTAGCTTTTCAGCCCTTGAAGAGCTTCCAAAACAGTTGGGGTGACCTTACCAGATACCTTGAGCTTCCTAAAATGGAGAACGAATACTCCCCCAAACCCATCTGCAAGTATATTGGCAAGGGCACCCCCTGTATGAAATCAAGCCAACGATCAATGGCTACTACTCATAATGGCTATGAACTTCTGAATAAGAGTTCTGAATACCAGTTGCTGGAAATCTCAGGAGAGGAGAGTTTCTCATGTCCATCTTGCAGGTTTCCAGCAAGTATCCACTGTGAGAACAGGATGTTGAACTAGGTGGGCCATTGGCCTGATCCAGCAGCCTCTTCTTGTGTTCTTAATCTTTGCCTCATCCTGCAGTTCTATTTTTTCCTGCCTTGTCAGACTGTCCTTTGCGTTGCCTCTTTTTACATCTGTCTAATCAAGGAGCAGGAGGGACGTGGGTGGCGCTGTGGGTAAAACCTCAGCACCTAGGACTTGCTGATCGTATGGTCAGCGGTTCGAATCCCCGCGGCAGGGTGAGCTCCCGTCGTTCAGTCCCAGCTCTTGCCCACCTAGCAGTTCGAAAGCACCCCTAAGTTCAAGTAGATAAATAGATACCTGTAATGGTTCTAGGAGTTGCTCATGCGTAAACCGGCGCCACACCTGGCTGGGTTCCCTGAGTGAACCTTTTCTGTCCGGACAGCCACTCGCCCGTGGCTGTCTCAATCACTGGCAGAATCCGTCAGTGGGCGTTTCTTGAACTTCTTCCAGCAAAGAAGCTCTTTGACGCCTAGTCTCCGCCTACTCTCCCTGCGCGGAAGCCTTCTGCGCAAGGAGGGTGTGGGCAGCGGAGGACCCGTGCTCTCCCCGCTGGTCCCCAGCGAGGAGTCATGGGACCACCTCGCCAATTCCCCCATCTGCCCCCCTTCTCCACTGGTGCTACGCTGATTTCCTTCCCCAGAAGATGGGCTGCTTCTCCCCATCCCGGGACGCTCTCCGGAATCCCTCTGGAGCCCTCTCTCTCCCTCTGGCTCTGATGGCAGTTCCCTGACAGTACCGCTGCGTTTCCGTGTGCTGCGCTGGTGCAGTCCCACTCACCTCACAGAGTTTTTGTTGTGGGGGAGGAAGGGAAAGAAGAATGTGAGCCGCTTTGAGACTCCTTAGGGTAGTAATAAAGCGGGATATCAAACCCAAACCTAAATTTGAGAAACAAAGCTCAACTCAGTTAGGCATTTGGTTGACCACTGTGGGAAATCAGATTCCATGTGAGACAGGCCTTTGCTCTCACCTAACAGAGCTCTCCTCATGCGCAGAACCAAACTGAGAAGGGAGTCTATTTGAAAGGACCAAATGATAGCTGCTGCTTTCAGAAAACAGGCTGGCATCCTCGCTGCTACAGCAGTGTAAAAGCTGTTTGATTTCAGGAGGAGTTTGCACAGTGAATGCTGTTTCTATTTCTGGTGTTTTCATTTATATTTTTAAATTTGGCATATTGTAAGTTCTGGTTTTTTTTACAGTAAGCCATTTTAGACAGTTGGATCCCAAAGTTATTTTGTGGTACTGTATGTTCTTGGAAGGATTGAGAATAGAAGTAAGGACACAATGAGGAATAGGTTTCATAGAAACATAGAATTGTAGAGTTGGAAGATCATCTGGTCTAACACCCTGCAATGCAGGAATATGCAGAGGGACACGGGTGGTGCTGTGGGTTAAACCACAGAGCCTAGGACCTCCTGATCAGAAGGTCGTGGTTCGAATCCCCATGATGGGGTGAGCTCCCATTGTTTGGTCCCTGCTCCTGCCAACCTAGCAGTTCGAAAGCATGTCAAAGTGCAAGTAGATAAATCGGTACCACTCCGGCGGGAAGGTAAACGGCATTTCCGTGTGCTGCTCTGGTTCGCCAGAAGCGGCTTCGTCTTGCTGGCCACATGACCTGGAAGCTGTACGCCGGCTCCCTCGGCCAATAAAGCAAGATGAGTGCTGCAACCCCAGAGTCGGCCACGACTGGACCTAATGGTCAGGGGTCCCTTTACCTTTACATATGGAGATCAAATCTGCAAACCTTGGTGTTATCAGCACCACCCTCTAACCCACTGAGCTATCCATGTTCATGAGCTATAATTTTCCATGGGAACCCCAATCCTCATGCTGATTTTTTAAAGTATTGAAAGGATATTATAGAACATAAAAACATACAATGAGCCCGGCTGGATCATACCAATGGCCCAACCATTCCAAAATCCTGTTCCCACAGTGGCCAGCCAGGTGGCTGTGGGAAGCCCGAAAGCTGGACACGAACACAACTGCCCAACTGCGATTCCCATCAACTTGTATTCCAAGCCCTACTTTTTCAGACAGTGGAGGTGGAATATCACCATCATGTCTAGTAGCTGTCACTTGGCTTGTCCTCCAGGAATTTGTCTAATCCTCTTTTAAAGCCATCCGAGTTGGTGGCCACCGCCAACCATAGATGTGACTATTGGTGGTCTCTATACCATGTGCCAGGGACGTGCGTGGCGCTGTGGGTTAAACCACAGAGCATAGGGCTTGCCGATCAGAAGGTTAGCTGTTCGAATCTCCATGACCGGGTGAGCACCCGTTGCTCGGTCCCTGCTCCTACCAACCTAGCAGTTTGAAAGCACGTCAAAGTGCAAGTAGATAAATAGGTACCGCTCCGGCAGGAAGGTAAACAGCGTTTCCTTGCGCTGCTCTGGTTCGCCAGAAGCAGCTTAGTCATGCTGGCCACATGACCTGGAAGCTGTACGCTGGCTCCCTCGGCCAATAAAGCGAGATGAGTGCCGCAACCCCAGAGTGGGCCACGACTTGACCTAATGGTCAGGGGTCCCTTTATACTATGTGCTCTGGCGCGCAATCATTGTGGATATATTTTGTGAAGGCCATCTAATTTGACATTGATTTCCATAGATATTATATCTGTTGTACAGTGGTACCTTGGGTTACAGATGCTTCAGGTTACAGATGCTTCAGGTTACAGACTCGGCTAACCCAGAAATAGTACCTCGGGTTAAAAACTTTGTTTCAGGATGAGAACAGAAATCAAGTGGCGGTGGCAGCGGGAGGCCCCATTAGCTAAAGTGGCACCTCAGGTTTAGAACAGAGATGGATACAGTTAAACTTAAGTATCTTATATCAGAGTAGGGAACTTCTATAGATGGAAATGTGCATTACTTTACAAGATTTAATAATAATAATAATAATAATAATAATAATAATAATAATAATAATACTCCGCCCATCCGGCTGGGCTTCCCCAGCCACTCTGGGCAGCTTCCAACAAAATATTAAAATACAGTAATCCATCAAACATTAAAAGCTTCCCTAAACACAGTAAGCTGGCCCCGAATTCCTGCCTGTTGGCCCCCCTGTTGCTAGAGTTGTCTTCAGATGTGAAAGGGGCCAAAGCTGCCATTGACAGCAGTGCCTGGCAGATTTCTGAGCAATACATCAACGGCACTGCAGAAAATTAAAATGGTGGCTAGAATCAGCCACCTAGCTTTGGATGGAAAACTTTTTAAAGTCCCAGCACTTCTGGAAGTGTCCCTGGACAAGTGCCTGTAGCAGGTTACATCATCCATAATGGAACAGGTCAGCAAATAAATCCTATTAAAATAATGTATTTGAGAATGAATGATATGCCATGTTAATAATGATTGCTTTTATCAAGGTGATGCATTTTTTATTTTTTTGCTTTTTGCAGGTTTTAGAACTATTAACCAGGTTTTGTGAGATTATATAATGATTGCTTCATTGTAATTTTGTGCAGAAGCACAGGCTGCCCCTCCGCGCAAGACTCCCTAGACAAGAAAGAGGAACACAATGAGAAGGAATTAGCACAGAGCAGTAAAGGACAGTATCTGTGGTGAAGTGAGCCAGATGGTTCTTTCTAAAAGCAAGTGAACTCTACTCAATAATAGAACATATATAAGGTTTTTTATGTGCCTGCTGTTTTTGTCCATGGAGTTTTCTTGGCAGGGATACTGGAGTGGCTTGCCGGTTCCTGCTCCAGGTGAGAGCTGGACCATGAAGAAAGCTGATCGCTGAAGAATTGATGCCTTTGAATTATGGTGCTGGAGGAGACTCTTGAGAGTCCCATGGACTGCAAGAAGATCAAACCTATCCATTCTTAAGGAAATCAGCCCTGAGATATATCTGGAAGGACAGAGCTGAGGCTCCAATACTTTGGCCACCTCATGAGAAGAGAAGACTCCCTGGAAAAGACCCTGATGTTGGGAAAGGTGGAGGGCACAAGGAGAAGGGGACGACAGAGGACGAGATGGTTGGACAGTGTTCTCAAAGCTACCAGCATGAGTTTGACCAAACTGCGGGAGGCAGTGGAAGACAGGAGTGCCTGGCGTGCTCTGGTCCATGGGGTCACGAAGAGTCGGACATGACTAAACGACTAAACAACAAAAAGGTTTTTATATATTTATAAAACCTATTTCAGGACCCTGCAGTTCCACTGTGTAGGGGAAATCATAGAACACTTGTGGACCTTCTGCATGCATGCAGCATTGCTCAGTTTGAAGCGACTGGAAGCATAAGAACTGACTCCTTTTGGAAATGATGCATTGTCCAGACTCATAAAAAATATTATTCTGAGTTTTACTGGAAGAACTCAGCAAAACAAAACAGAAAGATCAAACGATACATCCAAAACACCCATACAGTGTTTTGTGCTGTCTGGCACAGATTCAGCATCTTAGAAATAAAAGATAATTCCATGTATCCAAACTGCTTCTCTCCCCCATAGCCTGCATTCCAGCCTCTGTTGGCCTTAGGCTATGCAGCTCTTGGGGAGTCATTGTTCACCATTTCAAGATGGTGAATTTGCAACTCAGTAGCCTTATCAGGACATGGGTGGCGCTGTGGGTTAAACCACAGAGCCTAGGCCATGCTGATCAGAAGGTTGGCGGTTCGAATCCCTGCGATGGGGTGAGCTCCCGTTGCTCGGTCCCTGCTCCTGCCCACCTAGCAGTTTGAAAGCACGTCAAAGTGCAAGTAGATAAATAGGTACCGCTCTGGTGGGAAGGTAAATGGTGTTTCCGTGCACTGCTCTGGTTTGCCAGAAGCAGCTTAGTCATGCTGGCCACATGACTTGGAAGCTGTACGCCGGCTCCCTCGGCCAATAAAGCGAGATGAGCGCCGCAACCCCAGAGTCGGCCATGACCGGACCTAATGGTCAGGGGTCCCTTTACCTTTATCTAGCCTTATCACATGATCAAAGGTTACATTAGAGTAACAGAAAATGATCAGCAGGTAATCATTAACCCACTTAGGAGCTTAGAAAACTACTGGGAGAAAACTCCAATGTTAGCAATACACATTTAGCCATTTTCCATTTTAAACGTTCATTAATATACAGACATTTTCCCATGTCTCTGTGAATTCAACCAATTATACTTAACATGAAAAAAAGGCCCAGATTCAGTCTCCAACTGCTTCAGCTAAAGAATCTTGCAGGGCAAGAGGGACCAATCGCCTGACTTGGGCTGCATTCAGACGTTTGGTTTATTACATTAATTTTGCAAGTTATCAAGCTAGCACACCTCTCTCGGTTTCTATCATTCCTTTTTTACATTGCAGTGCCTGATGCATTGTGCAATGGTGGTCTTCTGACTGACATGCTACCGTGTCGCACAAAAATTCATTGACACCAGTGGGTGTTGTTTGTAAATGCCATGTGACATGTCTCCAACTTTTATACACATGCGTGCTTCTGTGCTTCCATGATTCACCACATGGCGAATGCCAAAACGCAACTCAAAGCATCGTTATGTGAGCAAGGGGGACATCATTCGTGAAAACCAGGGGAAACATACAGTGCAAAACTCCTGTGATGTTCTGGGTTTCCATGGTTGCAGACCGATCTTTTCCCCTGGAAACAATTAATGTGGAAACAAGTGCTAAACTTCTGCTGGATTTCCATAAGTGGCTTTTAAAGTCATAGGCAAGATGATGTTTAACATGAAAATTAACAGGTATGAAATCAGGAAGATGGAATAATGCAGCCTCAGTCTGACAACAAGGTGCAACTGCCAGAAATTCCCGCCCTCCCCCAGACATTGTACCAGCATCAATGCCTCCAACTAACTGGGATGTATCTGAAAAAGACATAATAGTTGGAACAGATCTGAGACTGCTTGTTCCATAGTTTTATTGTAAATTGTCCTGTTTTATATATTTACATATCTGTGGGTCTTAAATGCTGGTTGAGTATGTCTGACTCAATATAATAAAGCAGTTTCCTGGGTTCCTAATATGCTCTATTCTGTCCAGATCTTACTTCTAATTATCAGTCCTGGGTGTTTCACTTCAGTTTGCTGCTTTCTTTTTGTGAAGGTGCGTCACATTCATTGCCAGGAAGTCATGAATTTTTGTCTTTGTTCCCATTTTAATGTTGAGCTACACCTGAGCATAAAGGTGGCATAGGGTTGCCATAGTCCACTGAACTTTTTCTTAGTTTAGCCCCATGAAGTTTTTGAGCTGTTTTTAAGAAAATTCACCAAAATCTACATTACCAGCATATGGGCTGCCATATGTCCAGATTTTCCCAGAAATTTCAGTGACGTATGGTGTCTTTCTCCTTGCCATCTAGGAATCTTGAACGTCCAAGAGACCTGTCTTCAAAGGACATTCAAAACTCATTCCCCTCCCTCAAAGAATTCTGGGTACTGTAGTCTGTTAAGGGCTGCTGGGGACTAGAACTCTATAAGGCAGATCATTTATCAACTTGTCAAACTCTGTGTTCTCTGCCAAAGAACAGTCCATTAAAATTACAATTTGATTTCCATTGCGGACATGGGGTAACTAAGTGAACACCCACATTTTCGAATTGTTAAAATGGGTAAAGTCTGGCACCGTGACTTTATTCAAGGACTTTCAGAGTCTTCAGTGTGATAGTTTTGATGTTTTGCATTATTTCATGAAGTTTTCTATACTGTAATTATTTCTGGCCATCGTGTTGCTTTCGATATTGCTAATTTGGGAGAAAGCCACACACTTAAAACATATGATGCGGCTGCGACATATGATGCTATAAGTTTTGCATCCTTTCTCCCATGCAGGGGTGCACAGTGCAACTTGCCACAATCCTCGCTTGAGAGTGCTGCCTCAGACAGCTTCTGACAAGTGCTCCTCACCTCCCAACTCCAGAGGTGCAAGATAGGGATGATCCCTTCTCCCTCAACAAAAAGAAAGGAAGGCAATGTAGTGTAATGGTTAGAGTGCTGAGCTGGAAGCCAGGAGACAACAGCACCACCAACTGGAATTCAGAGATATTCTGCTTCCATCGCTGGAGGTGGAACCTAGCCAAGAAAACCTTGCCCAGAATTCTTGCTCGTTCCAGATCTTGTCAGATTTCAAGGATGACTTTATCGCACCATGATTGTTGTATTGCCTGGTGAACTTACGCTACTTCCAGGAGGTGCATAGACTGTAAGAAGAGTTTTTGGATTTGATATCCCGCTTTATCACTACCCGAAGGAGTCTCCAAGCGGCTAACGTTCTCCTTTCCCTTCCTCCCCCACAACCAGCACTCTGTGAGGTGAGTGAGGCTGAGAGACTTCAGAGAAGTGTGACTGGCCCAAGGTCACCCAGCAGCTGCATGTGGAGGAGTGGGGAAGCGAACCTGGTTCACCAGATTACGAGTCCACCGCTCTTAACCACTACACCACACTGGCTCTTCCTTTTGCAGGAAACAAAGACCCTCAAAGGTCCTGTGCAGCTAGTAAAATGGGGAAAATCTTTTTGAGCGAAGGAAAATAAATAGACATAATCATAATGCCTTAAAAAACGTTGGCGTGTGAAGAAGCGCCAAACCTTTTGCAGGAAACAAATCACTGCAAGCTTTTTGTTTCAACCATCGCGGGGCATAGGCGTTTGCTGAGGATTCCAAATCCCATAATTTTTAATGCTAGCATACCCATGCAGAGTGTAAGCTCCGTTGCCTCTAAGTCTAGACAGGGAGTAATCGTCCTGGCCACTTAGCAAGTCTAGCTCCTTAACTGTGCTCTGCGAACAAAGTGATATTTCCCTCTTCTTTTCTGATTAGTTTCTCGCTTTTCAATACCTCAGCTTCATAGGTTTCCAAGGCACCTAGCGCGGACATTTGCCTCAGATAAATTATTCCACCAAAGTGAGGGCAGCCAAGCATTACACGCGTGTGACTCATTCCAATCCAACTGTGGCACATCCATATGCATGAAGACTTTTCTAACCAATAATGAATGACCTAGTCACATATTTGAGGCATATTATTCGGCCATCTCTACAATTAATTAAAAAGCAAGGGTGGCTCTTTTAACTAACCCCTCTGTGAATTATTCAGCATAGATGGGAAAGCAATTCTATTATACTCTGGCATGTTTTTTAATTATTTAAATCTGATGTTTTCAATATGTTTTTTCCCCATTTTTAATTCTGTTTAATTATTTGGTGGGGGGGGGGGGCGGCGAATTAGAAGCATTAATTATGCAAGATGGAAGAGAAAGAGGGAAATAAGAAATTCCGAGCACAAAAACATGTTGTTTTGCATATGATTTTGTTTGTTTTGGGTCCATTATATCAGGCAGAAAGATTTGAGGAAGACTGTTTAAAGACACCATTGCACAATGTATTGTGGGTAACTATACCGTTAGTTGCGAAAGAAAACCTCATGATAAGTAAGCCTCTTACGAGGTTCAAGGTTTGTATAAATCCAGCTAAATCACCATTATCTTTAATTGATCCTAAATTCAATAATGATTTGCCTAAATAACATCACTGGAAGAAACATGTGCAGATAAAGGCTTGTATTCAATGTCAGTAATGGGCATGACAATTTGAAGTAATGGACATGATTAACTGAGGTCCGTTAATTTCAATGGATCCACTTTGAGTTTGGCTTAGAGTCTTGGAAGGCTAGAAACTGGAGTTTCTGTCCCCATCATCATCACACACACACACACACACAATTAGTGACGAGCACTTTAGCTAACCTTGTGTAAAAGTCCAGTGCTACCCGCATACCTACATCTTCCTGTGACGCTTTGGATGATGTTGGACTTTTACAGAGCAATCCTATACACAATGATCTGGCACTAAAACAAGCCAGAGTAAATTAAGCCTGCCTAAACTATGCCAATGAGGGACGCGCGTGGCGCTGTGGGTTAAACCACAGAGCCTAGGACTTGCCGATCAGAAGGTCGGTGGTTCGAATCCCCGCAACGGGGTGAGCTTCCGTTGCTCGGTTCCTGCTCCTGCCAACCTAGCAGTGTGAAAGCACATCAAAGTGCAAGTAGATAAATAGGTACCGCTCTGAGCGCCGCAACCCCAGAGTCGGTCACGACTGAACCTAATGGTCAGGGGTCCCTTTACCTTTTACCTATGCCAGCTCCAAACCCTGCTCAGGAGCAGGGCCACTACTCACTGAGCCACTGTAAGACCTGCAGAGGGAAAACAGGTCTTTAAAATAGTGTTTGAGGGCTCGTCCACATTTCTCACTGCTCCCCCCCAGGTAAAACTGCTCTTTAGCACTCAATCAGTGCAAACAACCATTCAGGTTTTCTCCAGATTAATGCTTGCTCCAATTTAGCACTAAAGAGCAGGTTTTCCATGGAAAAGGAGTGGAACAAGAGCAAAATTGCTTGGATCTTCTGCCTAGAAAGCTTGGGGCAAGTGGAAAACCACTCCGACCTGTTTTTCCTAGGCATGTGACAAGCAGAAGTGTGGGCAAGCCCTGGGTTATGCCATACCTTTTGCTGGCCTAGCTCATATTGAGTTGCTAGGTCAATGGATCCTATGCAAGTTTTCCTCCTCTCATCCCTGCCATGTCCCCTTTTCAGGGTCGTAGACCTTCTGGGCTCAGTTGAGCTGGTTGGGATGGAGAAAATATCTCTGGCTCAGACCAGCATGAGAAGCTGTGTCAGGAAATTCCCTCAGTTCAGCCAGACATCTTCTAGTTTATAATTATCCCGGTGAATCTTGCAGTATTTCTGAAACTTGGGTCACCAGCTGTTTTTGGACTACAATTCCCATCATCCCTGACCACTGGTCCTGCTAGCTAGAGATGATGGAAGTTGGAGTCCAACACCAGCGGGAGACCAAGTTTGTGAAACACTGTAGATTCCTCCCGCTGAGGTAAAATTGTGTATTGGAAGCACTCAGCATAACGTGTGTGCCAAACATGTATTAAAAACTTCATCAGTACAAGACCCCCCTCCCTGAAGTGGTAGTCATTTTTAAAAAAACATTCTGTGATGGGGGATATGTATAGGTCAGTGTGATTATGAATAAACATTTTAGCATGCACTAAAATGGATGACCAAAACCTCTGGCACTTTGGTGACTAATTTTCCTTAGACCTCTAATTACTTCTATTGAGCTTGGTATTTAAATTCCCTTTTTATCCAGCTGTGTGCTGGGCTCTTAAATTGTGGAATTAAAACTCTAAACTACCATTGCCAACATCAGTTTTCACCACACTTCCCAGGTTTTCTCTTTTCCTTTTTAACATTTTAAGGGCGTTATTGCAGGAACAAAAATAACTGCCAAAGAAATCATAAACTGGTTCACTTAGAGCAGGGGTTTTCAAGCTGTGCCTAGGAACCCTGGGATTTCTCGGAAGATGATCACGAGCTCAGTCCTCCTTGCTGAGAAGACTGATAAGGGCACACAAAATGTCCCAAAGAAGATTTTACACCAATTCCCTTGAATCTTTCCCACTTGAACTGTGACAAATGTTGCCTCCCTCCCCTATAAGAATGACAACATGAGGCAAAAATGGGATAGAAAGTTGGTGTAGGGCAGTGTTTCTCAACCTGTGGGTCCGCAGATGTCGTTGGACTACAACTCCCATCATGCCTAGCCAGCATGACCAGTGGTCAGGGGTGATGGGAGTTGTAGTCCAACAACATCTGGGGACCCACAGGTTGAGAACTGCTGGTTGAGAACTTCTTCAGCCCAAGGGCAACAGGTGGCCACATCCAGAGGTGGATGGGGTCAGAAGAGGAAGTGGGAAGAGCAGGAAATGCTCCTTTGACCTTTGCACGGCAGCCTAATTTCTGCACACCCACTCACACACCCTTCTCTATCCTCCACTATCATGGATTAGTTGGATTATTTATTTATTTATTTATTTATTTATTTATTTATTTATTTATATCCTGCCCTCCCCAGCCAAAGCCGGGCTCAGGGTGGCTAACAACAATAAAATAATACAACATTCTAAAATCATTTCATTATAAAATTAATTCAAATCAGATTAATGGCAACCATTGGGCTAGAGTTCTGTGAAGATTGCTAAAGGAGGGAGTCAGGCCTGGTGCCAAAGGCCTGGTGGAACAGCTCTGTCTTGCAGGCCCTGCGGAAAGATGTCAAGTCCTGCAGGGCCCTGGTCTCTTGTGGCAGAGCGTTCCACCAGATCGGAGCCACAGCTGAAAAAGCCCTGGCTCTGGTTGAGGCCAGCCTAACCTCCCTGTGGCCTGGGACCTCCAAGATGTTTTTGTTTGAAGATCGTATGTTCCTCTGTGGGACATACCAGGAGAGGCGGTCCCGTAGGATACAGAGGAATGGTGGGAAGAACCAGCTGGGGAACCACCAAGGGCAGAAGGCTCAGAGCCTGTGGGACGGACAACAAAGAGTATTCACATGGAAATGAGGGAAAAGATTGGGGAAAGGTGGTGTTGGAAGCTGAAGTTGTAACAGAGCTTAGTGAGCTGAGAGAATCTGTGGCAGGGAGCAATCCAGAATCAGAAGCTGAAGCTGAAGCAGGAAGCTTGGAGGGGAGAGGCCAAGAGGCAGAGATGAGTCAGGTCAGTGAAGAGTCATGAGTGTCTCCCTCTCCTTCTCAGCAAGCTCCCTTCCTGTTGTGACGTGGGGTTTGTGATTTCAGCTCTCTTGACATAATATGCTGGAGACAGTTGTCTAGTGACACTTCTTTATTAAAGCAACAAGACTGAGACCTGAGGAGGGGAGAGCTACATTTATAGGGACAGGGAACTAGCTAGAAGGGATACATTTTGGAGGGAACAATATCAGGCAATCACAGTCCTGCCTTTTGGAGGAAACCAATAAGACAGATGATCCAAATACAGCAGCTTAAATGAACCAATAGTAGCTGTACCCTCTGGAACCAAAAGGCAGTTACTTTACCCTAATGCAAATACAGACAATAATAATACAGATATAAAATCCTTTGACTCAATACACAACACTTCCCATATGATCTCCCAGACCCAGAAGAGGCATGAAGCAGGAGGAGCAAAGACAGGCATACAGGTGCAGTCTCTGATTGCTTGTGGGGGAATCATGGAGTGGAGGAGACCTAGACAGCTGTGGGGAGGTGGGGAGCTTTAGTCTCGGCAAGACCTACCGAGGATGAGTTCCTGTGCTCATCAACACTCTGCCAAGTCTGTGCAGGTCCTGTTTTTGCTAATGAAATCCATTGTCCATGGTGTGATTTTTGGCTGGCTCACTCTTGTCATCCACCCAGACAAGCAAGAGGCATTACCAGAATTCAAGGATGTAGTCCAGCTAGTACAGGGTTAGGGTTAGGGTGACATGGCACCTGTCAGCTACTGCTCCCATCAGCTCCCAACAGTTGGGAATGATTGGAGCTGCAGTCCACAGCAGCTGGAGGGCACAACATTTGCCCCTCCTCCTGCATTTACTGCCTTCCCCTCAGTAGTGCCATGCTGTCAGAGACAGGCGAGAGTCCAAAGGGTGCACGGGGGGGGGGGGGGGGGCAGAAGGATGATCCAGAGGAAGGGGCCAGTTATTTGTAGGGTTCTGTGCCACTCATGGAAGTGAGAGCTGGCCCATAAAGAAGGCTGATTGCCAAAGAATTGATGCTTTTGAATTAAGGTGCTGGAGGAGACTCTTGAGAGTCCCATGGACTGCAAGAAGATCAAACCTCTCCATTCTGAAGGAAATCAGCCCTGAGTGCTCACTGGAAGGACAGATCCTGAAGCTGAGGCTCCAATACTTTGGCCACCTCATGAGAAGAGAAGACTCCCTGGAAATGACCCTGATGTTGGGAAAGATGGAGGGCACAAGGAGAAGGGGACGACAGAGGACAAGATGGTTAGACAGTGTTCTCGAAGTGACCAGCTTGAGTTTGACCAAACTGCAGGGGGCGGTGGAAGACAGGAGTGCCTGGCGTGCTCTGGTCCATGGGCTCATGAAGAGTCGGACATGACTAAACGACTCAACAACAACAAAATGCCACTCATGAGACTGGGAGAAGAGGAAGAGTCTGGAGAGACAGAGGCAGGAGGAGAGGAGGCAGGGAAGAGCCACAGGGAGGTGCAGAGGTGGAAGAGAGTCCCGGAGAGAGTTGGGCTGTCAGAGTCTCCTCCGCTCCCTCCTTCAGAGGTGGATTTAGGGCAATGCAAGCGCTGCAGCAGCACTGGGCATGCAGCCAGTGAGTGTGCCTTCTCAAAACCTGGTAGGTGCTTGCCCTGCTTCGAGAAGGAGGTGTGAGGGCCCTGGCAGGGTCCTAGAGCCCTCCTGCCTCCTTCCCAAAGCCAGACAAGTACTTACTGTGCTTTGGGAAGGAGGAATGAGGGCCCTAGGACCCTGCCTTGTTTACCTGGCTTGAACCGGTGTCCAAGGTCTTGGGGGAGGGCATCAAATGTTGACCTTGCATAGGACAGTGTATTACTAAGGTCCACCCTGCCTTCTCTGCTGTCTCCGAGGATAATAATAATAATAATAATAATAATAATAATAATAATTTTTTATTTATACCCTGCCCTTCGCGGTTCAGAAAACCGGGCTCAGGGAGGCTAACAACAAATTTAAAACACTTAATTGATGCAACAAAAAAACCAGCATAAAATGCAGTATAAAACGTGAAAAACAATAAATTCAGAATTCAAAGATCAGTTTAGGGGGGGAAATCCATCCAATAAACATTAGATGATCACCAGGGCTAGCTGGCTAAATTAGTCCTATTTGGGCCAGCGAGGAGACCAGGGGAGAATTAGCTGTGGGATTGATTCCAGAGCGGGTAATCTTCATAAAAAGGGGAGGGGGAGGGAAGGAAGGGGAATAAAAGATCAGGCTAAGTTCAAATTGAAAGTCTTACAGGTCCTGCGGAAGGAAGTTAAATCCTGCAGGGCCCTGGTCTCATGGGACAGAGCATTCCACCAGGTCGGAGCCATCACTGAGAAGGCCCTGGCCCTGGTGGAGGATAATCTGACTTCCTTAGGGCCTAAGGCAACAGGAGACGCTAAAGATGGTGCACAGGAGAAGTCACCTTCTGCTTGTGTGCATCACACCAGAAGACGGGGTTTAAATGGGCTGGAGAAGGCTCCAACATTTGGGATGGAGCACAGGCCTGAAATGCCTATCTTGCCTTATAGCAGGAGCAGTGCCTGTGATTGTTCCTTAGGAGCTTGTGTAACTGACTGCTTTCCCTATAAATAACTAAGCTTCCAATCGTGCATCCTCCTTGGGGGCGCTGGGGATGCTTGGGACACATGCTGACATTCTTGGGACACCGACGTTTCCCTTACGCTGCTTTCTCACGTCACCATAAGAAACAACACAGGTCAGGCTGACCCAATGACCATTTGGAAGCTATTTTGCTTGTGCATTTTGCCAGCTCATTTCCTTAATGGTATCAGATGATCTAGACTCATTTCTCAGTCACCCAGAAGGCGTCTTGTTCCTTCTTAAGTACACAACATATTGTTCTTGTCATATTTCATTTATGCTCCATAAAGGTCTTTATCTTCTTTAGTCTAATTCAGTGATGCGATGACTGGGTGGGTTAGGCTGCTGATATAATAGATCTCCATCTATTATATGAGAAGGCAATGACTGTTCAGAAATTTCTCAGTCCACAATTCAAGGAGCATAGGCCATGAATTGCACAACAGAGAGGCGCCATTTGTGCACACGCGCACACACAAACACACATATGGCTGTCCCATTATAAGCCATGTGGGCACTAGTGGAGGAAGGGGGTGCGGGGGGTGAGGTCCGCCCCAGGTGTCATCCCTGAGGAGGGGAGACATCGCCATGCCCCCCCCCCCGATGCTTGCAGCAGGCAGTGCTATCACCCTGGGCTGCTTGCCGCAGGTGGCGCTGCCCCCATGGGTGCTCGCCCCGCCCCTGGGTGCACAGTATGTGTGCCATTCCGGGTGCTGGAGCAGCTGGCTCCACCTCTGCATGTGGGGTAGCTTTATCTAGGTAAAGGTAAAGAGACCCCTGACCCTTAGGTCCAGTCATGGCTGACTCTGGAGTTACGGTGTTCATCTCGCTTTATTGGCCGAGGGAGCCAGTGTACAGCTTCCGGGTCATGTGGCCAGCATGACTAAGCTGCTTTTGGCGAACCAGAGCAGCACACGGAAACACCGTTTACCTTCCCGCCAGAGCGGTACCTATTTATCTACTTGCACTTTGACGTGCTTTCGAACTGCTAGGTTGGCAGGAGCAGGGACCGAGCAACGGGAGCTCACCCCGTCACGGGGATTCGAACCGCCGACCTTCTGATCGGCAAGCCCTAGGCTCTGTGGTTTAACCCACAGCGCCACCTGCGTCCCTGCAATAAGGAAGGTACCAAACGCCAAAAAGGGCAGATTCATGGGCAATGGATGTCTTGACTCTAACCCCAGGACAATGGAAGATGGCAAGACCTGAAGTCCAGCTCATGCTACAAATTAATTTTATAAAAACCACAATGTGGCTTTAATCTTAAGCCAGATGCAATTATTGACCTTGTTCTGGCACTAAGGCTGCCTGCATCACTTGGAGAAGCTTGCAATCGAGAGGAGACCAATTTGGTCTCGTTAAAGGTCAGAGTAAAACTGAAGAGCTGGAGAGTGGAGAGTTTTAATTACAACTGATAGAACATTGGTATGATGAGGTGCTGTGCATGTGCATATATGAATATAACAGGGAGCTGTTTAAAAATATTGGTCTTAATTTGCATAACTTTTCCTGATTCGATGGTTGGCCTGTTTCTGAAGGTGCTATTGCTAGAGTCAAAGGAGTTGAAATGGGAAGGTTTTAAGGGCAAGACTAGAGAGGTGGTCTCCTCAAAATATGTAAAAGGTTGTGCAGGATAGAAACAGAAACTGTCACAGAGGGGTTCATTCTGCAATGATTTCCTCCAAGCCAGTGATATGTTTGGAACCACTGTGATCAAATAAACATTCACAGTTGTGAACATGTAATTTCCCCATGAATATTTATGGTAGGGATGGCGAACCCCTTTCAGAAAGTACAAATTGGGTAGTTCCAACTTTAAATGTGAACTGAATCTCACTTCTCCCCTTTCCTTAATACAGTAGTACCTTGGTTTTTGAACATAATCCATTCTGGAAGGCCGTCCAAGTTCTGAAACGTTCAAAAACCGAAAACTCATTAGTCAACAGCTAGGCCTCAGGATCTTGCGCTCAGCGGAAGCCGCACGGCATGTTCAACTTCTGAGGTGTGTTCAAAAACTGAAGCATTTACTTCCTGGTTTATGGCATGCAGAAACTGAAATGTTCATCAATGGAGATGTTTGAAAACCGAGGTGCCACTGTAGTTATCCATCCCATGACCTTAGGACAAGAGTAGACAAGGGAATGATAATTTTTAAAAAGGTATTTCAGTAAGCACAAACTTCCTGACGATCAACTCAATGACCTTAATTCTCCTTTTCAGATTGCTTAATGCCTAGGTCCCTTTCTCAGCAGCACATAAACCAAAGGAACATATAGTCCACAGTTTATGGAAAGGTTCTGGCAGGCTCCTTAATGGAAGTTTTCACATGCTGCATGGACTTGATAGCTACAATTCTCCTTTTTACAGCCATATCACTTGCTACTAGATGCTAGTGTTCCCTGTGGTGGGTGTTTTGAGCAGAATTGTTTGTGGGAGCTGGGATGCATGATTATATTTTCAGTTTTAATGTCTCTACTGGTATGGATGAGTATAGTTTGAAAGAACCGGGACTATTTAGCCTGGAGAAGGCCAAAGGGGAGGTCAGGATTGTGCTTTTCAAACGTGAAGGGCTGTCACACAGAAGATTTGTTCTCTGATTTGTCAGAGGACAGGACTATGCCTAATGGAGGCTGTGTTGAAGTTGTTCAGTGAGATCCCTGATCTCGACCTTGTGTAGAATTAAATGAGATTTTCACCCCAAGAATGAGTTTCAAAGCTTTATTGCAGGACAGTCTTAAACACTAGTTACATATAACCATAGCTGTCAACATTTCCCCTTTTTTAAAGGGAAATTCCCTTATTATGAATAGGATTCCTCGTGAGAAAAGAGAAAAGTTGACAGCTATGTCATATAACCATTACATGAACAAAATAATCAAGTAGCACATTGCAAACAGGTAATGCATTTTGGTTCTTTATGCAACTTGGTAAACTTCCTTCTCTCTGATCCCAGAGAGAGGTCCTAAGCTTGTTCACCATTGCAGAGCTTCTCTGCAACTGCTGCTACTACTAGCCATCTCTGACTTCTCACATTTCCTCTCCTTCTGCGAGAGCCACAGTTCGGATTTCTGGAGATGAATCCTCAGGAAGCTTAACTCACTGAAATGGAAAAACACTAGCCTTCCTCTTTCACCCAAAGTGGAGCCTCTGGCTGAAAGTAAACTTCTGTTTACAGCATTCCAAATACTGTGCATGCAAACACAGCACTTTATGTACATTAAACTTATACCTTTAACAGGCTGATCCATTAGGGCAGAGCTTTCCAAACTTTTCACGTTGATGACACACTTTTCACACATGCATCATTTCGCGGCATGGTAATTCAGTTTTACTAGCAAACCGGAGGATAAACTAACCCCTTTCCAGCCCCGGGAGGAGCGAAGGGAGCATTCATGCAACACACTGACACACTGCAGCTGACACACTAACATGTCGCGACACACAGTTTCAAAAGCTCTGCATTAGGGCAAGTGGGGCAATGCCTAGCCAACCCCACATACTCCTCCACCTGCCTGCCTTTATTTTACTTACAACTTGTCAGGGGGTGACTCTGATGACACCTAATCTGGGTCTCTCTAGGTTCTGCCCCACCTCCCCTTTTCTGTGTTAACTGTCTGATTTAACTAATCAACTAAGCCATTGTGGCTAGTAGAAGAGTTGGGATTTGATATCCCGCTTTATCACTACCCGAAGGAGTCTCAGAGCGGCTAACATTCTCCTTTCCCTTCCTCCCCCACAACAAGCACTCTGTGAGGTGAGTGGGGCTGAGAGACTTCAAAGAAGTGTGACTGGCCCAAGGTCACCCAGCAGCTGCATATGGAGGAGCGGAGACGCGAACCCGGTTCCCCAGATAACGAGACTACCGCTCTTAACCACTACACCACACTGGCTCTCAGTAGCCAGTGATTGCGTCAGTCTCAATATTAATAAATTACTTAATTACTTATTGATGTTAAGGATAAATCTATCAGTGGCTACTAGCCACAATAGCTATGCTGTGTATCTGGAGGCAGCAATGCTTCTGAATACCAGCTGCTCTAAATCGCAGGAGGAGCCAATAGTCTTATGTAGGTGTCCTGCTTTCAGGCTTCCCACAGGTAACTGGTTGCCACTGTGAGAACAGGATGGTGGACCATTGGCCTGATCCAGTGGGCCACCCTTATGTTCATATGCATTGAATTTCTTCCCTTCCCTTGACCGTAAGGTTCAAGGGCAGGTTACAGCAATGCCAAAATTCAATATTAAAAGCAGTTTAAAACAAATGGTGCTGTCCAACTTTGTTCTGTGGGTGCCTAATCTTTCTCCTCGACTGTACCAGCGTCTCTGACTAGAAGACGCTTTCTTTAATAATAATAATAATAATAATAATAATAATAATAATAATAATTTTATTTATATCCCACCCTCCCCAGCCAAAGCCGGGCTCATAGCAGCTAATAACAGTAAAAATAACACAGTTTACATAAATCCACAATCAATTAATTGAAATACATTCTAAAATCAATTCATTCTAAAATCAATTCAGAGTCAAATTAATGGCAACCATTGGGCTAGAGCTCTATGAGGATTACCAAAGGAGGGGTCAGACTGTGCCCTGGCCAAAGGTCTGGTGGAAAAGCTCTGTTGTGCAGGCCCTGCAGAAAGATGTCAAGTCCCGCAGGGCCCTAGGCTCTTGTGACAGAGCGTTCCACCAGATCGGGGCCACAGCTGAAAAAGTCCTGGCTCTGGTTGAGGCCAGCCTAACCTCCCTGTGGCCCGGGACCTCCAAGATGTTTTTATTTGAAGACCGTAAGTTCCTCCGTGGGACATACCAGGAGAGGCGGTCCCGTACGTACGAGGGTCCTAGGCCGTATAGGGCTTTAAAGGTTAAAACCAGCACCTTAAACCTGATCCTGTACTCCACCGGGAGCCAGTGCAGCTGGTCTAGCACCGGGTGAATGTGATCCTGCCGTGAGGACCCCATAAGGAGTCTTGCTGCGGCATTCTGCACCCACTGGAGTTTCTGGGTCAGTCTCAAGGGCAGCCCCACGTAGAGTGAGTTAGACTTTGTTTGCATGTTGCACTGAACAGAGAAAAAAGCCACCTCTAAAACATGTACAAAGGTTTGTGCAAATCGGTACACTCACTGATTTGTACATGTCAGCTGGTCTGCACATGCAGATACACCTATTTCACACCTGTTGAATGCAACATGTAAAGAGAAGAATGAGGCAACTGGTCACCTTTTTCAAAAGTAGCCTATTTCAGGGAATAATTGCACACACACACTCCATATGGACATTTTGTGGGCACTGGGCACACCATCAGCTCTCAACAGTTAATAGCTAAGTTATATTACTTCTACCTCCTAATGCCAAAGCATGGGTGGAAAGCTTCTACTGTCACGGGAAGTAGTCCAGTTGACATTCTTCCATCAGGATCACTGCCAGCATCAGAAGTAGAAGAGGGAGAAAGCAAGATTGGAACTCGCACAACTCCTCCACTCAGCCTGATATTTCCCAGCATGGTCCACACACTCGTGAGTGCAGTGCGGGCCCAATTATTTTTAGGCCCCGTCTATGTAATAGCATTTGCTTCAAAATTAAAAATGTAAAGCAACTGAGTCACATGCAAAAGCCAAAGGGAACTGCAACAGTTTACAACCCCAATTCTTTGTCTTAATTGGCAAAGGGAGAAACAGGGGCTTAATCTGTCTCCCAAGTGCTCTGCCCCACAAGATTCTGAAGAACAGTGTAATTCACATTTCTTCATGTGCCTCACCTGAAGGAGGGTGGCCAAACAAGAACAGGCCTTTTCAGTGGTGGCCTCTGACAGCAGAATTATAGAGTTGGAAGGGATCTTGAGGATCATCTAGTCCAACCCCCTGCAATGAAGCTGTCCCTTACGAGGATCGAACCGGCAACCTTGGCATTCTCAGCACCACGCTCTAACTAGCTGAGCTGTTGAAGTTTAGATAGAGATGGGATTGCCCAGGCTTCTCCCTACCATACAGTCATAGGGATATTTTCCCAAACAATTGTAACACTCTGGTCCCACCCATGCATGATTGCCCTCTTGTAAGGTAAAGGGACCCCTGACCATTAGGTCCAGTCATGACCGACTCTGGGGTTGCGGCGCTCATCTCACTTTATTGGCCGAGGGAGCCGGCATACAGCTTCTGGGTCATGTGGCCAGCATGACTAAGCCGCTTCTGGTGAACCAGAGCAGCGCATGGAAATGCCGTTTACTTTCCCGCCAGAAGGGTACCTATTTATCTACTTGCACTTTGACGTGCTTTCAAACTGCTAGGTTGGCAGGAGTAGGGACTGAGCAACGGGAACTCACCCCGTTGTGGGGATTCGAGTGATGCCCCATTATTATGTTTTTCTGCAGCAGGCTACAAGCTCTCCATAGACAGGTCTTTGTCTTTTTAGCACAGGCATAAACCACTGAGTATATAATTTATTATGCTACATAAAGGGAGGAAATAATGTTATTATTCACCAGCTCAAGTGCCGTACTTTAACACCCACCTCTGAATCTCCCAGAACCTCCCCATTAACCATCCTGGACAATGTGGTCTGGAATCATAATAGTGTTTTTCAGTAACTGCACTGTGCACTTTCAATCAGCAGCTTTTGAAGATTCCCTTTTACAACCTATCTGGAAGGATGGCTTGTTCCCATTATTTCGGCAGACAATCTGGGGGCAGCTGTATAGAAAAACAAAAGTGGCATGGCCGAGGTCAGAAAGCAAACACGAACGCAAGGACACAATTCTCCAAATTATTATTTTTTATTATTTCTCCAAATTTTTACAGATCAAACCAAATTAAATTAATTTAATACAATTTCTGAAAATCAGGTTTCCCGCTCCTGTTCCAAACATATGATCATCATCATTTCCTCACACAGACACATCGTTTCTTATTTAGAGTTCAGTTGACATCCTTCACTTGCCATTAAACCATTCTTCCAGCTAGCCACTTTTTTCATCTTACAAACAGCACCTCCATTACATCTTATAAATAAACAATCCTTTTCACGTGTGTAGTCCTTTATATACATTGTTGTTCCAGACCTGGTGTGCTGGGAGTGTTGATTACTATGTTCCATTGTTCAGTTCTTTGCAGTGTTTATCTGGATGGTACAAGGTCATATTCCTTTCCTTCCTCTGTTTACAGATTAGCGTACAAGCTGCAGCCATAAATAACTCACAGAGTGCATATCCAAACTCCGCCATTAAAATTATACTCTGGAGTTCTTCCTCGGCACACAGTTGAAAGCAAAATCTTTTCTCAAATTTGTGGGGGTGGTTAGGGAGGCAGGAGAGGATATATTAAGCAGTCACTTCTCCAAACACATAGCAACATCCAAAATGGAGAACACACACACTGAGCAGAACATGGAGGCCGTGTGCTCCTCCATGCTAGTACAACAGACCACACATGTCACATGTCCACTGTAGGAATGTTGTATTTGACTGCAGTTTTACATCCCACAAAATTTAGCCTCTTTAGTACATCTGCTCAGCAGCAGTTCATTCTCCCCACCACCACTGCATTCCTCCAACAGCACTCCAGGAATGATTTTAAATAAAGTCCATTCAGCCTCAGTCGAGGGGGGAGGGCAAGAAAAAAGGAGACAATTTGAAAAGCATAAGAAAGCACCAAGCACCGTGTCCTCCCCCTTCCTTTCCTGGCTGTTGTAAGGATTCCCAAGCTTCAAAGAAAACATTCAAATACCTTCAAAGAGCCAAGCGCAGTCTTTTTGGCAGCTGACTGATTGCAGCCTATGAGCATATGTTGGTCCAGGAGCTCCTCTTGATTAATGCCAATTGTCTGAATTATAGAGGAACCAACCACCAATCATACTGGAAATGGAGGACTCGTCCATGGCAAGGACACACTCCCAGGTTGCACCCGCTTTGCCTTTTGGGTTGGCAGACATGGGCTTGCGCGACATAGCGGGATGCAGTGAGCTCCCTAGACCAGACTGGGGAACATTGCCAGGATTTGTGCCTCCCATGATCTGGTGATCTTTGCAATGGGAGGGATGGAAATACTGACATGAACCTCCTCACTGCCCACGGAGGGCAATGAGGAGTGACCACCGTTGCCAGAAACTGCAAGGGCACAATTCTCAATGTGCAGCCGAGTCAAACTCTGTGAGCTGCAAATGCCGGTGACCCAGTTCAGAGGAACAACTGTGTAATGACACAGTAAGCTTCCTTCTATGGGGTCAAGCCTTTGGCCCACCTAGTGCACCACGGTCTTCTCTAATTGACTGCAACTCTGTATGGCTTCAGCCCTGCCATCTGGAAGGAGACCTTGGATTGTCAGCATGAAAATCATGAGCTGGATGATTTGAGGGACATGCTGGGCAGCTTGCCCTCTTGACATCCCTCCCCTCCCAGGAACTCCCTCCTGCAGGAGCCAATGATTGCCACTGACCTACATGGCTTTGAAAGAGGATTAAACAAATTCTATCAAGGTCTATTAGCCATGGCGGCTATGCTCTGGATACGAGTTGCCAGAAACCACAAGAAGGGAGAGTGCTTTTGTGCTTGAATTCTGCATTTGGCTGACCACTATGAGAAAAGTATTCTGGACTAGAGGCTTCACTGACCTGATGCAAAAGGCTCTTATGTTCCCGTGTTCTCATTATTTCCATTTATAGGCCTCTTCCTAGCTGAAAGGTCTCGGCTTATTCATTTGATAGGTTTCTTAGCTGCTCTTCACCATAATGTCCTAGGGCAGGTTGCAACAATATAAACATTCCACGCAGTAGAATCATTCTACGCAAAAGCATCACAGTACAGGTTAAAGCAAAACAGAAGAGGTGGGTCTCACAAAAAAGCCCCTTAGCTGTCAAAGGACAGGCAGAAAATCTCAGAGGCAGAAAACCATTCTGCTACAAAGAGAAGGAGAAGACTTGCCCAGGTAATCACACCTAGTCAAGGAACACCTGCAGTTACTCAGAAGATCTGGGCAACAGGACCATGATGCGTAAATGTGTAGAATGCCCGTGAGGAAATTAGGGTGATGGGTAGCTGGGATCTCACACTCACTTTGCAGTGGTGCTCACCAAATAAATTGGTGGGGAAGGGGCAGGTCTGCGGCCAGGAAATTAAAGACCTGGGTCTCTCCCTCCCTAATAGCACCCCTGCAAGGGCATCATAGACTCCCCCCTAAGGATGGAATGGAACCAAGGAGCAGCTAATACAAGTGAGTAATCTGAATAGCCAGGAGGACGTCAAACTTCTCCAGAGAGATTTCTATAAAGAACAGCGTGTCACCCGAGAAAAGACATCAAATGTGCTGGTCTTGCTTTTACTGTGGACGTTCTCTTTGTGCTGCTCTGCTGGGAAAGCACCATGTGGTTTTTCGGATGACACCGAAAGGCAGACTCAGTAAATTTAATTTCCTCTCCAGGCAGGTTAAACAGTCATTTAAACTCACGCTTGTCACTTAGAAGACCTCACATGGTGGCTGATGTACTTCAGCCCCCCTTATAACTAGAGGAAACCAGTTGGAATCAGCAAAAGAGGCTACAGGGGGTCTGGATGTGGCCCTCAGGAAAACTGCATCTGCCCTCCAAGTCAGGGAAGAACACTGGGGTTTGTAGGGATCCCTTCTCCTTTGACATGAGTTTTTTCTGTGTTCTCAAAGTTCGCTTTGTATCCTGAGCACAGAGAATTTAAGCATCCTTCCTAGTTCTAAGCTTGACCCTCTAGTCAGGGATAGGGAACCTGTGGCCCTCCAAATGCTGTTGGACTCCAAGTCCCATCAGCCTTAGACAGCACGGTCGATGGTCAAGGATGATGGGAGCTGGAGTCCAACCACATCTGGAGGGTCACAGTTTCCTCATCCTTGCTCTGGCCACTACATCACACTTACCCTGTTGTATAAACAAAGAAACAGATGGCCAGCTGAGCCATAAATCCACCATTTCAAAAAAAAACACCCCAAATCAGAACCATATTCTGCATTATTTTTTCTGGCCCCAAGTAATCTGCATAGACTGCATCTAGACCTTAAACTTTGTTGGACTAGGGAATCTTGATACTATTTGTCCTAAGCCATTGAGACCGAAGTGGTTTCCAGAGAAAGAACACTCCAGGAGTTTCAACAAGTATACAGAACCAAAAATCATGGTACACTTGGTTCCATGCCCATTGAAACTCAAGTATGGCCATCAAGCTATTTGCACTGAGAATAGGTTATGGCTGGCTATGAAACAGGACAGTTGTGGCCCCTACAGGGTGAAACAGAGCAGCCTCTTTCAAAAGTAACATAGATGCTCCAAGGTCAGAGATCTTTCCCTGACCAGATGTTGTTGTTTAGTCGTTTAGTCGTGTCCGACTCTTCGTGACCCCCTGGACCAGAGCACGCCAGGCACTCCTGTCTTCCACTGCCTCCCGCAGTTTGGTCAAACTCATGCTGGTAGCTTCGAGAACACTGTCCAACCATCTCGTCCTCTGTCATCCCCTTCTCCTTGTGCCCTCCTTGTGTGGCGCTATCTGTCCACATGAGTGCTGAATAAAGCCACAAGCAGAAAATCTAATGATCGCCGGCAGGTTAACAGAGAGAGCCAGGGCAACCTAGACAGAAACTGAGATGAACAGAGAATCCCAAATGCAAATTGTGACTTCAGTAGAAATCCCAGGTAACTTCAAATTCAGAAACAAAATGAAAGCTAGCACTGATAGCTTAGATAGAGAAAAGGTGACTTTGGAGAAGGCAAACTTCTTGGATTTCCAAAAGAGTCACCATGGTAGTTGACATGCCTAACCCATTGCTTCCATTTTCAGGACGAAAGAACAGCAGGTGAACTTGAACCCTGGGAGAAATTCAGATAAGAAGAATTTCAGAAGCCATCCCTGTGGTCATTTTGTTCGTAGAGTGATACAGTTGGGAGGGAGTCCCAGAGATCATCACGTCCAACCTGTTGCTCATTGTGGGATGCAACTTGCAGCAGCCCTGGCAGATGGCCACCCCCAACCTTTTAGAAATGTCTCAGCGAAGGAGACTCCACTGCTTCCCAAGGACAGCTGCTCCACTGTGGAACAGTTCTTCGGATATTTCTCTTAAGGTGGTTGTGGAGAAACCTTTGACCCTCCAGATGTTGCTGAACTACAACTCACATCAGCCCCAGCAAGCATGGCCAATGACCGGAGATGATGGGAGTTGTAGTCCAGCAGCACCCAAAAGGTTACAGGTTCCCCACACCTGTCCTAAAGTTTTGCCAAATTCTTCTTCCCTGCCAATTCTATTCATTGGGTTTGCTCCTCCTTTCTGGAACCACAGAGGGCTTATTTCTTTCTCCTCCGGGAATAGATGCCTTATGTCATAATGCCGTTACACTGTGCACTTTTCTGCTGCCACCAGCTGCCAAGAAATGCAAAGGTGGGGGCACAGAATCTGTAAGACCCTCAAATAATTTTTACGTAAGGCTTTTCCGCACTTTTCATCAAAGTGATTCGTATTATCTCCTCAGCCCCACAAGGTAGTCTGAGCTCCATTTAACAAAGAATTTAAGCCCACTGGAGTGGCCAGCAGAGGCACGAAAGCTGATTTTTAAAAATGTTGATTTCTGGTGTACTGATGCAAAAGGAAATGGAGCGACCATTGCAGCATTTTAACGGGTGCCACTGAAAAGACACTCCAGCAGGGTCTCTGCTAGGGGGCCATTGCATTCTTCTTCCTTGAAAATCATATCAATTGCGTCTCTCTCACTCCGACACAAAAGAGCAGAGCATCAAAGCAGAAAGGTTCTCCGCTTGATTTCTCCGATTCCTGGAAGGCGAATGAGGAAAGTGTTTTTCTGCAAAATCGGAACAGGGACTAATTTTTCAGAGCAGCTGAGCATGGAGATGTTGTTGTGTCTCCTCTGCTGACATTAGATGAACTCGGCTCCTGTCATTTGAGTTTTCATCTGTTTTGTTATCAGCAGAACTTGCCGTTCACTTCCCAGAATGGGCAAGTGAGCAAAAATGAATAGGCCTATAAAGAGGAGAATTGCAGGACTAGAGATGATTTAAAGGTTGTTCCATTTGTTTCCTTGAGTGCTAGTGTCCTCGAGCTCTTTGAGCTCCTTACTCTGGCAATCCTTGGGCCAAAATTTGGTGCCCCCATTGAATCTTCTGAATGATGGATCTTCTCAATGTTGCAGCCCCTTGGTTTGGTGCCTTTATTTTGTTATAAGAACATTTCCTTGGTGCGGCCGCGTTTGTAACTCTTCTAAACTTAATAAGGTTTCTTTTGACCTTATTACATGATTTATTGCAGGCACAAGATTTCCCCTCTTGGTTTCATGCTTCATGCATTTTCTCATTCCTTACTTCTAAGGCACGAGTAATCCGTTTTGGAAATGGCTCTTGTTTTTCGGTACCAAATCCATCAGCGAAAGACAGGTGGGGGAAAGTTTCAGGTGCAAAGTGTGATCACCGTTGCTTTTTCTATGGAAAAGCGAAAAGATTTTAGGGTGGTTATGCACACCCTCCAACATTCCTCAGATGAAAATAGGGACATTTCTCACTTCCCTCCCCGACTGACCCTCCTCAATCCCGGGTTTTTGTCTCCCAGCACACACGACAGCCTGTCCTCCTCCTCACCTGCTCTCCAGCAGCCGCTATCCTCCAGCAGGGGGATACTGTAGATAGTTTTCACTCAGGTCCACATATGCAAATAAGGGATCAAAAGTGACGTTCAGTGATTGGATAGTTTTAGAAAGCTGCTACAGTTACATTGTTCTGGAGCTCTATATAAACAGGCTGACTGAGCTCCTCAGTTGAGTTCTGTTCTGGCCTCTGAATAAAGAAGAGCTGTTTGAAGAATCGCTGTGTCGTCTGATATGTTCACCCACAACTTAACAGCTATGAGTTGCCCAAGAGAGGAGGCCGACAGCAGCGGCTGTGGAGAGGCAACAGGATGCTCCCTTGCAAATGCAGCCACCTCTGCTACTCAGGATAAGCACCAGCTCATCCTCATTATTATATTTTTTTATTAGTTTTTTTTAAGAAATCATTTTCAACGGGAATTAAACATACTTTTACATCTTATTCAAATTTTTGACTTCCATCAATCCTGTCTGAAAATTTTCCAATCTAATCTCTCAGTATGCATTTCTTATCTTCCCTATTACATTTCAAACTCATAACCAATATCTCTATCTTTTTCTACTTTGTAACACTTTGTATATTTCTCCTTACAAAACTTATTGTGGTCCTACTAGCGTAATTTGTTGATTACAGTTGCTCTTCAAATAATTCATACACTTCTTCCAATCTTCTGTAAATCTCTGCTCCCGCAGGTTTCGAATCCTTCCTGTCATTTTGTCCAATTCTGCATAGTCCATTAATTTTGTCTGCCATTCTTCTTTCGTCGGAATTTCTTCTTGTTTCCATTTCTGGGCTAACAACACTCTTGCCGCAGTTGTTGCATATAAAAACAATTTAACATCTTGCCTATTAATGTCCTGACCTATAATATCAAGTAAAAATGCTTCTGGCTTTTTAAAAAATGTATATTTCAGCACCAGCTCATCTCATCCCTGAGGATGGTGGAGGCACTGGTGGGAAAAATAGGAACATTCTGGGATCAAATCTTAATGGCTTTTGTGATTCCCAGACTGTCCCTGGAAAATAGGGGCACTTGGAAGGTATGGGTTATGGAGCCTTTGGCAGCGATTGGCCAAGCTGTTGTGACCTTGCTGTCAGTCCTAGTAGCACCTCGCCCCTCCAGGAGTGTGACTCAACATGTGTGTGCATCAAGCAAGAACTTCAGGCAGCACGACAGACGAAGCAATCCATCATCTGTGCCAGTTACCCTCTTTCACAGGAGCCTTTATTAGTCATGAGGTGCAAGGGCCTGGTTAGCTCAGTTGGTTAGAGCGTGATGCTGATAACGCCAAGGTTGCAGGTTCAATCCTCGCGTGGGACAATGGCATATTCCTGCATTGCAGGGAGTTGTAATAGGGTCCCTTCCAGTGTGGTGTGGTTCAAATATTTATTAAAATGGGTAAAAACAAAAACAAAAACCTCGCTTCTTGTCAGAATCAATGAATAAAACAGGAATTAGTAAAAGAATCCATGCAGATAAGCTCGATGCCTCTCACATGCAAGAAAGCCCTCAGTCTTAAAGGTGTGCAGAGTCATGTGTTATTTTGTAGATGGAGAGGTCCTCCACTGCGAAGTCACTGTGTGGTGTAGTGGTTAAGAGTGATAGACTCGTAATCTGGTGAACCGGGTTCGCTTCCCCGCTCCTTCACCTGCAGCTACTGGCTGACCTTGGGCCAGTCACACTTCTCTGAAGTCTCTCAGCCCCACTCACCTCACAGAGTGTTTGTTGTGGGGGAGGAAGGGAAAGGAGAATGTTAGCCACTTTGAGACTCCTTCAGGTAGTGATAAAGTGGGATAGCAAATCCAAACTCCTCTCCCCCTCCTCCTCCTCCTCCTCCTCCTCCTCCTTCTTCTTCTTCTTCCAACTCTATGATTCTGGGTTTATTCAAATGCCCTTCTATGCATCTGCCTCCTTGGGGCAGGGCTTGTAACTCTGTGCTAGAGCAACTCCCTTGCATGCGAAAGTTCTCAGGTCCAGTCCCCAACATCTCCAGGTTGGGCTAGGAATATCCCCAAGCAGCTAATGGTTAACTGCCTGGCACACCTGAATGAAGCAGGAGTTCAGTCCTTCCTGCAGCTGCATATGATGTCAGGTGTGAAGAAGGTGAGCCAAATGGAGAGGTCAGGTTTGGCACATGGGGCAGAAGTTCCCCACTCCTGCTGTTGTGGCAAGCACTGTGTCCACGCCCTATGTCCTGTGGGGCCTGCTTATAACAGACTAATTTGTACAAAATATGAACGATGTAAGGGTGCAATCCCGCTGCAGGCTGCATTTTACAGTCGTTCTGATTATCTGTTTGAAAATCCAATTTTTAGCTTCAGTGGTCTGGTTTCAAAAATCAATGTGAAACATCATGAGAAATGACACCGGATTTTCCGATGCTGCGAATTAGATGGTCAGGTGGATATTAGCCACCTCTTCCCAAGGCTAAAGATTTGTAACTAATTAGAAATCTGATTAACACCCAGTGCTAGGGTGTATAAGATCGCCACAATTTGTCTACCTGCATTTAGTCTGTCTAGGCAGCAACACAAACAAAAATAGTTGCTAAGCTGGAAAGAGCAAAAAATATATAGTAGTTGGCTGACATAGGAATTAACGGGCCAGTTCAAATAACGAGGGGGGCAGGCAGGGAGCACTCAGAACAGACCAATGAGGAGCAAGCATACTCAATGGGTGTGGAATGCTGACTATTCATGGGGTAGGAGGGCTGAAAACCAGGGGGGAGGCAATGGAATGGAGTATCCCAGAGATGACATGGCTGGCTTGCAGCCAGGAACGCTGAACAGGAGCACACAACACTGCAATATTTTGTCACAGGCCTCACTTGTTCTTCAGATCTGTGGCCAGCTATGTTACTGTCTCTCAGCTCAGTTGTCTTCACACACAGATTGTGAGGTTATGATATTCCTTGACGGAACGGTGGTGTACAAATGGAGCAACTATATTATGAATGGGATATGCTAACCCACCCTGATAATTTTTTGCTAGTTTTAGTGACGTTTGTTTGGACTTTCTCCAGAATTTGTCATTGCTTGGCCTGAGGATTTTTTTTTTTTAAATTAAGCCACCTCTTAAAAAAAAGGTAAAGGACCCCTGACAGTTAAGTCCAGTCGCAGAAGACTCTGGGGTTGCGGCGCTCATCGTGTTTTACAGGCCGAGGGAGCTGGCATTTGTCCTCAGAGTTTTTCCGGGTCATGTGGCAGCATGACTAAGCTGCTTCTGGCAAAACCAGAGCAGCGCACAGAAACATCATTTTCCTTCCCACTGGAGAGGTACCTATTTATCTACTTGCACTTTTTTGGGCATGCTTTCGAAGTACTAGGTTGGCAGGAGCTATGACTGAGCAATGGGAGCTCACCCCATCGCAGGGATTCGAACTGCCAACCTTCTGATCGGCAAGCTCAAGAGGCTCAGTTGTTTTGACCACAGCGCCACCCACGTCCCTCAAGCCACCTTTACTTCCTGCGAAACCTGACAACAACCTAAGAAGGTGCAGAAAGCTTTCCTTTCCGATGTTCCTTTTATTATCACACTCCTTGAGGTTTCCATCACGATTCCTCAGATGTGCTGCAGGTTTTTGCTTTTAAGCAGGGATTCACTATAAGAAACAAAAGGCAGAAGAGGGAAAGTACAAATGATTTCTTTACAACTTTGCTGAATAATAGATAGCAGCCAACAACAAGGTTTATTTATTACTTACACACTGAGAAAAATATTTAACAGCGGTGGGTTGACTCTCATTCATTCCTTCTGCATATGCATGGGCCTTTTTGTCCAAGAATGGCTTCCACACGTTGGGTTCAATTTTGCTGCCCCCCATCCTGCACACTCTTCTGGAGGGTCCCACCTAGATTTTCAGAAGGAACTTCAAAAGACAATCTACAAAAATCACTTCTTCTACCAGTGACAGCAACTTAGGATCCAAGGCAACGTTGATTTGTACAACTGGTTAATCTTCTCTGAGATTTTCTTTTGCCTTTTCATTTGATGCCGGATTTCAAATTACTCATATACTATTAGACAGCATAATAAGATCCACTGTTCTCTCCCCACCCCACCCCCCCAATCTCAAGTATTGCTCTGTCAGTTGGCTGACCCTAATAGTTAGATGGTGATTCATTACTGGCAGCTATCAGAAGCAGGCCAGGCGTTTTGCAGAGATGTCAAGCAAACTCATTACCGCTCTCCATGCAATCCTATAAATCATCAGGAGTCCTTATTAGCCAATTTAGCATTGAGAGAGGCAGAACCTGCTGTGGGAAGAAATGGTTCTTCTGCGGTGCATAAGGCTCTCGCTCAGATGTGCATTTACAGCTCACAACGGGGGCAAAGATGCCATATAGACCAAACCAGTTTCAAGCAATGAAGATGGGGAACTGCAAAGAGTGTAGGAAGCTGCCATATATGACGGCAGGCCATTCGACCATCTCCTGTAGCCTATTGCCTCCTACTCTGACTGGCAGCAGAGTCTACGGCAGAGGTCTTTCATTTCACCTGCAAGCAAGTGCTGTCTGATCCTTTTGACTGGTTCTCAGCTACCACTGAAAACCACGCCCCACCCACAACCTTCCACTGTATAAATAGGGTTTCCTGACAAGTCTCAGCAGCCTTGATAAACTTCAGCATTCTTTGGGGGAAAGTAATGACTGGGACGCGGGTGGCACTGTGGGTTAAACCACAGAGCCTAGGACTTGCAGATCAGAAGGTAGGCGGTTCGAATCCCTGCGATGGGGTGAGATCCCATTGCTCAGTCCCAGCTCCTGCCCACCTAGCAGTTCAAAAGCACGTCAAAGTGCAAGTAGATAAATAGGTACCGCCCCGGCGGGAAGGTAAACGGTGTTTCCGTGCGGTGCTCTGGTTCGCCAGAAGCGGCTTAGTCATGCTGGCCACATGACCCGGAAGCTGTACGCTGGCTCCCTCGGCCAGTAAAATGAGATGAACCCCAGAGTCGGCCACGACTGGACCTAATGGTCAGGGGTCCCTTTACCTTTTAATGACTGTTTATGATACAACTTTAAATATATAGTGCATATAGGGCCTCCCAGACCTCCAGGTCTGAACTGATGTCTCCAGGTTTGACTGGCCCCACTCCAGATGATGGGGGGCGGGGCGGCGGCCTTGAAACTGCAAGAGGGTAAAGGCAAAGGGACCCCTGACCATTAGGTCCAGTTGTGGCTGACTCTGGGGTTGCGGCGCTCATCTCGCTTTATTGGCCAAGGGAGCCGGCGTACAGCTTCCAGGTCATGTGGCCAGCTTGACTAAGCCACTTCTGGCGAACCAGAGCAGCGCACGGAAACGCCATTTACCTTCCCGCCAGAGTGGTACCTGTTTATCTACTTGCACTTTGACGTGCTTTTGAACTGCTAGGTTGGCAGGAGCAGTGACCGAGCAACGGGAGCTCACCCCGTCGTGGGGATTTGAACCGCCGACCTTCTGATCGGCAAGTCCTAGACTCTGTAGAGAGTGCCAATTGGCACAGTGAGTTTGAGATGATGGCCTCCTCTTAGTAAAAAAAAAAGGGGGAAGCATCTAGTTTTGTGAAAATGCGGAAGGTTGGATAGACTCTTTCTTGCAGGGATTTATTGACCTTTGGGTTCTGAATCTGGGTCAGGAGGTGATTGGAGTTGTGGGGGTCTTTGGATCTGGAGGAGTTTTGAAACATGATTTGAGATATTGTATGGACCTTGGTTCTAGATGTGGAGAGTTGGCTGGCCTGTCGAGAGGGAATGGGGGCATGGCTGGGTTGGGTCCTCCCTGAGACTTGCTCCTCAGCATTTTCAGCATCAAAGAAGATGAAGAAGAATTGCAGAAGGGACTTGGAAAAGATTTAAGAGCCTCGGACAGAAGATCTCCAGGTTGATGAACTATATGGAATGGACGGAAATGATTGGCAGAATCCGAGACCAGGGAAAAGAGAAGGTGGTAGAAGATTGGGAAAGTTTAAAGTTTGTACATAGAAATATTGTAAAATTAATGAGTGTTTGAAAATTGTTGGAATGAAACTTTATGGCTTTAGCAGAAATGCTATAAGGAGTTAAGTATAAATAAGTACTTTAGTATTAATGGAAAATAAGGTTAAAAATATGTTAAGACATTCATAATGATAAAACTAGAGAAAGATGGAAAGAATTTGCTGAAACAAGTAACAAAAGTGGAATACAAAAAGGGAGGTGAGAGGAAGTCGATGAAATAAGGGAATGAAAGATAGACTAATGAAATGGTATGCTATATGTTTTTTAAATTGTTGTTGCTTTGTTTTGTTTAATTTAGTGTTAAGGTTGTGTTTTGTATTGTTTATTGTATTGTTTTTTCTTTTGTTCTTTTTTCTTGTCTGCCGTAAGTTTGAAAAGTAATAAAGATTATTTTTTTAAAAAAATAGTTTTGTGAAAATCCATACAAATTCCATTGTGCTGAATGATGTGCAAAACTCACCCAAAGAATTCCATTCTCTCGTTCTGTGTCCCAGGCCTGAGGCAGAAGATTGTTGCAGAAAATTAGCCTGCCTGTTCAATTTTCTGTTTCACTGGCTCCAAAATTCCACCAATATTAGCAACCGCTGCATGGTTCAGTGGAAGACCCAGGAGCCCTTTGCTTGGTATTGCCAACACAAACAACACCTTATTAATGTCTCTATAGTGATTTAGTAGCATCGCCAGGGTGAAAGGGCATGTTATGAGCCACATCTATTGAAGATGTGTTTCAGGGTTCAATGAATGGGTTTGGATTTAAGCGTGGATTTGTTTGCTGAAAGCGTGGACTGAAAGTAAGATGCACTCCATAACCATTTTCTTAGTGACATCTGCGAGCATCAAATCCCATGGTGTGCTTGGCAGCTCAGGTGTATGTCTATCAGCAAATTGCTTTTACTCCTTCTCATCAATCACTGCTATCGTACGTTAAATGAAAGATGCCGACTCCCATTGGAAGAATGTTAACGAGATAAAGGTAAAGGTAATGGGACCCCTGACCATTAGGTCCAGTCGTGGCCAACTCTGGGGTTGCGGTGGTCATCTCACTTTATTGGCTGAGGTAGCCGGCATACAGCTTCCAGGTCATGTGGCCAGCCTGACTAATCCGCTTCTGGCAAACCAGAGCAGCGCACGGAAATGCCGTTTACCTTCCCGCCGGAGCGGTACCTATTTATCTACTTGCACTTTGACGTGCTTTTGAACTGCTAGGTTGGAAGGAGCTGGGACCGAGCAACGGGAGCTCACCCCATCGCGGGGATTTGAACTGCCGACCTTAAATCTTTGACACTGCAATGTTTAGATGCTTGGGCTGGAAGCAGATTGTCTACGGCAGTCTGCACTGCAATGGAAATGATTATTTCTAAATTGCCTCATGTTCATTCAGTAGTACATTTTCGCGGCTCGCCTATGAAATTAAGGAATATCCTGCAGCATTTTATCTTCTCTTACTTCTCTTACTGGACTTGAGAAGTTTGCTTTTGCTCTGAAAACAAATCCAAGGTTAATTCACTCCCCTTTTTTTATCTCGGTACATCTGGTCAATGTGCCTTGATGAATCTAGTGGATACTGTGGAATAGAAGAGAGATACTCTGTGTAGAAAGAGAATTAAGAATCTCTATTATTAACAGTAGCTGTGTAAATTCCCTTGAGTCTGTGCATTTCAACTCTTGGGGGGTCTGAACGGAGTAATTCATTGAAAAATGCAAGGAGTTAATGAACACCAAGTGCTTATTAACAGTACTGTTAATAACAAAGGATTATTTCTTTCTGTTCTTTAAAAAGTCAACATGATGCATAAATTAAATGTCAAGGAAAGAGGCTCATGGAGGGGAAAATAATTTATTCACAGTGCTGTCCATAAAACCTTAATCCTGGCCGCAGCGGGAAAACTGGTAGGGTCTTTCGTAAGTGCAGCTTCGCTATATACTGCTGTGCTTTCACAAACAGAATTTCCATCCCACGTGATTCTTTCTTTAAACTAATCGATCCCTCCTGCCCCAAACCCCTGCGAAGATGAGAAGCTGAAATTGCACTTGGAGAATTGCGCTACAAAATCGAAGAAGTGCAGATTTTGAAGGAGGCTGCATTTTGGGTCAGAAAGTAGAAATTAGATGGATATGCCTTTAACCAGGGTTTTTTCCCCAGCTGGAATTCACCTGAACTCAGTTCTGGCACCTCAAAGGTGGGTGCCATTGCCATCTTAAGAGAACAAGGGAGGTCTTCTTGGACAGTCCTGGCACAACTTTTCCTAGAAAAACAGCATTGCCTTTAAATATGAATGGAATTGAATTTCTCTCCCATCCCTAAATTGGTGGTATGTCAGTAAGTCATGCTGAATATAGATTTTGACACTGGGTTTAGCCTGGGGAGCTTTTGGTGGATCAGGTTAGTAGAATCTGGTAGATTTTGAGAGGTGAGGGATGGGGCCCAGTGGTGAAGCTACCTGCTCCGGCGCCGGGAGCGGTGTACATAGAATCATAGAATCATAGAATCATAGAATCATAGAGTTGGAAGAGACCACAAGGGCCATTGAGTCCAACCCCCTGCCAAGCAGGAAACACCATCAGAGCACTCCTGACATATGGTTGTCAAGCCTCTGCTTAAAGACCTCCAAAGAAGGAGACTCCACCACACTCCTTGGCAGCAAATTCCACTGTCGAACAGCTCTTACTGTCATGAAGTTCTTCCTAATGGGCGTGGCTGGTGTGTATCCCAGGAGGCATGGTGTGCCACCCATGGGGGGCGTGGTGCACAGTGGGATGTGTGTGTGGCAAGCACCAAGCGTCCCGGGGGTGTCCGGTGAGCGCTGAGTGTCCTGGGGATGGGGGCGGCTGTGATGTCACCCCCCCAGGATGGCACCCAGGGTGGACCACTCCCCCCACTCCCACCTTTGTCCACCGGTGATGGGGCCTTGACATTTTTTAAGGTGAGGAGCAGACTGGCAAATTTTGGCATATTAAGTAGTACAGTGGTACCTTGAGTTACAGACGCTTCAGGTTACAGACGCCGCTAACCCGGAAGTAGTACCTCGGGTTAAGAACTTTACCTCAGGATGAGAACCGAAATTGTGCGGCGGTGGTGGGAGGCCCCATTAGCTAAAGTGGTACCTCAGGTTAAGAACAGTTTCAGGTTAAGCACGGACCTCCGGAACGAATTAAGTTTTTAACCCAAGGTACCACTGAAGCATCCGGGAGGTAAGATCTAGATTGGAGATGAAATCTCTCAGATTTCTTTCCTGATAAAATTGTTGAGTTACAGATGGGTAGCCGTGTTGGTCTGCCATAGTCAAAACAAAATAAAAAAATTCCTTCCAGTAGCACCTTAAAGACCAACTAAGTTAGTTCTAGGTATGAGCTTTCGTGTGCATGCACACTTCTTCAGATACACTGAAACAGAAGTCACCAGACCCTTCTATATAGTGAGAAGGTGGGGAGGGGTATTACTCAGAAGGGTGGTGGGAATGGGTGATTGGCAGATAGCTGTGATGAGCCTGTTGACGACTCTTAATAAGAATCCAATGTCTTTGTTCAGACCAGGTCTCTCCATGGTTTTAAGTTTGCAAATTCAGCAAGGTTTGGCCTGTTTGTCCAATATAGAGAGCTGAATATAGAGAGCTGAATATATTCAGCTCTCTATATTGAATATATTCAGCTCTCTATATTGGACAAACAGGCCAAACCTTACGCCAAAGGATAAACGGACATAAATCTGACATCAGGAATCACAAGACAGAGAAACCAGTAGGAGAACACTTCAATCTCCCAGGACATTCTATACAAGATCTCAAAGTAGCTGTTCTATTACAAAGGAATTTCAGAAATAGACTGGAAAGAGAAGCTGCTGAATTGCAACTTATTACCAAACTTAAAACCATGGAGAGACATTGGATTCTTATCTCATTATACATGACAAAGCCATTTTTCACCTTCTCACCCCTTGCTTTTTCCTGTAAGACCTATTGCAGTTGTTAAGAGTCGTCAATAGGCTCATCACAGCTATCTGCCAATCACCCATTCCCACCACCCTTCTGAGTAATACCCCTCCCCACCTTCCCACTATTTAGAAGGGTCTGGTGACTTCTGTTTCAGTGTATCTGAAGAAGTGTGCATGCACACGAAAGCTCATACCAAGAACTAACTTAGTTGGTCTTTAAGGTGCTACTGGAAGGAATTTTTTAAAAATTGTTGAGGTTCTCCTTTTTCTTACCTCTCAAGAAAAAGAAGGAATGTCCTCCCTTGCCCTATCTTTTTTTGTGGTCACCCCAATTCCATTCCCTGCTCCTGCCCCCCCCCCGGAATGATGCTCAGTGCAGGGCATTGTGGAGGATGCCCAATGGAGGGTTCAGTCTGGAAGGGGAGGGGGAGAACTGGTGCTCCAGCCTTCTCGCCCTCTATGGGAGCAAGTGGTGTTCAGAAGCATTACTATGGCCAACCATGGAGGCAGAACATAGTCATCATGGCTACTAGCCATGGATAGCCTTATCCTCCATGAATTTGTCCAGTTTTCTTTTAAAGCCACCCAAGTCGGTGGCCATCACTGCTAGAGGTGGCAATAAATCAATACATCACCTGAAACCGGTTTGAAGTTCAGATCTTGATAATGAATTTTCAGAATTTGTTTGGGATAACAATTTTTCAGAGTTCAGAATTTCAGAAAGAAATTTCAGAATTTTTGAGCTGGCAATATATCACAAACCCCCATCCACCACCATGACAGCACATTCACTTCTGGGCGACGCTGGTGCTTCCTCCCTCCCTCCCTCCCTCCCTCCCTCCTTCCCTCCCTCCCTCCCTCCCTCCACAGCCCAGCCACCCCTCCTTATTTCAGACATTGTGATATATCGCTATTTCACAATGGATAGTTGGTGATATATCGCGATGTTGAAATACAGATATTGTTGGGATGCTGCCGGGAGACGGGGGCATTTGGCAGGCCTCCAGCTGGCTCCAGCCACCGGTTGGCAGCCGGGCAATCTCCAGTCCTTGGAACAGTATCAAACAGAGTCACAAGCCTCAGATACCTTTAGAGACTTGGTACGCTCTAGTCAGCAGAGTGAATAACTTCTCACAACGGAAGTGGCAGACAGAGACATGTGTAAGCATTATTTCCAGGCGTTTATTCAGCATAGTTCAGGAACAAAGGAAAAACATGTCTGCTTCCCTTCATGTCCAACTAAACAGCAGCATAGCAAAAGCAATATACAAAAGGAAGTTTCCAGTAGACTGTGCTGGAATGTAAACAGGCATGTGACACACAACAGTCATGTCTGTTCCTTTTAAGGTGGAACGGAACTATATCCTAACAGATATCTCCCAGCCCTATTCACTGCCTTCTGTGAGAAGGAGTTCCATCATTTAACTATGTGCTGCGTTAAGAAGGACTTCCTTTGATTTGTCCTGAATCTTCCAACATTCAGTTTCGTGGCAGGCCCACACAAGGTCTAGTGTCAAGAGGAGAGGCATGTCTATCTCCCAGCAGTACCAAATGTGACAATGGTCCATGTACCCTTCCATCCACTTTTGTGGGACCACTTCAGGCAACTTCCAGTGTTTCCATGGGGTTCTCTGTTCCTGCCTGGAATGCTTGCAGGCTGATGTGGGAAGTTAATTATCCACTTAAAAGCAGCAGCAATACTTCAAAAAGAAAAAGAGGAGGGAGAACAAACCACTCAGCTAGTTAATGCTAAGATAAGAAGAAGGTTCCACCACATAAAAGTTCTTAGAGTTCCCTCACCTTCCCAAGTTGATTTTCCCTCCCATCATTGTAAACATGTGCACACATGTGCACAAGCTGGGCTGAGTATGTTGGCTGACCTGTAGCCAAGCAGCCTAAGAACTGGTGGCAACAGCAACAGAAGGGTTGCCCATCCTTTGCACACATAAGTGCAAGGCTTTATTGGCCAAGGGAGCCGGCGTACAGCTTCCGGGTCATGGGGCCAGCATGACTAAGGCGCTTTTGGCGAACCAGAGCAGCGCACGGAAACACCGTTTACCTTCCCGCCAGAGCGGTACCTATTTATCTACTTGCACTTTGACATGCTTTCGAACTGCTAGGCTGGGAGGAGCAGGGACCGAGCAACGGGAGCTCACCCCATTGTGGGGATTTGAACTACCGACCTTCTGATTGGCAAGTCCTAGGCCAGGGGTCTGCAACCTTTAAGACAAAAAGAGCCACTTGGACCCGTTTCCGAAGGGGGAAAAACTGGGAGCCGCAAAACTCGTTATAAAAACAACCTTTTTGTCACTTTTTTATTATTTCTTTGTTTGACCCCTCAGAATTACTCCTCCTCATAGAAATAAACGTTAAATTAACAAGTTACCTTTTTGGGGGGTGTGTGTTCTTCACTCCCCTTCAAAACTGTGACCAGCGTACATGCCCCCTTTCAATGCAGTGACCAGCGTACATGCCCCTTACAATGTAGCGGGTGGGTGGGCGGGAAGGTGACGTCGGGACGGTGTGTGACTAACGCACACACCGCCCCCATGCGACGTCACAGCCAGTACAGCGCCCGCCACAGTGGGGAGTGTCGGGGCGCACAATGCGCCTCCTCCCCTCGTTAGTATCCGCCCCGGAGCCGCGGCAAAGGTGTAAAAGAGCCACATGCGGCTCCGGAGCCACGGGTTGCTGACCCCTGTCCTAGGCTCTGTGGTTTAACCCACAACGCCACCCGCGTCCCGCCCTTTGCACACATTTGTTGTCTGAGTGACAGCACAGGAACACTGCTGAAAGCCCCAATAAAGATGAAATGTTTTGTTTTTTTTCAAGGGAAGATGTAAAAAAAAAAAAGTTTTTGGAAAGATTGCAAGTCCACAGAGAGTTTGTGACGAGGCTGACGTTTGTTTTGCCTTTTGACAGTACCAGCTCCCTTATGGTGTCTTCATCTGATCTGAAGAGAGAGAAAGGGAGAAACAAGTTTGACAGGAACTAATCACTATCACCTACTGATATTCAAATGCCACCTGACTTTTGCTTGAGGTGAGTAATGTATTCCAGAGTGTAGGAGGTGATTTACTTACCCACAAATGTTTTCTTAGCTGCTTTCATCATGTACTTGTTTTCATGTTCAGTTCGTGTCAAACTGGCACCTGGGAGCCATGGTGAAATCAGGTGGCATAAGCAGGTGACGTAATATCTATGCCATCCCTGATTCGCTGTCCTGGCCCACATGGTTTTGTTTATTACATGCCAGGGATATAACTGCACTGCAAATCAGCATGAAGAAGAAGAAGAGTTTGGATTTAATATCCCACTTTATCACTACCTGAAGGAGTCTCAAAGTGGCTAACATTCTCCTTTCCCTTCCTCCCCCACAACAAACACTCTGTGAGGTGAGTGGGGCTGAGAGACTTCAGAGAAGTGTGACTGGCCCAAGGTCACCCAGCAGCTGCAGGTGAAGGAGCGGGGAAGCGAACCCGGTTCACCAGATTACGAGTCTATCACTCTTAACCACTACACCACACAGTGACTTCGCAGTGGAGGACCTCTCCATCTACAAAATAACACATGACTCTGCACACCTTTAAGACTGAGGGCTTTCTTGCATGTGAGAGGCATCAAGCTTATCTGCATGGATTCTTTTACTAATTCCTGTTTTATTCATTGATTCTGACAAGAAGCGAGGTTTTTGTTTTTGTTTTTACCCATTTTAATAAATATTTGAACCATTCTTGCATGCTATTGTACACATATATATTTGATTCTGGGATGCGGGTGGCACTGCGGGTTAAACCACAGAGCCTAGGACTTGCCGATCAGAAGGTCGACGGTTCGAATCCCCGTGACGGGGTGAGCTCCTGTTGCTCGGTCCCTGCTCCTGCCAACCTAGCAGTTCGAAAGCACGTCAAAGTGCAAGTAAATAAATAGGTACCGCTCCGGCAGAAAGGTAAACGGCGTTTCTGTGCGCTGCTCTGGTTCACCAGAAGCGGCTTAGTCATGCTGGCCACATGACCTGGAAGCTGTACGTCGGCTCCCTCGGCCAGTAAAGCAAGATGAGCGCTGCAACCCCACAGTCGGCCACAACTGGACCTAATGGTCAGGGGTCCCTTTACCTTTACCTTTGATTCTATGATCTTATACACAAGGTTGTTTTAAGTAACCAGCACATAAACAGATACATACAGCAGTGCATATAACTGTGCCAATATTTACAGTATGTATTAAAATAATTATGCAGAAATCTCATCCTACAGGGGGCTTGGCTCTTTCGTACACACACACACACACACACACACACACACACACACACAATTTGCATATAACTCATGTTACTTCTACAGAATCAATGTAAAGAAATGGACTCACTGGCAGGTTTGATTAAATATTTGCAATTAATAAAAGAAGTGTGGGAAATAGAATGAGGATGTTAAAATGATAAGAAAATAATAATTATTATGTTAAAATTTTTTTAAGAAAAAGAAATAACCAATAAGCAGGGAGAAACAATATGCCAAAAAACCAGAAGAGGAAGCTGAGGAAATTCAGGGAGGGGAGGGGTAAATTGAAGGATGGCATTTTTGTTATTTCTTACGATATTTTGATGATAAAAATGTAAAATTTCAACAAAAAATATTTTAAAAAACAACAATTTTGCATATAATTAGTCTGGCTTAAAATAATAATAATAATAATAATAATAATAATAATAATAATAATACACAACACATGGCTCAGACATAAGTGGATGCACGATGCATTAATAATAATAACTGCAAGAGGCAGTTCAATGTGTGCAAAGCTTGAAAAGCATTATTATTCTTTTAAGAAAATCCCATTCCCTATCTGTGGCTCTGCAAATGTTGTTGGACTACAACTTCTGTCATTCCTGGCCATTTGCCCTGGTGGCTGAGACTGGCGACCACTGGTTCCTAACCACAGTTCCAAATGCTAGGAACATTGGTCCGTCTAGCTCAATACTGTCTACACTGACTGGCAGCAGCTCCCCAAGTTTTCAGTCTGATAGGGTACAAGGCAGGGAGACCAAAAGTAGCCGGAGCCAGAGCCAATGACAAGGCAGAGCCAAGTAATTATAGGTTTGTCCCTATCCTCTTCCCTGCTGAGTTCTACAAAGGCAACAGGGAGGGGCAGACTTTGCTGAACTTTGGTAATAAGGCACCTGAGCAAGACCAAAATTTGATGCCACCCAACTGGATCATCTCAATTACGGAACTTCTAAATTTTTCAGGGGAACTGCCTGCATCCCCTAAGCCCTACAATGCAGCACAGAGGCTAAGGAGCAGGAAGATGGCAACCATCCTTATCCCTGTCATCTTCTTCTTCTTTGGCGATCACTCCTAGCCGAGTAAGATTGTCTTCCCTAAACACGGTTTTAACAGTGAGTCTGTAAGTAACTGTGGAGGCCAATTCTGGAACCACACGTCCTTCCACAGTGGGGACACAGGTTTCCGGGTGGGAGTTGATCACGGTGTGGATTTGCCAAACGGTGCCTTCCTCTTCACACGTTTTTCCTTTCCTTCCTGAGTTCAAGCATCTTCAAAGCCTTTGACACCTTTGGTAAAGGCTGTTCTCCAACTGGAGAGCTCGCAGGCCAGTGTTTCCCAGTTGTCAGAGTCTTTAAACATCTTTTGTTGACCACCAGCATTACGCTTTCCATTTTTAAGTTCGGAATAGAGTAGTTGCTTTGGAAGACGATCATCAGGCATCCGCACAACATGACCAGTCCAACAAAGTTAGTGTTGAAGAATCATTGCTTCGACGCTGGTGATCTTTGCTTCTTCCTGTACACTGGTATTAGTTCGCCTGTCTTCCCAAGTGATGTGTCAGAGACACATTTGGTGGAATCTTTGGAGTAGTTGGAGACAGTGCCCCATTTTCTCATACAGATCAGCCTTCACTGTGTCCAGTTGTACTGTTTCTCCATAAAACACGTTCTATCGTTGAATTGCTCTTTCCATTTGGGACTCCCCACCCCCTCTTACTGCATAGCATGGGTAACATCCTCATGGCCCTGCAGTTTGAAGTTGAACCTACTGCCTGTGGCATTGTGCTGCCATCTAGTGCTGCCTCGGATGGTTGCACTGCCCTGCGGTCCAGCCCCGTTTGCCAGGAACAGGCAACATCTGCATGCTTTGCCTCGGAACAATCGCTGTATGTGAAATGCATCACATGGTGGCCGTGCAAAGCTCTTGCCTAACATGGAATTAGGAAAAGTCAGGATAGGGCTTTATTGGTGAAGCATTGCACATCTGGAATAGCATTGCAGCAGATAGCCCTTTTGCAAACTTTAGAGGCAAGTCTAATTTTTCTTCCTTTTGCTTCTGAATGACTCTTTTTTTAATAATATATTTATTAAGATTTTAGAAAAATAAATGAGTTACAAATGTCAACAAAGAAAAAAAATAGAAAATAGAAAATAGAAAAAACAGTTAAAAAGAAGTCCATCTTTTCATAGCTTATACTTCGTTTACTTATTTCCCTGACCCCCTCACACCTCCCTTTTCTGTATTCCAATTCACATATTTAGTTCAGCAAATCCTTCCCCTCTTTGTTTTATTCTTAATCCAATATCTTAGTATACTGTAACTTTATATTTTCATCTATTATCAACCTATTTTTGCGAATTCATTCTAACCTTATTGCTAAAACCAGTTCATTTCAATCCAACATCATTTTAACTTTCATTAATTTTACAATATTTCTGCAAATAGTCTTTAAATCTGAATGACTCTTTATGAGCTGGAAAAGCAAAAATGGAAAGCTTGAGACAGTCTTTAAACCTCTTTTGTTGACTGTCTCAAGGCAAATCTGAAAAAATGTAGTTCTCCAATTGGAGAACAGCCTTTACTCAAGGTGTCATGGGCTTTGAAGACACTCGAACTCAGGACACAAGGGAGAAACGTGCTAAGAGGAAGGCACACTTGGCAAATCCACATCGGATCAACTCCTGCTCAGAAACCAATGTCCCCACTGCGGAAGGACATGTGGATCCAGAATTGGCCTCCACGGTCACTTACGGACTCATTGTTAAAACCACGTTTATGGAAGACAATTGTACTTGGCTATGAGTGATCACCAGAAGATACCCTGGTGCATTGCACATCTGGAATAGCATTGCAGCAGATAGCCCTTTTGCAAATTTTATTGGCAAGTCTAATTTTTCTTCCTTCTGCTCCTGACACTTTATGAGCTGGAGAAGCAACCCCATATTTATAACGACACCACACTTCTTTCCTTCAAAGCCTTGCCTTTCCAGTAAAGCCATTGATACCACTCCTTAGATCAGGGGCCGGCAACCACAAGCGGCCCATGGGGATCGTTGAACCAGCCCATGGACCCCCACAGCCCACTCAGGGACCCCCGCCACCCGCTCAGTTGGCTCCCATGCGCCATGCTAACCGGCATGGAGCAGAGTGGGGACCGCTTCCACAATGCTGGCCGGCTTCCCATTGGCTGCAGGAAGCTCCTGCAGCCAATGGGAAGCTGTGTATGCCTCCTCCACACTGGAAGGAGTGCCAGAAATAGTGTTTGTGCATTCGTGTGTGCAGTGGACTCTGGCCCACTGCGGTGTTTGCAGGACCGTGAACTGGCCCAAGCCACAAAATTTTTGCTGACCCCTGCCTTAGATTATTGCTGAAACTATACCCTAGTAGACCTGTAATGCAGAGGTAGTCTATGTCCAATTGGACTACAACTCCCATTAGCCCCAGCCAGCATGGTCAATAGTCAGGGGTCGGGGGAGTTGTAGTCCAGAAAAATGAATGGCAGCATGTTGGCTCTCCTTGATGTGTAACAGAATTAATCAGATTTGTTCAATTTATGTATTGCTTCACACAAAAGGTGTGGGCCAGCAAGTGAATATACGATTAAACTACATTAAAGTGAAACAAATGTACTTCAAGTGTTCATTTGCAGAAAGCAGAGGGCAACATAAAATAACCAACCTGTGCACATGAGGATGAATGGAAAAAATAAATGATCCAACCCAGACCATTAGCACTGTCCAAGGTGCTGGGGAGAATAAGAATGTCTTTTCCTGGAGCTGGAAGCTCCAGGAAAGCCTTCCTGGGGAGGGCATTCTACAATCTGGGGGCCACCACAGCAAAGGCCCATCTTTCATTGTCCATACATGGAGAAATTGAACTTATATTCTTTCATATCAATTAAACCTACCCCAGGTTTTCAGTTAACTCGGTTAGAACCCCCCACATAAGACCATTTAAAAATAGGATGAAGGGCATCCCATGCCCTTTTAAAATGTTTTTTTTTGGGGGGGGTGTTATTGGGTTCTTGTTTTTATTTTGATTATCTATTTTGTGGTTTTATATTTTGATTTTGTTCTGTGAACTGCCCTGAGGCCTCTGGGTTTGGGCGGCATATAAATTCAATATAATAATAATAATAATAATAATAATAATAATAATAATAATATACAGTCCAAAGGGGATACCTATGTAAAGAATAGGTCATCAGTGGGATTCCATGCTGGTAACGCTCAGCACAATTCTATAGCAGCAGATTTTGGCTGCAAGATCTCAGAGCAGTTTATATATAGAAAAAAGAGGAAAGCAGTTATATGTTGGCTGCATTGACCACAGGGTAGAAAAATGTACGTTCCATGCCCAGGTTCTGGCTATAGCCAACCAATGCCTGCCCTTGATGAGGACGAAGCAGGATCTGCTTGTGGGTTTGAGTCCTGTCTCACCTCAGAGCACTGATAACCTTTAGATGCATTTCGTCCTTACGATTGTGTGGCTACGAAGTAGGCATTCATGGGTCTGGCAGGATGACTCACTCATTCAAGTGATTAGTGTTTTTAACTCTCCACAAAGTTCATTCCACCCCCAGCCAAAGCTCTCCGGAGGAGGGAAACAAGACCCCTAAGAGCATCTTAGTCATAGTCTTACAATTCTTTGCACTTAATGGTAGAGCAGGCAATTGTGCTTCCTTCATCGCACAGTGGGCCGTTCCTCTTACCCACACTTTCTCCCTGCAGTATAGATCCATGAGATGCATGTCATTTGTATCACTCCTTCTAATACCCAGCTCATGGCGAGTGCCACCCGGATTGGAGTCAGAAGAGAATCGGCAAAAAACAAGAGGGAAGTACTAGTGTGGTTCAGTTTGCCAAGGTACTTTGAAAAGAAATGAAATTCCGATGAGTATTGTTATGTACTGAAGTTCTCACCCTGGGCCAGCAGGGGGATACTGTAGCTAGTTTTCACTCAGGTCCACATATGCAAATAAGGGATCAAAAGTGACGTTCAGTGATTGGATAGTTACAGAAAATGGTTACTGTTGCGTTGTAGTGGAGCTCTATATAAGCAGGCTGACTGAGCTCCTCAGTTGAGTTCTGTTCTGGCCTGTGAATAAACAAGAGCTGTTTGAAGAATCACTGTGTCGTCTGATATGTTCACCCACAGCTTAACAAGAATTGAGCATCCGAGGAGCCACAGAATGTAGAGTGACAGCTGGCACAGAAAAATGGTGCTTTGAGGTGTCCTCCTGGGAGAGAATGGCTGGCTGGAACTCTGAACAGATTAGGAGGGAGTTCTGTTAGGCTTTGGGGAGTCAGATTCCTCGCCCAGTGGCAGCCTAGAATCAGAGAAACAATAAAAGTTCTTACTCAGGAGCTCTACTTTTTTTTAAAAAAAAACCCAGAGTCATACTTATTGAGTTTATTGACAAACGACATACCCAAGGACAAAAGGAATATATTTTTGTATATAACCGCAGCCGCAAGAATACTTATGGCAAAATATTGGAAAACAGAAAAAGCACCACAAATGACAGAATGGCAAGTTAAGATTTGTGAGTTTGCAGAGATGGCAAAAATGACTGCAGGAATCAGGGGCTGCTCCAATCAAAAATTCTATACAGAATGGGAACGCATAGGGGAACAGATGAAGAAATATGGTGTTAAAGCAGAACTCTTAATAGGCAATTGTTAAGCGTGTAAGGACAAAAGAAGTAATTATAATTTAACAGTTTTCATGTTATTCTATTTTATCAAAGCAACTAGAAAAAAATATTATGATGGGACGATCTCACACAGGTGAAGGAAAGCGGTGGAGAGGAGGAGAGGGTTAGGTTGAATTTGGGAAATAAAATAATATATGGGACAGCAAAGAATATAATAGACTCTTATAGAATAGTAATATATTGTAATAGAATAGAAGTTTAAAAGGGGAAGTAAATGTACTTTTAGTATTTTCATTATTGTAATAGTTTTTATTATTTCTGATCGGTAGAAGGCAATGTTAATTTAGGCTTCTTTGTTTTGCTGTCTGTATAATTTTTTTTAAAGTCAATAAAAAAACCATGTTCTTACCAAGCAATTTATTCAATAATTCACAGAGAGTGGTGAAGGAATGCACCCTTCCCTAATAATGGCATTGCTCCAAGTAAAGTCCCACCCACGTCTCCCCTACTCCTGCGTCGGCTAATCTGTGCTTTCTTCCTCTGAGTTCTCTGTTCTAATACCCTCAATGCCCGCCTGGTCCTGGGAGAGGGTGTGTGTGTCAGGAATGCTTTCCAAGGACACTGAGTCTGTCGGCTGTCTCTCCCCTAGTGCTTCTTCTTCTTCCTGCTGTTCCTCTTCCAATATTTCCCAGCTTCTGCCCTCTGCAGCCTCTGAACTATGACCTTCTGCAAACCACTGTTCTAAATCTATACTGCCCTCCTGTTCTTGGGAAGGTTCAGGAGAAAGGGGTGTGTGCGGTCCCTACCATTCCTCCTCAGTCCAGCCCCTGACAAGTACGCAGTGCAACGTTCTCACTTGCAATAAGAACACAAGAAAAGCCTTGCAGGATCAGGCCTAGAGTCCAGCTAATTCAGCACTCCATTCTCACAATGGCCAACCAAACAGAACCTGAGTACAACAACAAAAGGACAGGCCTCGCACAGTCTTTCTCATGTGGGATCTTTGTGATGTCTCATCGCATCTCTAAGTTTTCCCGAAGCAAAGTTTGAATTGCTTGGGGAACATGGGAAAAGGGTAAAGATGGGGGAGAAATTTGGTTCAGTTCAGATTTTAATATTCCCTGTTTGTGGGATGCTCTCCCTGGAGACAATCGCATGGCACCTTCAAAATATATATATATATATATATATATATGCAGGTTTTGGTGTCCTCGGGTGTCTTCCCGTGTAAAAGTTGGGGTGTCTAGGCGACGTTTCGACGAGGTCTCACTCGTCATCTTCAGGCTGGTGCTTTCGGCTTCTTGTTACTGGAACAGAGCAGGATCTCAGTGTTTGAGTTCCTATAAATACTGTAGAGGGGGTGTGGTGTATAGCCTCCAATGTTCTGGGCAGAGAGGAAGTTCCCAGGCTAGTGTGCCTTTTCTTCTTTTGTTCCTTAATTACTTGAGAGATATCTTGAGTGATTTCTTGAGTGATATCCTGAGTACCACTTAGGTGGGTCATTAGGTGTGGATTAGTTGTTAAAGTCTTTGTGTCTTGACCTCTTGAACTTTGTGAAGAGTTTTCCTGAGAAGATGGCTGTACTGTACTTAGTTGTGCTCTGGCTTGGCTTCGTGTATAGGGGCGAGCTGTGGTTTTGTGGCTTGTGTCAGCCAGATCTGTGTAGGGATTGCAGGGGGGTGCAGCATCCGGAGGTGCCACCATGGATTGGCTACTGGATGGTGTCTGTAATTCATCTGTGGAGAGGGTCTGGGTTTGGGTCTGGTGTGGTTGATTGGTGTTGGCGTTCTGTGTGCCTCTGGATCTGGTGTCAGTTTTTGTGGGGAGGGCTAATTTCCAGATGTCTGGCAAGCGGGATGTGTCGTCACGCTTGTTCATGTTGTGAGGGTGTTTCTCTATCTCGATGGCTTCCATGATTATTCTCTTGTGGTGATGTTCCGTGTTAAAGAGCAATTTGGAATCTGCAAAATTAATTTCGTGTCCTGTTTCTTTCATGTGTTGGAAAAGAGAGGAAGTTTTTTCTTCTTTTTTGACGGCATTCTTGTGTTCTGCGATACGTGCATTTATTCGTCTGTTTGTTTGTCCAATGTACGTGGCTGGGCAGACTTTGCAGGGTATTTCATAGATCCCTTGGTTTTCCAACTGGATTTTATCCTTGGGGTTTCTGAGGATATTGGCTATTTTTTGGTTGGTGCAAAAGGCTGTTTTGATATTGTGTTTATGGAGGATTTTGCTAATTTTATCTGTAGTGCCCTTGATATAAGGAAGGAGGGCCATGCCATTGCTTTCTTCTGTGTCTTGGTTTTTGGGGGGTGTTTCCTTTTGGATTAGCTTCGTAATCCTGTTTTGCTGGTATCCATTGGCAATTAACACGTTTGAGAGATTCTGTAACTCAGTTGTCAAGTGGTCTTTGTCAGCCAGGCGTTTGGTTCTGGAGATGAGAGTCTTGGCTACGGAGTTTATTTGTGCAGGGTGGTGGTGTGATTGTGCATGTAAGTAGCGGTTGGTGTGTGTTTTTTTCCGGTAGATAGTGTGTCCTAGGGAGCCATCAGGTTTTTTGTAGATTAGGACGTCAAGGAAGGGAAGTTGGTTGTTGGCTTCTATTTCCATAGTGAATTGTATTTTGGGGTGTAAGTTGTTGAGATGTGTGAGGAAGCTATCCAGTTTTTCTTTCCCGTGTGGCCAAATTACAAAGGTGTCGTCAACATATCTGAGCCAAAGTTTGGGTTTGTGTTCTGACTTGTCTAAAGCATTGGTTTCAAAGTGTTCCATGTACAGGTTTGCGATGACCGGTGAGAGGGGTGATCCCATAGGTGCTCCTTCTATCTGTTTGTATCTTTGTCCATTGTGGATGAAGTACGTGTTGGTTAGGCAGTGGTTGGTCAGGTCCAAGATGTATTCGGGGGGATTGTATTTGTTTTGAATAGCTGTCAAGGCTTCATTAATGGGCACTTGTGTGAAGAGAGATACAACATCGAAGCTCACAAGTAGGTCATTAGGATGTAGGTTTTGCTTCTTTATTGTTTCTATGAACTGGAAGGAGTTTGGTACGTGTGAAGAGATGGATTCTGCATAGGGCTGAAGTTGCTTGGCGAGAAATTTAGCGAGATTTTGTAGAGGTGAGCCTATGGAGCTGACTATTGGTCTGAGTGGTGTTCCTTCTTTGTGTATCTTGGGGAGGCCGTAGAGTTTGGGGCATCTGGATGATTTTTCTCTGGGGATGATTCTTAGCTGGATTTCTTCACTGATAGGAGAGGCTTTTATTTTGGATTTGGTGGTTTTTTCCAGGTAGGTGGTGGGATCTGTTTTTATAGGTTTGTAGGCAGGATCTTGGAGTAGATTTGATAGTTTTGCTTGGTAGTCCGATGTGTTCATCACCACTGTGGCATTACCTTTGTCTGCTGGGAGAATGATTATGTTGTTGTCTTTCCTCAGGTTGGTGAGTGCTTTCTGTTCTTCTTTGTGTAAATTGCTTCTGGGTGGTTTGCTGGAGCAGAGGATGTTGGTGACTTCAAGTCTGGTTTTATTGGCTTCATCTGGGTTGATTTTGGTTAGGCTAGCTTCGACTCCGCATATGATGTTTTCCGTGGGGATGCGTCTCGGGGCGACTGCAAAGTTGAAACCTTTGGAGAGTACTTTGGTTTCAGTTGTGGTGAGGATCCTGTCTGATATGTTATGAACTGTTTGTTTCATGGGTTGCTGTGGAGGGTGGCTGGGCTTCTGGCGTTTCTCTAGTTTGTGGAGTTTGTTGGTGTGTGTGCCACCATCTTATGTGATCTCTTGTTCCTACGCAACTGCCGAGACAACAACTTAATTCCCACATGCTTCCAACTTAAATTCCATTCTAAAACCCCAGCCACCGAAAGGATCCTGAAACGAACTGAACTATCCCTAATCAGAAACGAACTACACAAGAAAAGATACCTACTAGACCAAACCAACAAAGATCTACTCACTCTTCACCTCAAACTCTGTAACAAAATCCACCCTGCACTCTGGGACAAATGCAAACAACTAGCCGTCTGGAGAGCTGAAACGGAGACCTCACATAAGACAGACACACACACCAACAAACTCCACAAACTAGAGAAACGCCAGAAGCCCAGCCACCCTCCACAGCAACCCATGAAACAAACAGTTCATAACATATCAGACAGGATCCTCACCACAACTGAAACCAAAGTACTCTCCAAAGGTTTCAACTTTGCAGTCGCCCCGAGACGCATCCCCACGGAAAACATCATATGCGGAGTCGAAGCTAGCCTAACCAAAATCAACCCAGATGAAGCCAATAAAATCAGACTTGAAGTCACCAACATCCTCTGCTCCAGCAAACCACCCAGAAGCAATTTACACAAAGAAGAACAGAAAGCACTCACCAACCTGAGGAAAGACAACAACATAATCATTCTCCCAGCAGACAAAGGTAATGCCACAGTGGTGATGAACACATCGGACTACCAAGCAAAACTATCAAATCTACTCCAAGATCCTGCCTACAAACCTATAAAAACAGATCCCACCACCTACCTGGAAAAAACCACCAAATCCAAAATAAAAGCCTCTCCTATCAGTGAAGAAATCCAGCTAAGAATCATCCCCAGAGAAAAATCATCCAGATGCCCCAAACTCTACGGCCTCCCCAAGATACACAAAGAAGGAACACCACTCAGACCAATAGTCAGCTCCATAGGCTCACCTCTACAAAATCTCGCTAAATTTCTCGCCAAGCAACTTCAGCCCTATGCAGAATCCATCTCTTCACACGTACCAAACTCCTTCCAGTTCATAGAAACAATAAAGAAGCAAAACCTACATCCTAATGACCTACTTGTGAGCTTCGATGTTGTATCTCTCTTCACACAAGTGCCCATTAATGAAGCCTTGACAGCTATTCAAAACAAATACAATCCCCCCGAATACATCTTGGACCTGACCAACCACTGCCTAACCAACACGTACTTCATCCACAATGGACAAAGATACAAACAGATAGAAGGAGCACCTATGGGATCACCCCTCTCACCGGTCATCGCAAACCTGTACATGGAACACTTTGAAACCAATGCTTTAGACAAGTCAGAACACAAACCCAAACTTTGGCTCAGATATGTTGACGACACCTTTGTAATTTGGCCACACGGGAAAGAAAAACTGGATAGCTTCCTCACACATCTCAACAACTTACACCCCAAAATACAATTCACTATGGAAATAGAAGCCAACAACCAACTTCCCTTCCTTGACGTCCTAATCTACAAAAAACCTGATGGCTCCCTAGGACACACTATCTACCGGAAAAAAACACACACCAACCGCTACTTACATGCACAATCACACCACCACCCTGCACAAATAAACTCCGTAGCCAAGACTCTCATCTCCAGAACCAAACGCCTGGCTGACAAAGACCACTTGACAACTGAGTTACAGAATCTCTCAAACGTGTTAATTGCCAATGGATACCAGCAAAACAGGATTACGAAGCTAATCCAAAAGGAAACACCCCCCAAAAACCAAGACACAGAAGAAAACAATGGCATGGCCCTCCTTCCTTATATCAAGGGCACTACAGATAAAATTAGCAAAATCCTCCATAAACACAATATCAAAACAGCCTTTTGCACCAACCAAAAAATAGCCAATATCCTCAGAAACCCCAAGGATAAAATCCAGTTGGAAAACCAAGGGATCTATGAAATACCCTGCAAAGTCTGCCCAGCCACGTACATTGGACAAACAAACAGACGAATAAATGCACGTATCGCAGAACACAAGAATGCCGTCAAAAAAGAAGAAAAAACTTCCTCTCTTTTCCAACACATGAAAGAAACAGGACACGAAATTAATTTTGCAGATTCCAAATTGCTCTTTAACACGGAACATCACCACAAGAGAATAATCATGGAAGCCATCGAGATAGAGAAACACCCTCACAACATGAACAAGCGTGACGACACATCCCGCTTGCCAGACATCTGGAAATTAGCCCTCCCCACAAAAACTGACACCAGATCCAGAGGCACACAGAACGCCAACACCAATCAACCACACCAGACCCAAACCCAGACCCTCTCCACAGATGAATTACAGACACCATCCAGTAGCCAATCCATGGTGGCACCTCCGGATGCTGCACCCCCCTGCAATCCCTACACAGATCTGGCTGACACAAGCCACAAAACCACAGCTCGCCCCTATACACGAAGCCAAGCCAGAGCACAACTAAGTACAGTACAGCCATCTTCTCAGGAAAACTCTTCACAAAGTTCAAGAGGTCAAGACACAAAGACTTTAACAACTAATCCACACCTAATGACCCACCTAAGTGGTACTCAGGATATCACTCAAGAAATCACTCAAGATATCTCTCAAGTAATTAAGGAACAAAAGAAGAAAAGGCACACTAGCCTGGGAACTTCCTCTCTGCCCAGAACATTGGAGGCTATACACCACACCCCCTCTACAGTATTTATAGGAACTCAAACACTGAGATCCTGCTCTGTTCCAGTAACAAGAAGCCGAAAGCACCAGCCTGAAGATGACGAGTGAGACCTCGTCGAAACGTCGCCTAGACACCCCAACTTTTACACGGGAAGACACCCGAGGACACCAAAACCTGCATTCCTGTACCCGTGAAAATCTACGAAAGCATATATATATATATATATATATATATATATATATATATATGTATAGGTTTGTTAATAAAATTTATATATATATTTATATATATATATATTATTAGCAAACCAATCAAATCACATTAATTCCAAATTACAGAACCAAATTCTAAAATTTTTGTTGGGGGTACCCATGCTTCGAGCTCAGAAAGGGATCCAATCATCTCTATTGCTGCTGCTTTGATGTTCTCAGTTCTGTCCAAATAATATTCACAGTTCTATCCATTCTTCTCTTTATTGTTTTCCTCATCTCTTCTTGTTATTATCGTATATTTTCTTTGTGACCTCTGATAGTCTCCACAAGTGAGTTGAAAACAAGCGTTATTATAGTCCTGTGTAAATTTTTTATTCCTCCAAGAGTCATATTCAAACAGATAGACGCCATTTCAACACTTCCGTATAAAACAATCTTAACATCTGCCCATTAATCCTCGCAGGCCTGTCACTCCCTCCTCGATCTTCCCAGGGGGTTCTGCCAGGTCAAACTCAGAGTCCAATATGATAACAAAGCCATGGCCTCCTCCCCCTTGATCGTAAATCCTGCAACAAAGCCTGCCTCATGGCAAGTCTCTTTTTATAACTGTGTCATTCCAAAAGCCTTTCATTCCTTTCCAGATATTCCACAAACCATGCCTTTGGTTAGTAATTCATTTCCACACAGTTCTTAATCATCCCGCTTATAATCAATTGTTGCAACGGTTCTTCTTGGGGGGGATTGTTAGGTAATCACATAAAGAAAAAAAGAAGAGTCCCCCCTTTCCATCCCGTTCTGACATACCAACACCTTTGATGTATCTTCTTCTTGATATATTTTCCTGTTGAATCCAGCCCGTCGCTCAACTTCACAGAGGTCACTTCAATTAGCAGTCTAAACTCCCGTTCTTCACTCGAAACATGTGCATTTGCTGCTCTCTAATTTTTTATTTTGAGCTGCTGCAACCAGGTCACGCGATCAAAGACAGCGTCCGGGAGAGCGAAAAAGCCACATGAGAGCTGTGCGCCTAGTGTCCTCACCCCCTGCATCTTTCGAACTCGGGGGTGATTTATCAGCAACTGCAGGCGAAGGCAGTGTTTCCCCATTCCCTGGGGAAACAAGGAAGGCTGCATACTCCCATATCAGCCTCTTAATTACCTCGTGTGAGCCGGAGAGATGGTATTGTCAGCCATCTTCCAATGCGCCCCTAGCGGCCCCTTCCTTCATTACATATATTTAGGTGCTAGGTGCACAGTCATTTCTGTTGGGAAAGCCTGAGGCGGGAGTTTCAAACTGAACCCTTTTCCCAGACCCATCTCTCAGTACTCAGTGACACTCTAAAGTTGATTTTGACTTCTACTGTTATTTATTAAATTTTATGTCCTGACGCTCCACCGAAGGGAGCCCACAACACATGATAAAACAAGAAAAAACATCTTCAAAACAATTCCCTTGGAGATGCAGACTGGGAAATAGCTCAACATGAAAGGCTTGTGGGAAGAAGAAGGTCTTCAGTAGATGTGAAAAGCTAACTCCCTCCTTGAAAGGGTAGGTGTCACAATTCTAAAGGCCGAATTCCTGTGGGATGTAATCCACTGGTACAGTCGAATGCAACATTACTTCTTCCCACTGCACGAGATCTGGGAGGTGGGTGTGGCTCTGGCTGGCTCCATATAAGAGCAGTCATGCAGCCATTTTCATTGTCTTGTTCAGCCCAGCCATTTTGTTCTTTCTCGTTTGCCGCCATGCTGCTCTCCTGCAGCCATTTTGCACTCTTAATGTAATTTTGCTGTCTGCTGGCCCTCAGCCAGCAGCACATGAGTTCAGTCTCCCAATGAGATGAACTCACTGTTTATTGTGTAACGATTAAGCAAAGCCTGCCTTTCAGGGATCAAATTGTGAACTGAAATGTGAGTAAGCTTTTTGTTACTTTACTCAGAAAGACTCTTGTGTCTTTATTCTTCTAAGAGGGATCAAAGGGGAAACCAGGAAATACTTAACTAAGAGATTCAAACGAATCTGCATACTAGCTTCCAGCTATATTGAGGGAAATCTGCTCTGCTATATCACTTTGCTACTATGAGTGAACGAAGGATAATACTTATTCAATATATCCTTTCCTACTATCCTTAACATTCCCACACTTCCTGCATTGTGCATTACGATAAGATGGTATTTGCAAGGAAGTCCTTACCTGCAGAGCAGATCGATCAGTAGGGTATATAGGGCCTGAGATGATCTTCCAGGTAGTCCGAAAAGCCAAGGTTGTCAAAAATTTGCCTCACATCTATGTAACATAAATTGATTTATGAGCAAAATAAATATTCCTGAATATATTCCATTGAGGAAACGGACTCCAGCTATAAAGAGGGATATTACAATATGGCCAGCTGAAGCATCCCAACAACTACAAGACTGTTTTCATGACACCGATTGGGAGGTATTCGCCCAACAGGATGTAGAGACTCATACTGAGCAAGTGTTGGACTATATCAGGTTCTGCACTGACAATGTAACACAGAGGCGCCGGATAAAGATCTACCCAAACAGGAAGCCCTGACAAGGGAGGTCCAGGGGTTGCTAAAGGCAAGAAATACTGCTTTCAGAAGTGGAGATAAGTCGTTGTACAGCTTAGCTAGAGCGGATCTAAAGAGAGGTATCCGTGTAGCAAAGGAGGTGTATAGACAGCGGCTGGAGAATCATCTACAAAGCAACAACACCAGGCAGGTGTGGCAAGGTGTACAAGAATTAACAGGGTATAAATCCAAGGATTCCCTGGCAGACGAGGGAGGGGCATCCCTCGCAGAGGATCTGAATGCCTTTTTTGCCCGTTTTGAAGCAACATCTGCAGCAACACCTGCTGAGGCTTTACCACCACCACTCCCTGTGAAGGCTTTGCCACCACCACCACCACCATCATCATCAGTACAAAGGAATGTGGTAGTCTCTGTGGAAAAAGAAGAGATGAGGAAGGTGCTGAAGGGAATCAACCCAAGGAAGGCCACAGGGCCAGATGGGGTAGCTGGAAGGGTACTGAGAGACTGTGCAGATCAACTAGCAGGAGTTTTCACTGGGATTTTAAATCGATCCCTAGCCCAGGCTATTGTTCCATCCTGCCTAAAGTCCTCTACTATCGTTCCAATAGCAAAAAAATCTAACCCGGAAGATCTGAATGACTTTCGTCCAGTAGCACTCACACCTATAATCATGAAGGGCTTTGAAAAGCTGGTACGAAATTATGTCATTGCCTGCCTACCAGAGGGACTGGACACATTCCAATTTGCTTATAAAATGAAAAGATCGACAGAGGACGCTGGGGTGATTGCCCTCCATGCCATTCTTGCACATTTGGAGCAGCGGGGGAGGGGGGGTTATGCCAGACTGCTTTTTTTAGATTTCAGCTCGGCATTTAATACCATTCTACCACAACGTCTGATGTCTAAACTGGAAGATCTGGGACTTCCGTTATCACTTTGTGGGTGGATATTGGACTTTCTGTCGGACCGCCCCCAGAGGGTTCGGTTGGGCCCTTATACCTCTAATACGCTTAAGACTAACACAGGAACACCACAGGGATGCGTACTTAGTCCGCTCCTTTATATTCTCTACACGTACGATTGTGTCGCTGCTCACCCTAGTAATAGGGTTGTCAAATTTGCAGATGACACAACCGTGATTGGGCTCATCTCTGAAAGGGAGGGTGAAACGGACTATAGAGATGAGGTGGAGCGGCTGACAGAGTAGTGCAGAGCTAACAACTTGCTCATAAATACAAGGAAGACAAAAGAGCTTGTGGTGGACTTCAGGAGACAGAAGAGCAATGTCCAGCCACTTTTGATTGATGGGGTCTGTGCGGAGAGGGTAACAACGTTCAGATTTGGGGGTATTGAATTACAAGAGGATCTGTCCTGGAGTGCCAACACAAGGGGGCTTGTGAAGAAGGCGCAGCAGAGACTGTACTTTTTGAGAATCCTAAGGAAAAACCATCTTCCGCAGAAACTGCTGCTTGCCTTCTATCACTGTGCCATTGAGAGCGTGCTCACTTATGGCTTATGTGTGTGGTACGGAAGCTGTACTACCCAGGACAGGATGGGGCTGTGCAGAGTTGTTAAGGCAGCAGAGAGCATTGTTGGCTGCCCACTCTCCACCTTAGAGCAGATTTATGCCACAAGGTGCCATAGGAAGGCACTGGACATAGTAAAAGATCCATCACATCCTGGTCACTGTCTCTTCGAGCTCCTGCCGTCGGGATGGAGATACAGGACAATGAAGACAAGAACGAGCCGTCTCAAGAACAGCTTCTTCTGCAGAGCGATCTCGGCCCTGAATGGGAAACCTGGACTTTGAAAGTCATCTAATCTTCCTTGCTGTATTATACTGTATTGTTTTAATTAGTGTTTTTATAGTTTTTCTGATTTTGTGTGGAGTGCCCTACCTGGGTGGATGGAGCAGCCAAGTAATCTCGTTGTCCCCGAGAGGGGGCAATGACAATAAAGATATTATTATTATTATTATTATTATTATTATTATTATTATTATTATTATTATAAATCTTTTTAAAAGCAAAACCCAAAACACAGTGGAAAGAGAAAGTACTTTAAAGACCATTCTGCTGATCTTGGGTCCCAGGCCTCTGAATGGATCACAAAATGGAGAGGAAATGTTTATCTTGTATTTCAGTGAAAAGTTTAATGGAATATAATACCCAGTCTAGCAGGTAAGGAACAGCCTGCTCTGAAATGTTCCAGACTGCTGCCCACCTGCATTTGGGAAGAGATTATTTGCTACTATCTCTGCCCCTGTTATCACCCAAAAGTCAAGCATCACTCTATTATCCATCTGGCTGGGTATGGCAGAAGCGGGGACCATCTTTTCGAAGCCAAATTGCTATTTTGCATCTTTCGTGAACATGGGCGGTTGACAAGCAAAGTCCCAGGTATATCTTTTGTGTGGGATTTAAAGAGAGCCATTAGCTGGTGACTTTATCCCCCCCCCCTTACATAATGTGCCTCTTTCTCAGTATGCATATTTCAAGTGTTTAATTTTCTTTCCTAGAATGAAAATCCCTCCAACAGGGCTTAATAGGTCCCTAATAGAATTTCATGCTGGAAGAGCCCTGCCCTATGCAGATTGCCAGCTCAAAAGTGGAACCAAAAGACCCGTTTCGCCGAATAGACAAGCTTCACAAATTGTCCCGTTCCAGACAAGCAGACTTATGCGGCGAAAGCATTTGCTTGGCATCTTCAAAGGAAGCACTCTCAGGTAGGGCTGGGAACGTCCTATGTCTGTAACTCTAAAGTCACTGCTAGTCTGGACAAGGCAATAAGGAGCCAGATGGACCAATAGTCTGACTTGGTATATGGCTGATTCCTATGTACATAAAGGCGGTATGTGGTCTAAACCACTGAGCCTAGGGCTTGCCAATCAGAAGGTCAGCGGTTCGAATCCCCATGACTGGGTGAGCTCCCATTGCTCTGTCCCAGCTCTTGCCAACCTAGCAGTTCAAAAGCACGCCAGTGTGAGTAGATAAATAGGTACCACTCCGGTGGAAAGGTAAACGGTGTTTCCACACGCTCTGGTTTCCGTCACAGTGTTCTGTCATGCCAGAAGTGGTTTATTCATGCTGGCCACATGACCTGGAAAGCGGTCTGTGGACAAACGCTTGCTCCCTCAGCCTGAAAGCTAGATGAGCGCCGCAACCCCATAGTCACCTTTGACTGGACTTAATCGTCCAGGGGTCCTTTACCTTTTTACCTAAAGGTGAGTTGCTCTCTCTCTCCCCCCCCCTCTCTCACACACACACGACCAGCCCACCCATAACATACCCTCCAACATTTTTCCAATAGGGACATTCAGTGCGATTTTTCGAGAAAAAGTTGTGTCAGAACTCACCATGAATACCTCCCTTGTTCTCTTACAATGGCAATGGTGCCCACCTGAGAGTTCCAGCTTGGGGTGGGTGGGAGCCCTGGGGACGTCCTATTCCATACCCTCCAACATTTCACTGATGAAAATAGGGACGTCTTAAGAGAAAGTGCCTACATTCTGTGATCAAATCAGAAACCAGGACACCTTCTGTAAATCCGGGACCATCTCTGGAAAATAGGGATACTTGGAAAGTCTGCCATAAGGGAAGGTGAGGCAATGGCCTCGGGTGTCAGGATCCAAAGGGCATAGCAGATCTGGCATCCAAGTTTACTCCGTGGAGGTTGGATCTGCTGCCTCTTAATGTAGAGGCCGCTCTACACTGCCTCTCCCACCCCAGGGAGGAAATTACAGAGGTTGCCCTATGTGGTCTCCTGGGTTCTGCGCCGACCTGGCATTATTCAGAGCAGGCTTCTCCCCACAAAGAGGTCTTTGATGCCCACTTTCAACCTTTGGGGAAGGTTGATTTGACAATTGCCCACCCCGCTCCTGATGGGGACCCTCACTCACAACTTCTTCCCTGGCAGGGGAGGCATTATTTTGTGGTTCACCCCGAGAGCTGAAATGTCTTGGGTTGGTCCTACACACATAAACACACACAGCACAGTTTGTTATTGTTCCTGTGTATCACTCTGCTACATGTTGAGGGGAATATGACTGCCAACATGTGGTAAAATGCTCGTCTGTAAGGCCACTTCCGAACTATTTATACACTGCTCAATAGGCATGGAATTCACAGAGGAGTTTAGATAAAATTATTAAACAGAATAAGCATCAGTAAACAGAAAGCTGCCATAAAACAGAATGGAATAAGCAACAGGGAAGAAACATTTCTGGGAGCAGGGTGGTGGCGGCAACTCACCCAGCAGTTTTTAGTTCTTCTCCACTTGCCTCAGGACAAGGTTTCTCAATATTTTCCATAATAGAATTGAAGTTTTTTCTCCTTCGTAATATTAGAACCAGGGGTCACCCAATCCAGGGGAATGGTGGGAGATTTGTGACCGATAAACAGAAGTCTTTCTTCACACAGCACAAACGACAGAATTCTCTACTACAGGAAGTAGTGTTGGCCGCCATCTTTGATGGTTTTAAAAGATTAGACAAATTCATAGAGGATAAGACTCATGATGGTTTCTAATCATGATGCCTATATGTTGCCTCCAGTATTATTATTATTATTACAGTGGTGCCCCGCAAGACGAACGCCTCGCAAGACGAAAAACCCGCTAGACGAAAGAGCTTTCCGTTTTGGAGGCGCTTCGCAAAACGAATTTCCCTATGGGCTTCCTTCGCAAGACGAAAACCCATAGGGAAATCTCCGGGACAGCGGGGAAGCGCAGCGCGTCTTCCCCACTGTCCTCGGACCTCCTCCGAAGGCTGGCGGTGGGGCGGAGAGACCTTCTCCCCGCGCCAGCCTTCGGATGGCTGTCCTGAAGACTTGCGGTGGGAGGAGGGTTTTCCTTCCCGCCGCCAACATTCAGAATGCTGTTCTGAATGTTGGCGGTGGGGAGGAAAAACCCTCCTCCCACCGCAAGCCCCGGGAACAGAGGAGAAGCGCTGCGTGCCTTCCCCTCTGTTCCCGTACCTGTCTGAAGGCTGGCGGTGGGGCAGAGAGACCTCCTCCCGCCGCCAGCCTTCGGAAGGCTGCTCCGAAGGCTGGCAGCGGGAGGAGGTCTCTCCGCCCCACCGGCAGCCTTCGGAAGGCTGTTCCGAAGGCTGGCGGCGGGAGGAGGTCTCTCCGCCCCACCGGCAGCCTTCGGAAGGCTGCTCCGAAGGCTGGCGGTGGGGCGGAGAGACCTCCTCCCGCCGCCAGCCTTCGGAAGGCTGTCCTGAAGACTTGCGGTGGGAGGAGGGTTTTCCTTCCCACCGCCAACATTCGGAAGGCTGTTCTGAATGTTGGCGGTGGCGAGGAAAAACCCTCCTCCCACCGCAAGCCCCGGGAACAGAGGAGAAGCGCTGCGCGCCTTCCCCTCTGTTCCCGTACCTGTCCTGAAGGCTTGCGGTGGGGAAAAAAGCCCTTCTCCGCACCGCCAGCCTGGCAAGCGGTCTCCATAGGAACGCATTAATTGATTTTCAATGCATTCCTATGGGAAACCGTGCTTCGCAAGAAGAAAAACTTGCAAGAAGAAACAACTTGCGGAACGAATTAATTTCGTCTTGCGAGGTACCACTGTAAGGCCCTGTAGATTCCTCTTCTGGATACACAACAACCTGCCAGCTTGTGTCCTGCTTTCCTGCTTACAGGTACACTTCACTAAATTCTTGTAAAGAACCCACCACCACTAATTCAGTTCTGTTGGTATTTTTTACTTGAATATAGGAAGCTCCCTTATCCCGAGTCAGACCATAGATCCAAGCAGCTCAGTATTGTCTACACTGACTGGCAGCAGCTCTCAGACATGGGGTCCTCCCGCCACTCCTAGCTTGAGATGCTGAGTATTAATAATAGAATTGTAGAGTTGGAAGGGACCCCGGGGGCATATCTGTCAATGTTTCCCTTTTTAAAAGGGAAATTCCCTTATTCCTGTTATGGAAATTACCGGGGGGGGGGCACATCTTTAAAGTTAAATATTACAAATATTATGCCTGGATGTATCCTTTCAACTTGACAGCTCAGGGAAGTTACCTAGCTTTTAAAAATAATATAAAATCATCTCCTTTCCCAGTTTCCTCCATTCCAAAGCTATTTTCCCCTTCAAAAGAGACTCCAGGAAGTTCCCAGAGGTGACAATTGCTGGGCTCATTGTTAGCCAATGGAAGCCAAATCTCATCACCTGACTCACCTCAAGCTCCAGACATGCAAAGGAAGTTCTATTGTACTTTTGGGTGGTGGGTACATAAGACATATTTGTCTATGCTAATCTTATACCTGAGTCTTGCCCTGCCATGTCTGCTTATGCTAATCTTGTACCAAGGACTTGTCTGCACATGTTTGCCAAGGTTAACCCCTCCCCTTTTGTGACATGTCAGTGATGTAGCAATGATGCTGTACGAACTGTATTCTGGGATATGGTGGGAAAGTTTTAAAATTCTTTTTCACCCCCATCCTCGGGTTTCAAATTTGCTCTTTGAACCTATTGCGCAATAAACTTTGGTCTACAGCTGTTGGCTGGAATCCTTCCTTTATTCTGCAGAGACCGGACGAGCTGGGTGACTGAGCAGCCTCGCACCTTGATTTTTCCATAACATTCCAAATAGGATTCCTTGCAAGAAAAGGGAAAAGTTGACAGCTATGCCCAGGGATTCATCTAGTCCAGCCCTCTGCAATGCAGCAATCCCAACTGTTGAGAAATCTCAACAGGACTGAACCTGGAAACTTTTTCATGAAAAGCAGGTAGCTGCTCTCTGCTATTGAGCTACAGCCCTGAATAGGCCCAGGATGTTTGCTAGAGGGGAAAATGACAAAGCAGTTGTATTTAGCAATTTCTCTCTTTGTTGTCTCTCTAGCTACAAATACCTTGGATAAGAGGAAGTTGAAGATTCGATTAAGCCTCTCCCCCCTTCCCTCCATTTCTTTTCTTTTGCAAAATGTCATGTTTACAGCACGGCAGAAGATTGAGTGGACAGGGCTTCTTGCAAACTTTTCAGTGGCATTTGGGACAATGTGTTAAGCTTCCTCCGCCTCCCCTCTTAGAAATTCTCCTGTTATTGCCATGAAATCTAGTGGGGAAAAGATCAAGGCACCAAAGAAATCATAGGGCGTGAGGTTTCTTTTTTCCGCTGCTCCAGACGAGAGCTTGCAGAGTAATCTCCCAAGCAAGAAGATGATGGAAATTGTGCCTTTGTAGTGAGCACTGAAGCAAACCACTCTTCTGAGATAGCGGAAGTGAAATTTCATGAGAATCTGTTCTGCTGAGAAGCCAGCTCTCTTTCATACCTCCTCCCTATGAGCCACATCTATTCTGGTTAGTAATAAGCATTACTAACTGCATGCATTCATTTCTGAGCTGTTACTGAAGAGTGCAGCCTTGCTTTCATTTTAAGCATGCCTCCAGCATCTTTACTCCAGAGATCTCCCTGCTGCCTGGGAAAGTGTGCAATGCAAAAGCTTTTGGAGGAGGGGGACAATGTTGTTACCAATATTTGCTCGTTTTGCTTTACACTAAAAAACTGGGAGGTATCTCTCTAGCTTTGCATACCACAATACCTCCAGAGCATGCAAACACCTTTCTCTCCCGTCTGACCTCTAACCGAATGAAGTCATCCCAGGTATTTTCTAGATTCCTGAAAGAGAAAGCTCCACAGCTAAGACACTGCCACCTGCAGTAGTCATCTTAGCATTTATTTTCTGAAACTTAAGTTTCAGAACTCTTTAACAGATGCACTCATCATGCATGGTGGGAAACCGTGGATCCTAATGGGATGCAAACTTGGATTCTCTGCAACCCTACATCATTCTGCCACCATGCAGGCCCTACCTGGTACAATACTGAGTCCAGTCAGGGTTAAATTGGAACATAAACTTCTGTTTATTTATTGCAGTTTAACAAGCGTGTGGTTTTATAAACAGTATCGGTCAATTACAATCATGGGGTCCTATCCAGTCCTATAACTTCCGCTACCTGCTCTCACTCATTAAACCACCTCTCAGATATTTACTTGTCTTCCTAGTTCCTAACTGTTCCTGACTCAGCTTATTTTGCTACACTAACTCAACCTACCCACAGACTCTATCCCAATTCATTCCCACTCCAACCAACCACCCAACTCCCAGCGAACTCCTCCCTTCACCCCTCCCAGAGCTGGTTTTATAGTCCCTCTGACTCCACCCCCCCAGGGTTCTGATTGGGTAACCTGTTTAACTATTTCTTCTCCAGCACTCTCATATGTTAACGTCAGCCTTGGGTCTCCAGCTGTTGTTGACTACAGCTCCCATCATCCCTAGCTAGTGGGACCAGAAGTCAGGGATGGTGGGAGTTGTAGTCCAACAACAGCTGGGGATCCAGGCTTGAGAAATACTAGCCTAGACCCAGATCAGTCTTCATGGGATCCTTCCTAGCCCAGATTACTCTAATACAAATCATCTTGGCTTGCCTCACTACCTCATTCCTCTGCCTTCTGGTTCTTAGTTATTATTTTGTATTCAATTTAGTTCACAACCTAAGGAAATACACAGTCTTTCTTGTTTGTTCTCAGCCCCGGCAGCAGTGGGGGGTCACTGTTGTCTACCAGGAGAGGAAGGGCCCATGTGGTGGGGAGGTCAGCATGGTGGAAATGCACCCATGGGTTCAATCCAGCACTCCAGCCAGTGGGTTTGCACCATGCTAACCTCCCTGCTGCCTCTCCCTTCCAGTAAGCAATAGCCTTCCCAGTTCAGGTTCATTTCACCTACTAAACCTTCCAGGTCCTTCTGCTTTTATGGTAGCAGGCTCTGCTGGAAGAAATGCCACACACACACCCCAAGCAAATCGCCTTTATTCCAGACTTCTCAGGTCTGACATTTGATTAGATGATTCATTAGCTGCAGCGACTTTCTGAAAGCAGCGCTGTATGCTTCTCCCTGGCAATGCCATCATATTATGAAAAATAAGTATGGCTGGATGTATCAAGGCACCACATTGAGCCGCATGATAGAATAGTCTGGTGACTTCTGTTTCAGTGTATCTGAAGAAGTGTGCATGCACACGAAAGCTCATACCTAGAACTAACTTAGTTGGTTTTTAAGGTGCTACTGGAAGGATTTTTTTGTTTTGACTATGGCAGACCAACACGGCTACCTATCTGTAACTGGGTGTATCAAGGAAATGCAGTTTTGTGGCACCCCCCACATAATAGCTCTATAACAGACATCCCCAAACTCAGCCCTCCAGATGTTTTGAGACTACAACTCCTATCATACCTAGCTAACAGGACCAGTGGTCAGGGATGATGGGAACTGTAGTCCCCAAACAGCTGGAGGGCCGAGTTTGGGGATACCTGCTCTATAACCTAATTTTACGGGTCTCTCGAGTATATCTGTAGCCTCTGCTTTAACAGGACATAAGTGGCTGTTGTGATAAAAGGTAACTATACAATGCAGTAATTGCATTGTCCTAGAATAACTGTGACAGCCATGAGATGTGAGCCTGTATATCTTATATCTAATGTTTGTTTCCAAAGTGTTGGTTGAAAGTGGCTGCAGCCCAGAGCACGCTGCTTAGTTACAGAGCCACCCTCTCTTCTGCTCTTCCCATAAGAAGACTACTTTAATGTTATTTTCACCAGCGTGTGCACAAATAGCACCCTTTAGCCCAGTATATGCATTTTTGCATATCTTACTTGGCTGTAGAACTGCATTGTGGAATTCAGAGGAGTGTATATATATGGATTTTCTATTTTGCAGTTTAAAGTACTCATTTTTACATCCTTAAAATATCAATGACTTCCATTGTTCTCTTTCCATAGTTCATTTTACATATCATAAATCCCTGTATATTTTACAGAAACTATACCATTCAGTATGCCATTATAACATCAATCAAAACTTATTTACACTGTTGAATTTATCTTAATGCTGCCAGCGTTTCCAGCTCTACACAGTTATTTCCCATATATTCAATAAACGTTTTCCAATCTTCTCTAAATGTATGTTCTTCTTGTTCTCTTATTCTATATGTTAAGTCTGCAAGCTGCGCATATTCTGTCAACTTAAGTTGTCCTCCTTTTTTAGTTGGGACCTCGCTCATTTTCCATTTTGGGGCTAACAAAACACGGGCCGCAGTAGTGGCATACATAAATAACCTTTTTTTGACACCTGGGAATTTCTGTCTGAATTATTCCCAACAAAAAGGACTCTGGTGGTTTTGTTTTTTTTTGAGGGGGTTAGGTACTTTTAAACATTTTTTTCAATTCTTTATGAATCATTTCCCAATACTCTTTTACCCTTTTACAAGTCCACCACATATGAAAGAATGTTCCCTCAAACTCATTACATCTCCAGCACTTATCTGATTCAGTCTTATACACCTTAGCAGGCCTACTCGGAGTTAAATACCACCTGTAAATCATTTTCATGTAATTCTCCTTCAAAGAATAACATGCTGTGAACTTCAAATCGCTTTTCCAAAGTTTTCCCCAGAGGTTGGGGAAACTTTTTCAGTCCAACTCCAGCATTCCCTCCTGTGGAACCACGTGGAGACCCTATGTTGGTGGTTGGCAGGGCCAGAAGCAAAAGGGCCAGAGTTGTGGGTGCGACTCTTACCTTAGTTGCGTAGTCTACATTCCAGCCGCACAAAACTCAGAAGTTTCTACACATACACACACTGGTCTCCTTTCTCATGCATAGCTAAACCATGGAATTTGTGTTGAGAATTCCGTTCCACCTTAAGGAACGGGCATGTGGAATTCTTGTGTGTCACATGTCTGTTTACATTCCAGACATGAGAGCATTGGGCGGCTCTCAATGCATCCTGTAAAGGCTCCATTTTCCTGCTCTTTGCTTCAGCCAGGAAAATAGCAGTTACTGTTTCTTTAGCTGGCAATTTGCACCCACAGGCCACCATTTTGAAAGAGGAACGGGAAAATTCATGGTGGAGAAAGCTATCAAGGATGGCTAGCCACATTATGGCTACGCTCTGGCTCCATGGTTGGAGAGAGCAATGTTTCTGTATACCAGTCACTGGAAACCACAGGTGGAGAGAGGGCTCTTGTGCTCGGGTCCTGGCTTCCCGCAGGCGACTGGTTGGCCACTGTGAGAACAGGATTCTGGACTAGAAGGGTCATTGGCCTGGTCACTGGCAGGACCTTCTTCTGCTCTTCTCTCCATCCAGGCAAGAAAGAGGCGTGGTCTCAGGACACATTGCAGATAGACAAAAGAACTTGGAAAGGGTGCAGAGCAGAGCTGGTGAGGGGTGTGGCCTGATGGGAAGAGGTGTGGTCAGAGATCCCCCTCTTCATCCCTAATGGTAGTATAAGCACAAGGTAGTATAAGAACCCCCATCGTTCTGCCTGGACGCTGAGGTCCAGCGCCGAGGACCTTCTGGCGGTTCCCTGACTGTGAGAAGCAAAGCTACAGGGAACCAAGCAGAGGGCCTTCTCAGTGGTGGCACCCTCCCTGTGGAATGCCCTCCCATCAGATGTCAAAGAGATAAACAACTAACTGACATTTAGAAGACATCTGCTCAGGGAAGTTTTTAATGTGTAACATTTTAATGTACAGTGGTACCTCGGGTTAAGTACTTAATTCGTTCCGGAGGTCCGTTCTTAACCTGAAACTGTTCTTAACTTGAAGCACCACTTTAGCTAATGGGGCTTCCTGCTGCCGCTGTGCCACCAGAGCATGATTTCTGTTCTCATCCTGAAGCAAAGTTCTTAACCCGAGGTACTATTTCTGGGTTAGCGGAGTCTGTAACCTGAAGTGTATGTAACCTGAAGCATATGTAACCCGAGGTACCACTGTATTTTTAATCTTTGTTGGAAGCCACCCAGAGTGGCTGGGGAGACTCAGACAGATGGGCGGGGTACAAATAAATTATCATTATCATTATCATCATCATCATCATCATCATCATTAGGAAACACTGGCCCGTGAGCGCTCCAGTTGGAGAATAGCCTCTACCAAAAGCGTCTTGGACTTTGAAGAAGCATGAACTCAGGACGAAAGGGAGAAGCAAGCTAAGAGGAAGGCATGTTTGTCAAATCCTTACTGTGATCAACCCATGTCCCTGCTGTGGAAGGACGTGTGGATCCAGAATTGGCCTCCGCAGTCACTTACAGACTCACCGTTAAATCTGTGTTCATGGAAGACAATCTTACTCTTCTACAAATGATCACCAAAGAAGTAGTCATTACCTACTTCTGCAAGACAAAGGCTCTCCTCTTTAGTTCCAGAAAACATTACGAGGCTGTTGCTATCATCATTGACCTGTAGCAGCATAGCAACTGCTGCCTTTCATCCCAGTACAGTTTTGCTATGAGAAAAGTCTGCCTTGAAAGGGAAAATGCCCTCACCCAAACCATCAGAGAGATGCAAACAGTAATGAAAGGGAACTTACCACCTCCCAGCGCTGAGATCAGTGAACAACTCTCCCTTATTACTCACTGCTTTGGAACTCGATTTTCCTTGGTTTTCAGAGGGACTCCATTGATCAGTTTCTGAATCCGGGTTCTGTTGAAGAGTGTCAGAGAGAACGAAAACCTTGCACAATATTTCTGGGCCCAGGAGCAGGTGAGGAAGGTCCTCTGTGCCTTGGAGATAAACTCCTACGTAAAGGGAGGTAGATTATTACATCCCCCTCCATACACAACCACCACCTGCCCAAGGGGATGGATGTTAACGGGTGCTGGTTCACATATTTGCCTGCGGCTTAATTTTGCTCCTGCGCTATCTATCCTCCTGCACTTTTGCCACTTCAGTTAGAAGACAAATGCAAAGGCTTCACCCACCTCCCTTCAAGCAGACACGGTGCTACAACCATTTGCCTTAATTGCTGGTTGCAGCATGAAAAACTCTAATAAAAAAATCTTATTACTTAAGAGCTGAGTTACACATCCAACACCTTTGAATGGCAGCCACACAGCAGAGGACCAAATACCTGTTCTCTGCGGCCCCCCAGAGGGCAAGAGTTACAGGTTAAGTTTACTGTATTTTCCGTCCTATAGGGCGCACCGGCCCATAAGACGCACCTCGTTTTTTCGGGGGAAAATGAATGAAAAATTTTTATTCCCCCCCCCCAGCCGCGGCTGCAGCTCCAAGCCTTGCGCACACCTGCCCGAAACACGGGGCGCCCTCCGGAGGGCTCCCTGTGCTTCGGGTGGCAGGTTACCGCCCCAAGTCTCGCGCGCCCGGTGGGACCTCCCACCAGGAGCACAAGGCTTACGGACACACGCCTGAAGCAGGGGGCGCCCTCCGGAGGGCGCCCCATACTTCGGGCTGCAGGCTGCTGCCCGCTAGCCTTGTGAGCCCGCGGGACCTCCCTCCGGGCTTGCAAGGCTTGCGGATAGCTTCCTGAAGCCTGGAGAGCTAGAGGCATCGGTGCGCACCGACCCCTCTCACTCTCCAGGCTTCAGCGAAAGCCTGCATTCGCCCCATAGGACGCACACACATTTCCCCTTCATTTTTGGAGGGGAAAAAGTGTGTCCTATGGGGTGAAAAATACGGTACATATTTTGCTTGAGATTTGAAGGAGCTTTGTGAAGTTCATAGCTGTTTGACAATGGAAACGTAGAAACACACAATTGTAGATGTTATGTACTGAGTTGAATAGGATCCAAAATGCAGCAGTCTGATTGGTCCTAGAACAATAGGATCCAGAATGCAGCAGTCTGATTGGTCCGCAGGAGCCACCCAATCCAACTCTGGGTGGAAGTGAATCCGCAACCTGATTGGCCTACAGGAGAATCCCGGAATTAGCCAATCACATGGGGCCCATTGTGTAAATAATGTATATAAAGCAGACATTTTGGGGGAACTTCCATTCCTCACTACTCTGAACTGAATAAAGAGCATGAAATCCACACTCGACTCCGAGTATATTTCAGTAGAGTTAGAAGGCACCTTGAGGGTCAGCTTGTCCAAACCCCCCGCAATGCAGGAATATGCAGATCACTACAAAAAAAAAAAGACAGCCCCTAAGGCCAGACTTAGAAATCTATAAAGCTGTGGCACAAAAGAAAAATGAATTGTGAGGGAGGAGGGTGGGGGAGAGGAAGCAAAGTCAGGCACAAGTTCTTAGTTCCTTGCTCTTCTAATGCTCAAGAGAAAACTGGAGCTCCAAGCTGCTGGTTTTTCTGCTGCGCTGAAGGAGTGGCCCTGCATCCCTCCTCTCCCATCTTCTGTCCCAGCCTGATGAAACAGTTGCTGCCAGGTGATATAGGCTGTAGGAGGAGGCAAGTGGGTAGGCCATGGCAACAGCAGCAAGGACGAGGAAGGCCTGTTCACAGTCCAAGATCCCTTCAAAACCTGGAGCCAGTTCGGCCACCCGTATCCCAGGGGTTCCTAAACATCCAGGGGGAACCAGGTTGGGATTCCTTCCAGCTCTACAATACTATGATGCGCTCCTAAAAGATTTGGCATTACCCGACCAGAGAACAGTTTTGAGACATTTCTTGTCCAACACCGCCACCATGTGGCATTACTTCCTTCTCCCCACCCAAAGTCAAATTGGTCTTAAAAGGAAACGCTTCTCGTGGTGTTTCTTTCTTGGGAGCCACTCAAACCAACTTCGGGGTAGTTTCAGTGCACACGCAGCCAGAGACTATGCCCACGTGGAAACTTCCTCTGCTCTTCCCGCTTCAACTCTCTCCTGGATCTGGGAGACAGCGGTGCAGGAGATTGTGGGGAAGCACCTGTCCATTCACTTGCCTCTCCTGCCTCTTCATCTAGCTCTGAAGCTTCCCCTGTGTCAGATTCTTGCCTCCTGGGTGGTACAGATCCCCACAAATCACTCACCCCCCTCTCCCGAGTCAGACTCCAGTTCCCCTTCAGTCGACATCATCGCCCCAGTCTCTGACACAATGTGCCATTTAATTAATTCGTATCATAAAATTTATATACTGCTTCATTTTTTTTTAAAAAAGAACAAAGCTCAAAGAGAGGTTTTAGTCCTTCAAAATCGCCCCCCAAAGGGGACCTCTGCTGTTTCAAAATGCGTGTTTAGTCAGCAGTGCGGTAATTTCAGAAGCTAGTCACCTCTTTTTTTTTTTTTAATACTTTTCAGTTTCTGAAGGTGCTTATAACCAACAACCCCCACCCCAAGAAACATTCCATGCATGTACAGTGTAAACGATACTGTCAAACATTAAGCAGATTTGTATAATATATAGTTGATAGTTGATGATCAGTTAAGTGTCTTCTGGTGGAACAGGCTTCAATGAGAAGTGGTGGACACTCCTTCCTGGAAGGTTTTTAAGCAGAGGTTGGATGGTCAACAGTCATGTATGATTTATTTGAGATTCCTGCATTGCAGGCGGTTGGACCTATTATTATTATTATTATTATTATTATTATTATTATTATTATACCCCGCCCATCTGGCTGGGTTTCCCCAGTCACTCTGGGTGGCTTCCAACAGAATATTAAAATACAGTAGTCTATTAAACATTAAAAGCTTCCCTAAAGAGGGCTGCCTTCAGATGTCTTCTAAAAGTCTGGTAGTTGCTGTTCTCTTTGACATCTGGTGGGAGGGCTTTCCACAGGGCAGGTGCCACTACCGAGAAGGCCCTCTGCCTGGTTCCCTGTAACTTGGCTTCTCACAGGGAGGGAATCACCAGAAGGCCCTCAGAGCTGGACCTCAGTGTCTGCTCAGAATGATGGGGGTGGAGACGCTCCTTCACGTATACTGGATCAAGGCTGTTTAGCTCTACAGTTCTCTGATTCTACACTCTCAGTCTTAACAGATCATCCCAGAGTGACGTTCTCAGTAGCTGATCTCAACTTGTCCATGTCTGCTTTCCCCATTCCTTCAAATTCTCTGCCTTTTCATCTTCCCTACATGCTATCTTCCTTCATCTCTGCACCTCCTCCTTGGGTCTGGCGCCACCTACATTTGGCTCTGGCCCCATTTACCGGCTGCTGTGGCCCAGTGCGCCAGCGACTGGAAGCCCCCTTGGCACAAGCTGAATGTCGGAAACATAAATTCCAACTTTGCAATGCTTTCTTTGGCCCGCCCTGAATTTCCCAACATTCAGCATCCCAGAACATGCCTGCGTTCTGGTCTTGCAAAACCTCTTTTCTTTGCTCACCTTTTCTTCCATGCGTCATGTAATTTTCGCACGTGGTCTCAGAGGAAGGGGGCTGCGTCTTTCTCCATGTAGCTCATTTAGCAACTCAAACATAATTACCCCGCTCCTCCTGATAGACAGCTGTGCTCCAGGCAACAGCACCATAGCACAGCTTTCTTTATTATTAATGACAATGCTCCAAATCGATAGCAGGGTATTGATTGAACTTCCAACCACAGAAGTAATTATAAGACTGATATTTAATTCAGCCACAGACAGGTTGCTTAAATGGTGCATTTGTGCTCCCAGAACATCCGTTATTCTATTTTCTTTCCAGCATACTTTGCAGTGTGCATAATTTCATTTGGATCAAACACCTAGGGCTGTAGCCATTGCTTTGCTACTCAGAGTAAACCTGTCGAAATGACTGGACCTATGCAAGGCTGCTGAGCAGGAGCCAAGACCTTGAAGAGAAGGGAGAGCTTGGGTGGACAGGAACAATATTGGATGTGTGCTGCTACACATAGCATTGGTAAGCCCTTTTATATTGCTCCCTTTCTTGTTTGATGCTGGTTTTTAATGCTTGCTTTTGTAAGTAGCTTCGAGTGCACCTTTCCGAATAATATTGTTATGAATTGGGGTGGCAGGGAATAGGCTGCATGACAAGATCCTTCTACTTCCTGGATCCAGCAAGTGTTGAAATATAATCAAGGATTCAAAGCTGGCTTCCTGGTGAAGTGATAGGTTGTTAAGGGAACAAAGGAAGTGGATCTGTGCCGGGTGAAAACTTATTGGTAGTTAAAAAGACAAAGGGCAGAGCCGAGAACTGAGGTGTGTGAGCTTGAAGTAGATAGAAGCCAGAAACAGAGTATGATGCTCGATTTCTACTGAAATCCACAGGAGAAGCAAGACCCTCTTGGGGTGCTAATACTGTGAACACCTCCGTTGTAGGCTCAGGTTGCATATATGTGCAAATAAACCATATATCATGAAGACATATCTGCCGAGTGGCTGAATGAGTGAGTGGCAAAATTAATGTTTGGCAGCTGAATGGCTCAAAAAGGGACCAGATAAGTGTGCTGATGGGTCAGTAGCTGTGTGGCTACTCCATGAAAGACTAACTGGCTGAGTGACTGGTAAAGTGTGAGTGGCTATATTCCAAGAGAGGAGCAAAATCTGGGACATGGGCGGCAGGTAAGGGCTCCCCTACTGCAGACATATATAATGATCCTTGGGCAGACAGGAGAACAAAAGAGCCAATGCTTGTCCACCTCCCTACCGACCCTAGGATGCAGGAATTGAGAACTATTTCCACAGCAGGTGGTTTGAGGGCAAATCTACGGGGCTTCTGCGTCAATGGTGGGCATAGCCAGAGGCAAAAGTGAACCTTACCTTTGTACAAGAGGTTACAGTCATGCAGAAGCCAGAGGTTTCTATATATATGCAGGTCCCACAATCTGCCCACCCGAAATGCGAAAATTCACTTATCTGAACATAAAATAATTTTGCCCAAACCTCACTATATGTTCTGCAGCTTCAGATACTGAACAGCCGGTTTGCCCACTTCCTGACGTGATTGTACTTTGCTGGTCAGCGGTAGCCATTTTCGGGCAGAAAACATGAAGGGACAGAGACAGCTTTGTTGCTGTTTAGTTGTGTCCAACTCTTCGTGACCCCATGGAGAGAGACAGCAAAATCAGACAAATCAGAGATCAGGTATATGTTTCCCCTTTGTCTCTCTTTTGCTGGTCAGCTGCAGCCATTTCAGGGAGAAACCATGGAGTGTGTGCGGAGGGACGGGGAGCAAGATTGGACAAATCCTGGAGCAGGTCAGCTATAACTCACACAGCTTCATTGTAGATGGCTCTTTATTCAGAGAAACAAGATAGATCAGGCCAGGCCTAGAGAGGGCACCAACTCTTCATGGTAGAAGTGGCCCCATGGGGCAGTTGTGAGCACTGAAAGTCCCTGATTTCCCACAGCTCTCTAAGTTTTCCTTCCCAAGCAATCTGAGGCTCCAACGCCTTGTCTATTTTTGCTCCAGCCTCTTCATACCTCTTCTGGTCCTGGGAGACCAGCAGAGAGGGGAAGCTGGTCACAGCAGAAGGAAGGCATCTGTGCCTCTTAAGCAGTCTGACTTATTTCTGCCTCTCAACCCCGCTCCTCTCCTCTTCTGCCTCCGATTCTGGACTGCTTTCTGCCGCAGCCTCTTCCTGCTCACTAAAGCCTGTTACCTCTTCACCTTCTGACACCTCCTCCCCCCAGTCTGCTCCCTCTGACCACTCGTCGCCATCCCACCACCAATCCCTTAGCTCTGAGCCTTCTTCCCTTGGGGGTTCCTCAGCTGGTGCCTGTGACAACACCTCTGCCTCCAGCCAGTCCATGTTCACTTGTACTGTACAGTGAGAATGCACCCCAATGGAAAAAGCCAATGAAGAATCAACTCAATGTGTTTTTGTTTTTACTTGAAAACTGGTTTTAAATTTTGGCAGTTACAAACCTGTACACATTCTTTTTCTGTCTTTTTTTTCTTTTTTAGCAAAATAACACAAGACAATACTGCCAACAGCAAATATGAAAGACCGATGCATTTGCCGACGAGGGACCAGATCCACACGAAGTGATAAACTTCCCTTTGCATAAAGTTGTTGTGTAGTTGGAATAATGGCGGAACCTCAAATGCCTAAGTGAAACAGCATTAGAAAACATGTCTGTAATAGCATTTGTGCAAAGACCCATTCATCTGAAGGGGTGGGGTTCATTAGGAAGCAGTCTTAGAAACTGAGAGAAATGTTAATGAGAAACAGCTGATTCAAAGAAAAGTTACAGTACATTCTGAAGTGATTAAGAAGTGTTGTTTCCCCAACCTAGTCACCATTTTTTGTTGATTTTTCCATTACCTTAAATCTGACATTGATGAGTTTCTTCAGAATACATAAATGAACACGGGGAAAAAAAAGAAATTAAAAGCAACTTGATTGGCATCAAATATCTACAAAAGCCAGGTAATTCCAAAATTATTATGTACATTATTTTATAAACTTTTTTTTTAAAACACCAAAAACATACATCTTTTACAAACCAGCCTGCTTGCAACAGGTAAAATTTACAAGACAACTATCTTTCTTATACAGTGCTTCAAAAGAACTCCTTACATTTCCCAGACGACCCTCTCCAAATGCAGTTACTATGGGCTTGTAAAATTGTTCTGGAAACAACCCAGGTCTCTGATAATGACAGGATTTAGCTATACAGTGAGGGTTCAAATTTCCACCACCCGGTTCAAATTTATCCTTAACACTGCTGGTATCAAACCCTGGTTATGGCCTTGTAACACAACATTTGTAAATTATTGCTTTATTTAAAAAAACTACATGATGGGAATCATTTCATTTGCAGTACTCTCCAGTTGCCCCTCTCACATGTGAAGTAACAACAACGTCAGTGCCTTTTTGTTTGGTGCATAGCCTTGGAAACAGCAAGCTGAAAGTAACAGTCTGCAATGGACAAGCTTACAGTAAATTGCATTACAGATATGTCGGGTGTGAGGACAAGTGCCAAACAGGCAAAACCGTGATTACAAAATGATTTCAGAAACACCAAATGTTGCATCTTCATGAACATGCCTCCCACCTCCATTTCCTGATTTAAGGTCTTTCCGCAAACTATTTTTTGAAACTACAGTTCAATACAATAGCCCCGCTAAAAACTTCTTGCAGTTATTTCCCTCTAGAATCTGAAAACTCCCTTTAAATAAAAGCAGCCCACTAACTTGGTGGCAATGCCAAATTCTTTTGATGTTAATTCTTACCACGAGGAAACCAAAAGTCTGTGACCCTTGGTAGTATATGAATTCACCATCACAGACACCATGAGCTGCCGCCTGAACGGAAAGAGGTTTGGAGTCACAAATACCTCGTGGGCAATCCTTTCTTTGGATAGATTTGGTTTACTCTTTTGTTAGCGGGACGATCTTTTAACACTGAAAGCAGATCTGGGCAGCATATGACCCACAAAACGTCTCCAGGATGTCCTAGTCTACTACATGGAGGGAAGAGAGGTCAGAAATGTGGTTTTCCCTGCCTGGAGTCTGAAGTGCTTCAGGGTAGAATCCTACTTCCTCAGTCAGGCTACGGGCACATTCACACCACACATTAAAAAACAACGGCCACTTTACATAGTAATGGCTTCCTTCAAAGAATTCTGGTAGCTGTAGTTTGCAAAGGGTGCTGAGAGGAGGTCCCTGTTCCTCTAGCAGAACTACAACTCCTGGAGTGGGAGTTTAACAGTCAATCCCTCTCCTCAGGAATGGGATAGCTCTGGGAGGGGAAGAGGGGTCTCTTCAAGAACTCTCGGCACCCTTAACAAACTACAGCCCCCAGAATTCTTTGGGAGGAAAGCCATGACCATTTCTAGTAGCATCATAGTGCTTTAAATGTATTCTAGTGCAAATGTGGCCTGTGAGCCTTGCAAGACCAGCTCAAATTCAGTTGCTTTCAACTCAATCGAGTCATGGAACTTTCTTACAACTAACCTTTGCCACACGTCACTGGCACTAATCCAAACCGAAGACAAATCAGAAGCAGAAATGATGATTCACACAATGCATGCCCACTGTTTCTTCTGGATCGTGGCCAATGTTGTTAGGGATTTATTTATTTTTTAGCCTGGAGGATTAAGAGCGGAAACATGCTAGCAGGTCTGTGTGGGGTTAAGGAAGAGCCTAAATGAAAATATGGTGCATGGGTTAATGAATACAATTATTTCTGAGGTTTGCACAGCTGGACTTCCCCCCCTTGCATAAGTTGGACACCTGTATGGGCCGAGGGGGCAGAGAGCAGCTGGAGAAAAAAGAGAGAGGGGAGGAGAATGGTGGCTGCATAGGCTTTGGGAAGAAGGGGAAGGACCGAAAACTGCAGGGCTCCCACAGAGGGGAGGGCAGCTTAGGATGTGCAAGAATGGAAGATATTCCCTGCTCAGGAGCCAAGGCTCCCACCATGCTGCTAACTTTAGGCAGCGTTAAGAGTCCTTTGTGCGGAAGACTTGTAGAAAACAGGCGGGGGACACACCAAGTGCAGGGAATAGCAACGTTTCTCTTCTTGCTTGTGCATTAAGGGGTTCCCGCTTTTCAATTTATTTCCCTGTGTGACCCTGTTGATATGTCGCAGTAAAAAATAAAATATAAACCTAGATATTGAGCGCCCCTGGGAAACACAAGCTGGAATGCACCCTCTGTGAAGTGTAAACCAGGTTGGGATTATTTCACAATTACTTCGTGGTGGGGGGGCAAAGAGCAAAGGTCACTGGTTCAGTTGAAGAAAGGTTCAAAGTTCACGCGTGCAATAGCTGAAGCGACCCAACGCATACTGGGTGCAAAGTACGGCAGAACACCTCACTGCCCATCTGGCTATTGAAAAAGGAAGTTCAATTCTCCTGTCCCACCAGGACAATTCACACACACACACACACACACATATCAGTGAGCTTCTCCATCGAGGAAGCACCTCTGAGTCAGGAGACCCTTTTGGCCAGTGTTGGCCGCCCCTCGCTTGGAAGAACTGGTTTGAGTTTGGGAGACAAATTTGTCATTTAGCTGCTTCTTCACAACTGGCAGACAGGAAGTTCAAGTAATATCGCTTCCCACCCACCCTCCAAGAAAACACATCGGAGGTGGAGGGACTGAGAAAGCAAAGGTATCACAAATTTGTTACGTCCATGATATTCTTGAGGGGAAACTAAGAAAAATGTCCATTAATTTAACAGGAAGTATGGACAGGTCTATATTTATCAAAATATTTATATGGGTGATATATTTGCCTTGGCTCAAAACCCATTTTTAACAGATGTCTCAGTGCTCTATCCAGAACGTTTGCTGCGGTACAAATCTTTGCGATCATGCTCTTAAGAGAATGTGGGTAAAGGGGCAGTAAACATTGAATTACGAGCTCCACGATGTGGATTTCAGAGTCTCTTTGCTATTAAAAGTGTTACATGGCGGTTGTGTTGTTTATTCCTTCTTGTTGCTTTTAACCATTTTGACTGCTGGGTGGCAGCTTATGAACAATATTTCTCGTGGCAGAAAGAACTGGCTGCTGATTAGCTTAATGAAAGCTGAAACAATGAAGTTCGGTTCAGTCAGCAGAAAAGAAGAAGGGAAAAAAACCCAGTTCATGGAAGGGAAGCACTGGGAACACTCATTTAACGTCGTGTTGACAGAGAACTCGGCTAAGGCGGGGGCATGAAAAACCTGTTAGGGCATCTATTCATCCGTGACTCCACTCCAAGGGGAATGATTTATTCATTCCGTACCCTTCCTGGCTGGCTGAATTCTCTTAGCAAAGGAAGAGTGGCTTCCCCTCCCACCTTTAAACTGTATATAGGCAAAATAAAATAAATAAAAATTATTTTAAGAGATGGCAACATTTTGCAGCATTAAAGCAGGAGATGCAAATATGGCTGGGGAACACTTCCCCAGACCTCCACAATTTTCTAGTTTTTTTAAAAGAGCATGTGGATGAACGAAAAGTGGTGATGAATCCCAAAAAGCCTACAGTGGGTCTCGAGGGACCGAACACACCAAAATAAATAAATAAGTAAAAATAGTGTGGATGCCTTGGGAGTTTTTTTGCACAGACCACGTGTGGGATGCAGAAGCACGTCTTCAGCAGAGTTCCTTGCAAATCCTGCGTCCTTGGAGCATCTCTCAGCAGAGTGGCCAAGTGTGAAGGAGAGCAGGGCTCCCGAATCCTTTCACTGCTGTGCAGTGGCTGGAGTTTTTCTGGAGCTGCTGCTTACTCCTGCAAGGCAAGCTGCCCCAATCCTCCTTCTTTCCTGGAACTACAGGATGGTCAGTATGGTCTTAAGTACATTTCATCCTCATTTGATGACATCAAGGCACCGATTGCTACTAAGGAGTTGGTCTGGCAGTGTGTTAGCTCACCATCGTGCACAAGCCGAGGCAAAGTGACCCACTGGATTCAGCTGAGAGCATGCAGTGATTGTTGCAGATTCCACATGGTTTGCAGCAGATGGGATATCCCGCCACTCAGTGTCTCAACGTGGTGCCAAAGTATCTCTAAATCCCCTCTTGCTTTGGGGCTGGAGGAATAACTACGACCTGCAGATCAGATCCATTAAAATTAACAGACACAGCTAACTTAGATGCTTAAGTCTACCCTGCATGGGGCTAAAATTGGAAACAACTCTTAGAATACAAACACAGTCACTTTAACTACATCCATAACATGGCAGAAAGGGATCTTATTATGGACTACTGGTTTGGAAAGGATGTCCCTTTCCCCTCCTTAAAATTCAGATATACTTTGTGCAGCAGCAGCAGCCTTGGCACCTAATTCACTCTTATTTCTCACTTCACCCAAGTTCGACCCATGCAGCCACAGTTCTAGGACCCAGGAAATGAGTTTCAGCTTTTCTTGAATACTGCAAGTGCTTCAGCCTTGTAACACTTTTAATAGCATGATCCCCCACAAAGCTGGTTGGAGGAAAATTCAGTCTGCCACCACACAACAGGGAACCTCTATGCCTGGCAACAAACAAACAACGTCAACTCCAAGGAATCGAGAGCCTTCTCCAGCTACCAATTTTGGGAGGCAACCATTTGTTATCTCCTTGCACATGGTCATCACAGATTTCTCGACAGGGTTAAAAATGGGTTATGCTATATTTCCACCTTGCCCCATATACAGATCTATTTATTTATTTTTCTCAGCGAAAAGAAAGCCTTCTTGACAGTTAATGCTATGAATGGGACCAAACGACAGAAACAACGTCAACAAAAGAGGCTCCTTCACACTTGGGTCTGGTGGTGGGTCTCCACAAATGGAATGTGAACGTGGTGGTGGTCAAGGCGCAGCTCCTCAATGCTTTCATAGTCACTCATTGCCACCTCAGAGTCATCAAAGCCACAGCCCATAGAAACGTCAGACGACGATGCGTCCAGGGAATTGTGTAAGGACAAGGGCTTCTTGGCCAGACTATTGTTCTCTGCGTTTGGTCCTGGGCCAACGCCAAAAGTACTAAACTCGTTCCCAGTCTGAGACCCGCCGTTGTCCATCTCGTTGGGGAACTGGTGTGGAGGGAGGTACTGGCTCGGGTGGAACTGTGGCCGTCGCCTGCAATCCGGGCTAAGTGTGCCGGCCATGGAGACCGGCTGGGATGAAGGAAGGGCTTCGTACTGGTCTGGGTAATCCTCCGGGAGAGGAGGCGGCAACTGGTCCTGGTTTAAAAACTCCTCATCCTGCGGAGGAGGGTAGTCGCTGTCAATATCGTAGCCGCCAAGGTAGTAGTCTGTTTCCAGCTCCCTTGTGCTCCCGTGATGCACTGAGCTGCCATCTGTTGTCTCATAATTGGGCACCTCCTCAATGTCAGATAGTCGAGCGCTCGGCATCCAATCAGAGGTGTCCCAGTGATAAGCTGCAGAAGGAAACAAACCCACAGTGAATGGGGAGGGAGGCGTAAGTCTTGGAAGAGAGGCGGCCAATGGCATGCACCCGGCATGAAGCAAATCCCCACTGGGTCCGAGCATAATGAAGCTGTATATGCAAAAAAAAATAGCTGGCATGCATCACTGTTGTTTTGCTTTTTAAAACCCTGGCCAACCATGCTTTGGCCCAAGTGGAGAGAAGCGATATAACGTCACGACGACAACCAATGCAACACAGCCAAGTTTATGTTAGAAAGGAAGAGTCTGAGAAATAAATTTAAAATGCTGAAAACCCAACATAAGGTTCCACGCATGGGAGGTGAGCATCAAACTGTTAGCGCAGAACGCAAATATATACATTAATAGAAGTCAGCATGCTCTTGCTGCTGCATTCTTTTCCAAGATCTTGGTCTGGGGAGGGAAAGCAAAATTACACAGGCACACAAAATAAATAGGCAGAGATGAAAAAGAACCAACAAATCCCTGGAAGAAAAATAAAAACGAAATGCCACCCCTCCCCCGCCTTGGGCACCAAAAATATATACATGCTCAGACATGCAGAACGTGGGCATAGCGTGATCTAAAAGGTGAAGGCCGAACTGAGTGTATTAGTAATGTGTTAAAACTCCGGCCTTTGGGACCCCCCCTCCACATTCCCACGAATTGCAGCAGGCAGGTATGTGTCACCTCTGTTGTAGTTCTGTCCTTGATCCATATCAGTCACTGTTAAATACAAAGTGGGAGAAAAAGCAACACTGGAAACTCTCAGGCCTGCACATTGCAGAAAAATCTCACATTGCTTCTAAAACACATCTGACTTAAAAGTATTACGAAAAGCGCTTTTAAGCAAAGCTTCAGTTTAAGGTTTATCTTTTTAAAAAGCAAATAAATCTGATTTTTCTAGGCAGAAGTCAATCGACAAAATCACTTTACGTCTAATCATTACGACTATAGTTATCTGAATGAAACATGCAAAGCTGACTCAAGCACATAGCTTTAACACAAACAAAAAAACCCTATGCAGTTTTTTCCCCTCTCTCTTAAAATTTGCGAAGTATGCTTTATCTCTCTCTTGCTCACTGTGAAACAGAAAAAAAAATAAGAATCTACCATTCTCAGGGCCGGTTCAAACAAATCTGGGCCCAAGTACGCTCAGATACCACGGTGAGAGGCACGGTATAACAACCTGAACAGAACAGAATAGAAAGGCAGTCAATTGGGCCACCGGAAGCAAATACGACAGAGCCCTCTCCTAGCTAGAAAGAGGAGACTTTCCATATGGAGCGTGGAACGAGGCCGGGGGAAGCAAACAGCCTGGGTTCCTTCTCTGCCTTTATTGTAGGGTCTGCTAAGGATAAGCCGCCATGGTGGGGTGCTGCTGAACTCCCAACACCGAAGTCACTGTTACTTACTGGGATGGAGTAAGGCAGGTGGCAGCAACCTCAGAGCCATGTGGGCACTTTGGTGGAGCCAATCCCTTGCTTCCACTGGTGCATCCCCCCTGTGCCAACTTTGCTGCCACCCTGCTCCACCCCAGTAAGTGGTAGGGTGTGAGGGAGGTCCCCAGAATCCACCCCACTATCTCGGCGGCTCCAGATACCAAGTCCGACTGCTGGCCCAGGTTGTTGCTATCTGTCCTTAGGGCTCAAGCAGACTTCCTTTTGCACCACACATTCCAGGCACTATAAAGCTCTGTGTCTGGGAGGTTTGGTTTCGTCCCCATGCTTTACCCAGGAAAACCTTGAATCGGAGCAAACGGCAATCCACAGAAAAGCCGACTGCCGTTCACTCTGCTTCGTTGGTAAAAGGTGGGTTTTCCCAGGGAAAGCACGGGGACAAAAAACCAAAGACACAGCTTGGAAACAAGAGCTCTAAAGCCCAGATATATGCCTAGAAACATGGGACGAAAAGAAGGCTGGAGGAGCCCTTAGTAGCAGATTGCATCTCTCCAGGCTTTCTTTCAGGCAGCAGTCTTTCTTAGCCTACCTAGAGGTGGCAGGGATTGAACCTGGGACCTTTCACATTCAAACTACGTTTCTGAGCACAATTCAAAGTGTTGGTGCTGACCTTTAAAGCCCTAAACGGCCTCGGTCCAGTATGTCTGAAGGAGCGTCTCCATCCCCATCATTCTACCCGGACACTGAGGTCCAGCGCCAAGGGATCTCTGGCGGTTCCCTCACTGCGAGAAGCCAAGTTACAGGGAACCAGGCAGAGGGCCTTCTCGGTAGTGGCGCCTGCCCTGTGGAACACCCTCCCACCAGATGTCAAAGAGAAGAACAACTATCTGACTTTAGGAGGACATCTGAAGGCAGCCCTGTTTAGGGAAGCTTTTAATGTTTGACGCATTACTGTATTTTAATATTTTGTTTGAAGCCACCCAGAGTGGCTGGGGAAGCCCAGCCAGATGGGCGGGGTATAAAGAATATATTATTATTATTATTAGCTTGTTCTGTACTGCTGAGCTGTGCAGTTTTTTCTGCAGGAATGCAAATAAGCACATCATATCCCAATATAGGGTTGCCATTCTGCCGTTGGCAACAGTGTCTGGGCGAAAATCGGCAAAACATCTGGGAAAATCCGGACGCATGGCAGCCCAACAGCCTTGAGCAAAATTAGAAAAGCTCAACAACTTTGCCCAAAAAAGAAAAAGCAAAAAAGGCGCAACAATCTTTCTGTCCAGACTTTCACTGTTTGGAATATGGCAACCCTATCATAATAGGTTAACAGCAAGAGGGATTTAAAGGCATAGGATGGAAAGAAGCCAGAAAGTAGGCTGTCCTTTTGGAGAAAGGGTACTTATGATGCAGCTCTAATAGGACTTTTTATTATTATTATCGGGAGATATGACCTGAACAAATTGTTCAGGGCAAACCTTCTGAAATCAATGGACATAATAATTCATTTCTACTCTTAACAAAACTTAGGTGGAAGCAACCCTACGTTTTTCAACTATGGAGCCCAGAAGTTTACTTTTTATTGTTTTTTAAAAAGAAGGTACGGAGCAGTCTTTGGGGCAGAACTGCAGTGAAATTTATTTTGGGGAGAAAAAGACTTTCCCCCTGGAACGCTAACCCTGCAGAAGCTTGGTGAAGCATGGGATCCTTTCAGAAGATAGCATTTTGTGATATGTTTGGACCACGTCTCCTGTGATTATCATTTAAAGGCTTTACTTAATTATAAAGGCCGAAGTGGAACACGACAGAACTGGGCTGTCCTGGGTGCAGAAATTCCTCAAGCCCCAGCTGGGGAACCCGAGGTTCTGGCCAGGATTTGAGCTGGGGCAAATTCTGGCAAAACAAAAACAAAAAACCTCAATCTCTGCATTCCTCACACGGGAGCTTTGATGGCAATGAAAGATGAACTGAAACGAGGCGAGCGAGATGGTCGGCAGAAGGAAAACCCTTTTTTTCGTGACCAGTGGTTACAGCTCAGGTAGCACTGTCTGAACCGGCCCTGACTGCTCCAAAAGAACAAAACAAAAAACTGACTCAAAAGCATTGCATTGAGAGGAAATGAGGACCGTTTCTGGGTCACTGGTTTTATGCCCATACCCCACTCAGCGCGGAGGTACCGCGCGTCTTAGTGCATGCCTATATGGACAGTTTATATTTATGCTACACAGCAGAACCTCACTAACCTCCTCACTTGCCCACCATGCAGTTCAAAAGGACTTCCCTTCCTTTCCCACGTTGAAGCAAGATTTATGCAAGCAAGGTGTTGTGGACATGCTGCCATCTGCCTTATTGCAGGGCAGATTTGAGGGTAAACCATACGCGGAACGAGTCTGCCCCTGCAGCTTGATGGAGGAAGAAACTGTCATGCCTTGTTACGCTGCCGTTTCTACGGGGATATACGCTCGGTATTTATTATCCCTGCTATGCAAAAATCTCCAAATGAATCTGAACTTCAGTGTCTAAAATCCCTGGTAGAGGACAAGGATCCTGAGATCACGTTAAGGGTCGCCAAATTCTGTGCAATTGCCATAAAACTTAGGGAACAAGCTGTGCTATCACAATGATTAAGGCCTTAAATGATAAATTTAGGTTATATGTTAGTGACTAAGTTTTAATTTATAAATTTTTAAACTGTTGCTATATCTGTATTGCCCCTGTTATACCTAATAGCAAATTTAAATGTATCCCTATTGTGTTTTATGACTTTCTTGATATTTTATGTGGGCTGGAACTGGTCTGCGACCGAAATAATAAAATTAATTCAAGGTCTTGTGGATCCATCAAATGCAGAATATTTCACTGTAGGGACTACAGGGACTATGGCCACCTAATTCTTGAATGTCTTCTTTCATAAATCGGTTTTGTCCTGTTTACACACATGGTGCATGGGCAATTCACATTAAAACACCTATTTCTAATGGCATTTTCTCATAAAACCTGCAATTCTAAAATGTTTTCACTCAGAAAGCATCTCTATTAAAAATAGCATGTACAAATGCATATTGTTTTAAGTCATGACCAGATGGATGGGAGGTGGCCTGCTCCTGATGGGTTACACTCCACCTGAAGGATCAGCTAGTCAGCTTGCAGGTACTTCTGGACCCCTTGTTGTCACTTGAGGCTCAGGCGGCCTCAGTGGCGCAGAGTGCCTTCCATCAGCTTCAGCTGGTGGCCTATCTACACCCCTAACGGGACAGGGACAGCCTAACTTCTGTCGTCTATGATCTGGTAACCTCCAGGTTAGATTACTGCAATACGTCACACATGGGGCTGCCTCTGAAGATGGTTCAGAACCTTCAGCTGGGGCAGAATTCAGCAGCCAGGGGCAAGGCGGTTTAAGCATGTAATCCTGATTCTGGCCTGACTGCACTGGCTGCCAAATAGTTCCCAGGCCCAATTCAAAGTGCTGTTTTTTTTTACCTATAAAGCCTTAACACAGCTCAGAACTGCAATACTTCAAGGATCGCCTCTCTCCATATGAACTATACCCTGCACTCATTATCCGAGGCCCTAATGAATCTCTGAGGCCCCCTCCATGAGAGGTCCAGAAGGTGGCAACATGGGAACGGGCCTTTTCTGCGGTGGCTCCTTGATTGTGGAATGCTCTCCCCAGAGAGGCTTGTCTGGTGGGTTCACCACAAATCTTTAGGTAGCCAGGTGCAAACTTTTTCTCTTCTCCTTGGCCTTTGGCTAATTAAATGACCTATAGCCTTTTAAACTGTGTGCGTGTGAGGGGGTTTGTGTGTTACTGTTTTGTCTGTTATTATGGTATATGTTCCTGTGCTTTTATATTGTAAACCACCCTGTGATCCTCAGAAGAAACGTGGCATATGAATTTAATAAATAAAATAAAAAATAAATGGAATGAATTGCATTGCAAAAATAAAAATCTGAAGCACAGCTTTGCTTCGATCAGTATATTAGTCCAGGAGGCGCAAAGCAGGTCAACGGATGCTGGAATTTGCAAAGAACCAATTAATCAAACTTCTTTTTTTCACATCAGGCCCATGGGCTGTGCCCCAAGCTGAGGTTGGGTTCAAACTAAACTGGGGATTATTATTCTTATTTATTCAATTTATATACCGCCCTTTATCAAAAGATCCCAGGGTGGTATGGTCCTCCAAACAAATATTCCTGCTTGGATCTCCTGGTTCATTTTTACTTTTAACATTGCTAGTTAGGGACATAGTTGGGTTTAGGGACTTTGGGGGGAAAAGAAAAGATTTTGTTAATAGAGAAAACTGCAATCTAGATTATTATTATTATTATTATTATTATTATTATTATTATTATTAAAAAGCTCCTTTATGCTAAACCAGAACATTGGTCCACTTAGCCCAGTATCATTTACTCTGACAGAGTCAGCTCTTTAAAGTTTCAAGCAAGGATCTTTCTCAGCTGTACTTCCTGAGACCATTCAACGGGACAAGCTGTGTATTAATCCTGAGGCCTTCTGCATTCAAAGCATATGCTCTACCTGGCAGACATCCAAGATGAAACGGCTTCCAAATCAGGCCTTTTGAGCAGGTGTGATCGCAACTGGAAAGCTTATCATGGCTGGGAGAAGCAGCCCAACGGGATATCAATGCTAAGGCAGGGACCTCAGCCTAAAAGCAAGCGGCCAATTCTAAAGGAGCTTTCTTGAGATGGTCTGAAAGAGATTCTATTTTTGCAGAAGATGGCCCTAGCAAAGAACGAAGCTCTTTCCAGCTGGACTATACTATACCAGCTTCTTAATCCTGCCCACCGCGTTAGGATTTGCACTATGCTGAAGTTATCTTTGGCAGGCAGAGGCGTCTGGGATTGGACGTTTGGTATCTGGGGGATAGAGAAAGCAACTTCTGGTCCTGGGTTCAAACCTCGCCGGTAACACAACTGCATGAAGTAGCCTGAAGCCAGAGGGGAGGAAGCTTTTTCAGTCCAAGGTTGACAGGGGCAGGGGCTAGAGGTAAAAGTGGATGAAACAACAATTGCAATTTTTCTCATTTGCACAGCACTCTGGTCTCTACATGCACCTGTCCATATACCACATCCATAAGAGCAAGAGGCATGATCAGAGTTCATGGACAAAATTCAGCCAGGTAAACAAACTCGGGGGCAAAGCAGGGCTAGTGAGGGTTGTGGCTTGGGGAGAGGAGGTGTGGCTTAGGGAGAGGAGGTGTGGCTTGGGGAGAGGAGGTGTGGCTTAGGGAGAGGGGTGTGGCTTGGGGAGAGGAGGTGTGGCTTAGGGAGAGGGGGTGTGGCTTGGGGAGCGTTCCAAGGGCCAGTCACAGAGGCCTGGACTGCATTTGGCCTCTGGGCCAGAAACTTCCCAGCTCCATCTTAGGCAAACCACTGTTTCTCAGTCTCTGCCAGCTATAAGCAGAAGACAGCATGGTTGGCTTATTTTACAAGGTGATTTAAATTACGCTTTTTGAGGAAGCGGGGTCTGCCCCATTAAAAAATTGGCTAAATTTGGCTAAACAAGTTGGCTCCACAAAAACGTGAAGTTTTGCTCTTTGTGTATTGTTTATTTACCACGGTGTCACTGTGCTTTGGATAAGCTAGCAATGCGCCTGATGCCGCAGCATCTTGTCAAATCCATTTTTTCTTTGGGGATGCTTTCTGACAACGTAATCCCTCTGGGACCATTAGGACTGTAAAAGACACTGCATGTTGGGGTGGGAGGGGCGAACCAAACCGCAAACCCGCTCTCCTCCTAAACACTGACTCTCTGATGTCAACAAAAGTCATAATAATGAACTGCTTGCCTTCCTCCCAGGCCACCCCTCTCCCCACCTTAAAGACCTTGCTTATTCGTCATACGAAATCGTTTGCTGCGGCCTGGCTAGTTAGGGTGAGTTAATGAGTTTCTGCTGTGGCTTTTCACACAGAAGAACAAAACGGAAAAACGACGACGCGGCAATTCAGGAGAAATAGTTTTAAAAAATGATTAAATACCTTCATTTTCTATATTGTCAACTACGTTGTTGACAAGCTGTATGACAGTCACTATGGAAGCTTGTGGGAGAAGGAGAGCAGAAATAAAGGGAAGGGTAGCTTCATGTTAGTATTTATAACACACAACGTTCTAAGGCTACCAATATTAAATTCTCACAGCGCAGACAGGTTTGCTGGGACCAGGGGTGGGTGAGGGAAGTCTATGGGCATGGGAAGGGGAGGCGGTGGCATTAATAAATTATGCAGCGGCTTGAAGGACATTTCAAATTTAGATAATCCCATACAATTCCACCCCCCCAACAGAAAAGCAAATGGGGATACATTCAAAGGCAGTACTTTCAGAAAGCTCATATGCAGTGATGAATATCAGTTCCTGGATTGTCCAGCAGATTCAATTAACCAGGAGAGTATCTTGCCTACCTGACACTAATCTCTAATTAATCCTCACTTAAAGGCCTCCAAAGGCAAGCTGCTATCCTCCTGGCGACCATTATCTTTTTAGGCAATCACAAGGATATGAGATGGTGTGAAAGTCTTTTGGTCTAAATCTTTTTTCCAATAAGAACGCTTTCACTTTATTATACTGTGCCTACGAGAACAAAGCCCTGGTGGGGGAAACGAACAAATCGAGCAGTCTTAATTAAAAGATCATCACCGAATAGCTTTCGTTGAAGGCAGGGCAAACCAAAGTCGTGCCCTGCAGATGTTGGGGGCTACCACTCCAATCAACCCTAGCTAGCATGGCCAATCACCATGGTTGAGGAGAGTTGGTGGTCTAAAACATCAGGCTACCCTTGGTTTAAGGAACTGGCTTAAAAAATCCAGAAACTGTTATAGATCAAAGATGGCCACTAGGGGCATCAACGGATGGGGGGGGGGGGCTGACGGCCACCTCAAAAATTTTCAGGGAGAGGGCTGGGCTGCCTCAAAATTCTGCGGCGGCCACAAGTGCTTGCAGCACAACATGCTCACCTCACTCGCACGTGCATGAGTGACGTCAGCATGTTGCACGACATGTGCGCATGCTGCGCCGGTCTCCTTAATTGTGGGGGCAAGTCGGCATGCTTAATGGCCACATTTTCAGCATTGGGGCTGCCACATTTTCACCAGCTTTGTAGAAGAGGGACATTTCATCTCAGAAGCAACCGGGTGAAGAACTGATGGACTCCTTATCTGTGTCATATAGCAACATACTGAGCCAGACAACTGGAGTTCCACCTAGTCCAGTATTCCCTACTCGGACCAGAAGTGGCTCTCTTGGTTCTCAGATGGAGTTCTTTTCCAACGACTGAGACCTGATCCTTTAACCCAGTGATGGCCAAACGTGGCCCTCCAGCTGTTTTGGGACCACAACTCCTGTTATGTACTGAGTTGAATAGGATCCTAAAAGCAGCAGTCTGATTGGTCCTAGGATTCAGAATGCAGTAGTCTGATTGGTCCTAGAACAATAGGATTCAGAATGCAGCAGTCTGATTGGTCCTAGAACAATAGGATCCAGAATGCAGCAGTCTGATTGGTCCTAGAACAATAGGATCCAGAATGCAGCAGTCTGATTGGTCCACAGGAGCCACCCAATCCAGCTCCAGGTGGAAGTGAATCCGCAACCTGATTGGCCTACAGGAAAATCCTGGAATTAGCCAGTCACGTGGGGCCCATTGTGTAAATAATGTATATAAAGCAGACATTCTGGGAGAACTTCCATTCCTCCCCACCACTATGAGCTGAATAAAGAGCATGAAATCCACTCTCGACTCCTAGTATATTTCAACTGCCATCACCTCTAGCTCACAGGACCAGTGGTAAGGGGTGACGGGAACTGTAGTCCCAAAACAGCTGGAGGGCCAAGTTTGGCCATCAACACTTTAAACAAATGCAGAATTTTAAATCTTCTGCATGCAGAACGTGTGCTCTGCCACTGATCTGAATTTGTAAGATTTTAAAATATCCTCTCTTGTGATGATTATTTTGTAGTAGTTTGTAAAAAAAGTATTTATACCAGAATAGCCGTCTTCAGCATAGCAAACTTTAGGGAAAGCATGGACTGTTCTTTAAGTCAGTTACCTCTGACTTAAGTCAGTTACCTCTGGCACATAGCTGTGCACAACTGATCGTGCTCCTTTCCCCTTCAGCTAGGAGCCATTCCATGAGAATCTGTACTACAGAGTGGACACACCATGCTATTTAGCATCTCAGTTATCCACATCACAAGAAAGTCTGGTAGAACACCAGTATACATATAATACACTCTTGGTGATAAGTGAGGGGGTTAAAATAGTATGCCATTACCATTATCATCGCCCGAGTCGGACTGGTAAGAACTGAGGGACTGGACTTCAGAGTTGCTGCCTTTATTGCTGCCCGAAAAACAGGTCACCTCTTCCACGTCATCAAGTCCTTTGCCTAGACATACAAAAGAAAGGAAGGAAAGGAAATTGGTGGGGCACAAATCTTTACTGAATCTAACAATGTGCAATCAAAGCTACTTCAACTATTATTACTACTGTTGTTATATTCAATATATTTACGTCCTGCCCATTCCTGCCAAGTTGGAATTCAAGGCGGTTTACAACATTTAAACTAATTAATTATAAGAAACAACCCAGCTTAAAAGATTTTAAAAATAAAAATCTCTCCTTCGTGCTCTTTTCACCCCTTTCTGCTGCCTTATCTGCTAAAGGTAAAGAGAAAGGCAGCGGGAATATTTGGAAGGCTGGTGGTGGCAGAATTCTGACATCCAGATGTGGCCCAAAGGCTGGCAATTAATAACCCCCATTTTAGTGAAAAGGTTTGTGCATCTGCCTCACCACAAAAATGTGAGTTGTTTTCAGACTACTCCATGTGCAGCCGTAATGCACTCCCCGTTTATCCTTTCATGTTGTATATTTTTAGGTTGTGAAGGTGAGGGCATTATTCTCTCTTGATCTGCAAGCCACTCTGACAGCCATGGTGGGAATAAATTAATGACTGAATGAAGTAAGAAATAGGGGGCGGGGAGAGCCCTGCAATCCACATGTTTAGAAAGCTGGCATGAGCTTGACTTTGTGGTTTTGACTTTCTGTAAGTTATGCTAGAAAATGCAACCTGTGCTGCTGATAGTGTGACTCATGCAATACATTGGCAATCAATCTACACAGAACAATAATTATACATACTTTATCATTGTCTACAACTTTATGAACATCTATCTACAACTCCACTAGCATCTCTCGGTATTGTGAATAACACCGAACTTACCTTTTGTTGGTATCTTCATGAACTTATCTAAAAGACTGAGTTAAGCATTTGAAAAATCTACTGAAACCAGACATTATAAGTTCATTTTAAGCTGGGTAGTTCGCAAGTCTCTGTGGCTTTGTTTAATGTTTTGTATTTTTCTCAGAAGGTAGATAAAGTATGTACAATTATTGTTTTCTGTAAGTTATGGCTGCAAAATTTCTAGTGATAATTTTATTGCTTCTGTCTTGTTCGCAAGCCACTTTTGAGGTTTCTTCCTACAATCGAAGCAGTATACAAAATTTCGTGAAACCAATAAATGTGCCTCTGCCTAAACCACTCACTTTCAGTGCCGTTTTCCCAGGTCTTCCTGATGGAGTCGCAGTCGGAACGGCACGGAGACACAGCAGGAAGGTTGGGGGCCACACTGCACACGACGACTCCTCGCCTGGCTGTCAGGATCCGAGGAGACTCTGGGTGGAATGTTGTCATCTCCTGATGTTCCACCCCGAGCCCATCAACGATCTTGTCCAAATTGTTCCTTGAGTCGCTCTGGAAGCAAGGGGTGTAGGCCATGGGCCTCACGGGGACCTGAGGTGGCCCCACCTCCTGATAAATATTGCGGCCATCCCCGCTGTTCCTCATGTTTTTGAACTGAATCCCATTGCTCTTGTGAAGCAGAGCGGCAGTCGCCGGGTCTTGCACCAAGGTGATGTTGTTGCGGGAGTAGTTCTTCCTGAACACTTTCTTGCGGAACACTACGAAAAGGACGACCAACAGGAATATGACGAAAAGCACGACAGCGATGCCGATGAGCTCCTCTTTGCCCACGTAAGAATGGCCGGCTTGGATGTTTGGGACGACCACCGGTCTCAGCCCACAGTGTTGCCCCATGTATCCCGGAGTGCAGTTGCATAGAAAGGACCCAAATACGTTGACGCAAGAGCCGCCATTCTCGCACTCTTCTCTCTCGCATTCGTTAATATCCTCCTCACACCTGAAGGGGGGGGAAAAGTAGGGGTGAAATCAGAGGCCACAAGTGGCCCTCTAGGAGCACCTCTGCCACCATCCATCAGCCCGGACACTGAGATCCAGCATAGAGGTCCTTCTGGCGGTTCCCTCCCTGTGAGAAGTGAGGTTACAGGGAACCGGGCAGAGGGCCTTCTCGGTAGTGGCGCCCGCCCTGTGGAATGCCCTCCCATTAGATGTCAAGGAGATAAACAACTATCTGACTTTTAGAAGACATTTGAAGGCAGCCCTGAATAGAGAAGTTTGATATTTTACTGTGGTAATGTGTTTCACTTGTTGGAAGTCGGACAACCCAGTCAGATTGGGACAACTGAGTCAGGATTATCCCCAGGCCACACACCACTCTGAGCCCATCTCCTTCCCCTTGATTGTTTTCTCATGTGCCCTCAGATCATTACTTTATACACAGAGCAAAGGGCTGAGTTAGGCCAGCCTTCTTCAGATGATGTCCTCCTGAACTTTGGACTACAACTCCCATCTTCCCTGACCATTGGCTATCCTGATTGAGGACGATGGGAACTGTAGTCCAAATCATCTGGAGGGAACCGAGTTGGGGAAGGCTGAGTTAGGCCAATGGTCCTCATTGCGCTTACTTGCATGAACTCTTGAAGGTTTATTTCCCACTTTGCTACAAGATGATGTCGTTTACCGGCGATGCTGGACCCGTAACCTAGGTGCATAGTACCGCATGACCTCCAACACCTCTCCAGGCAGCACAAGCATCAAACTTACGTCAATCCCGTTAACCCGCTCTTGCAGTTGCAGATGAAAGCGTTGCCAATGGGATCGCACGAGCCTCCGTTGCGACAAGGATTTGGAAAGCAGGCAGTGATCTCTGACTCGCAGTTTCGCCCGGTGAACTGAGAGAGACAACTGCACTGGTAACCTAAGGTGTTTAAAAACAAACAAACAAACAAACAAACACACAAATCAAAGATTGCTCTCCAAACATGATACAGTACAGTTTGCCTATTAGCATTCGTAAGTGGGGCTTTATTTCCCCCTAGTGGCTGGCTTAAGAATGTGGCTCTTTTTGGAGCCATAAAAATCTGCAGCTTTCAGTTGCAAGGTCTGAGGAACAACTTCCCATGTTACGTTGTTTAAACATAATCTCTATTGAAGCAAAACGTCATGTCTGAATGACCTTAGGCGACAACGGTTTTAGAGATCCCATGTTGAGCGCAATCTTTTTTTAACAAAGAGGTTGAAGGACATTTAAGCTTAATATAAAAGAAGACCAATGGGGTGAGTTTTTTAAATTAAAAAAACCCAGTGTTTCTTTAACACTATCACAGAGTAGCCATTCTTATGGATAATAGCTTACCCATCTTATTGCAATGCTCTTTCTCCACAAGAGGAGTGGGGAACTTGCAGCCCCCCATGTATTGCTGGATTCCAGCTCCCATCAGCCTCCGCGAACCTGGTAAATGGTCCGGAATGATGGCAGTTGTGGGTCAACAACACTTGTAGGGCCACAGGTTACCTGTACCTGTTCTATAACACGCCTATTTAAGTTGTGATCTTCTCCCTAAGCTGAATGCTGTTTTTGCAGGTCTCGATTTAATGTTCTGGTGAGCCATGTATGGGAGGGGGGTGGGCTATATTTGGCTTAGTAAGGGTCACAAGCTGGGTCCAGCAGATGAACTGGGGGATTCTCCACACTACACTTGATCTTAGCCAAAAGGCCGAGAAGCGATGAACTGGGGGATTCTCAAAAGCGATTCCAAGAATGCCTTTCAGTTTGGAATGTGCTGCTTGATATTGCTGTTGGTGGAAGGTAAAAAGCAAGGGAGAACCAGTTTAAAATTGAATGCAAATTCTAGTCGACGCACACGCTGAATTTCGCAGCTACGTGAAATACAGGAGCTGATTTCATCATCATGTGTGAATGAAAAGTGAGAGAAGCTTCAGTGGCCGCAAACAAGTGCCATCAACTACTTGCACAGCTGGTTCTGTATTTGGCAGGTGGTGCGTGTTTGCAATGTACAAAAAGGATATTGTGCGGAATGTTAAATGCCACCTGCAACTTTTCTGGCAATGGGTGATATCTCGGTAAGTCATACTCGGAGTTAAACCCACTGGAACCAATGGACGTAATCGCACAATGCCCAAAATATTTCCCCGACATGACAAAAATAAGCACTGCCGATCCATCAGTAGAAACAGGTTAATTTGACTGAAGGCAATGCATAAATGAGTATCCCTTCAATATGGTTTCAAGAGATATTTCATCTTTTATCTCTCAAACTGCACAGAAGCTGATGAAGTTACAACAGTGTCTTACACAGGAATAACAAACAGGTCTTGATTCAGTTATTTCATCCTTTCTGCTGAAAACAAATGAACTTAAGGGCTTAAATCCACAAACCAGCTAGCTGGAGAACTCTGAATTAAGTATCCTTTAATTCCATCAAGCAACCAAATAAAATGCTTTGGTTTAAATCTTTTCTGAAAGGTAAACAGAGGCTTCCTTTCTGAAGTGGAATAAATGAATACCTTTGCTTCCTGCGTGCTATTTTTGGGCTGGTTCATACATGACATTATTTATTTGTTTGCACCTTAGATGTACTCTTGACTAGATGAAGCGTGAACAACAAGAGAAGAGAAGAAACTTGTGTTTACAGACATGTGTACTCTTGCATTAGGGGGCAGCGGAGTTTTAGAAATTAGACGTTTCTGAATTCTGATATAAACTGATATGTGAACCTGAGGTTAGATATCCATTGGCTGTTGGATTTATTTATTTTTAATGTTCCAACAAAATTCTCATCTTAAAAAAAAAGCATTAAAATGATGTTTAAAAACAAATGCTTGGAATCACGGAATCATAGAGTTGGAAAGGGACCCCCAGGGGTCATCTAGTCCAGCCCCCTTGCCATGTAGGAATCTCAGCTCAAGCATCCCTGGCACATGGCCATCCAACCTCTGCTTAAAAACCTCCAAGGAAGGAGAGTGGGCTTTTTTTTTAAAAAAAATGCATTATTCTGAGGGAAAACCTGTTTTTATTTTTGCCCCTCTAAATCTAACATTTTACACGAGGGACTTTTAAAAGCAACATTTGCAGATTAATGTGGAAATGGGGACAGAACAGACTATGGGACTCAGTTCCAGAGAGGAGGCTGTGATCGTCACCAACCTGGATGGCTTTATAGAGGGCTGGCCAAATTCAGGGGCAGGGTGGGCTTTCAATGGCTACTAGCACAATGGCCATGTTTTGCCTCTACTGTCAGAGACAATATGCCTCTGGATACCCCAGTTGCTGGGGATTGCAGGTGGGCAGAGTCTACTGTGCTGCTGTCCTGCTGCAGGATGCTGGACTAGGCAGGCCATTGGCAGGCTCCTCTTATGACATGTGTTATAAGAATTTTAAGGTCTTAGATATATAATAAATGTTCATAAATGTACCAAGCAAACACGTATATATATATATATAAACCACATGTCTGGAGCAGCACAGGAAGACAGTCCTGAAACCATTTTGACTCCCAAGCTGACCAAATGTTTCTCTGCAAAGGAGGGAGGAGGTGAAAAAACCTTCCTTGTTACAGGAATTTAGTAAGAAATGGCCAGACTACCAGGAAAGGCAATCAGATTAGGCATTATCAGACAACATGGCAGACAGGAAAAACAACAACATTCAAATTTCTGTTGTAGACCACCTTTTCTGTGATGTAGGTATGATGTTTGTGGGGGGGGTGGTCTTGGGTTACACCCCTTCTGTGATATATGTATGATGTATGTAGGGATGGTCTTGAGCTCCAGGGAAGGGAATTTAAAATGTCTATATAAGGGCAGGCACACTTTTGTTGTGTGTGGGGAGCACCCTGTTGCAACAGCTTTAATAAAGATCAGGCTTACTAGCTGCTTTGCTTCTCAATATTCTCTGGTTGGCCTCTGTTATTTTCTCCTACCAAATAGGGAACCCACGTAAGGACTCTATACTGTGGTACCTTGGATTACAGACGCTTCAGGTTACAGACGCTTCGGGTTACAGACTCCACTAGCCCAGAAATAGTATCTCGGGTTAAGAACTTTGCTTCAGGATGAGAACAGAAATTGTGCTGTGGCGGCGCAGCAGCAGCGGGAGGCCCCATTAGCTAAAGTGGTACCTCAGGTTAAGAACAGTTTCAGGTTAAGAACGGACCTCCAGAATGAATTAAGTTCTTAACCCGAGGTACCACTGTAGGGGCTTCTTGGATACCCCATAAGGGGAAAAGGGCAGATTTTGTTAACAACACATGTCCCTGGTTCACAGTGACTGAGTAATGTGCGGAAAGGCCTTCAGTCCCGTTCTACCGTGGCTGCCGCCAGCATCTCTTCCGGCAAACACAATCCTCTGCCACACACGGCTGCAGTTTGAGGGCATCTGACAAAGTGCAGAGACTTTGCACCCAGCCCCATTTAATTACGTATGCTCTTTTTAATGTGCAGAGGATCTCTTGGGCTAACAAATTTATTTTGCCTTGGAACTGGGGGCGGGAGAGGAAAGGAAAAAAAGAGTGGCCACATCGATGTCACAGCAGATTGCTTTATAGATTGGCTGGCGCATAGTTAGGGCCCATTGCTTTAGAATTATGGCACCATAACAATCCTTTATTTACATATACTGCTGAGACAGTGAAAAAAAAAACCCCGAGCAAATAGATTTCCTAACGAGAGAAAAAGAGAGCGAGCCTGCATGCTGAAATATCCCCCCAGGGTGTTCGTTTTCCAGCGGCAGCAGCAGCAACAAGGAACGCATGGAGGCCTAAGTAGCTTTGGAGCAGAGAATGGAGAGGCAAACCATTTCACTGCAGAGCTGTTTATATGCCTCTCATAATAAAATGAACCCATCATTTGAAGATGTATTCACGCAGCCCATTCCCCTCCCAGTAGCCAATGTAAAATTTGAAATATCTAACTCTGCCTGGGGGGAGGACAGAAGGCGGAAATTATCCTAAAGTGATTTGTTAGAAAGGTTTCAATTTGCACATCACGCTATTTGCTGACTGGTCGTGTAAATAGACTCCAGCGAAATCAATAGGAAGAGGAGCCTGGTTTCCTCCTTTTACTTAGTTTATTCATGCGGCGAACGCTTGACCTAATTTATTATACGCCGTCCAAGTTAAAGTTAGGCATTTGTTTTATCCTCACTCCCCAGGGACGTAAATAATCTTGTTTAGCAATTTCCTTGAAAGCTTCTACATCTTTTGAATTATTACCCTTCTTTCCTTGCTGGGTCCTGCTACGGGCTCTCTTTCCTCAACCTCCTATTTGCAGATAAAGAGCCATTAAACATACAAGTTAGCCCCAACATGCGCCCTGATGCCTCATATTAAATTCCAAGCCTGCTGTCTTTACTTGTTTAATGTGCTAAAGCTTTTACATTCACTACCTTTCAGCTCTCTGGGCACCATCTTCAGTTCAGCTGACGTGCCCTCAAGCTCACTCCCCGCTAAACCAAAGCAAACGAGAAAGGAGTCAGTGTTAATATTCGTACCGCACAGGGATTTTCTGAACCAAACGGGGAAGAACTACTGAGATTGGGAATCAGGGTCATGCAGGACGGCTACTGAGCAGCGTCCTGGCAAATGCTGAAATGTCCCCTGAACCTCCACAGCATATGATAGCTCAGTTGGTTGGAGCGTGGTGCTGATGATACCAAGGTTGCAGGTTCAATCCCCAATAAAGGGCAGCTGCATATTCCTGCATGGCAACTCTGATTCTATGGTTTCCTGCATCCCTGTGCGGGAGAAGTGTCCTGTGTACAGCAACAGTCTGAGAAGGGCTCCTGGACGGGTCAATCGACAGATGGGAGAGGAAATGCAGGTCATGGGGAATTCAAATTCAGTTCCTAGGTGGTTCAGGATGTGAATGCCCTCTCGTGGGCCAAGACTCAGGGCCAATCTGGACACTGCAACAAATTGCATATTTTGCGTGCCCCATGTCTAGGCAAAGCATTGATGTCATAATATCTGAAGAGCTATTCCTCCTAATAGGGAACCTAAGTGGTGAGTGCCAACAGAATTGGAGCCAATACGAGACCACTGAGAAGGAAGAGGGAGGCATCAAGGGAACCCCAAAATTTGCAACAGTAGAAAACTAAGGGGGAAACTCCTCCTTCCCCAGTAGCTGAATGAGGACTGCTCATGTTCAGTAGCCGTGTAAAGTTGATTGCAAGCTGGAGGAGAAAAAATGGTGGGGAATTGGGGAGTGATTTCCTGCTTTAGTTCCCTGCATCTTACTCATATCCTGCAGAACAGCGCAGTTGGCTGCCCGGAACCCTGAAGAGGAGCACTCTCCTCTTAGAGGGGAGGATAGGCAGCCATGTTTAGTTGCAGGTCCCAGGTGTATAAGTGAGATGAGCAACGTTCAGTTGCACATCCAGCTTGTGACTCTTATCTACGCAAGTTTCCCTTTGTGATATTGCGGCAGACGACAAACTGGAAATGCGAAACAGTTGCATCTGTCACTGTGCACCTGCAGACACACCTTAGGCTCGCACGAGGATGCATCAGCACAGTGGAATCCTGAGTGCTTGGGCTTGCACTGCAGCCTAAAGCAAGAATCATGGAATTGCAGAGTTGGAAGGGACCCTGACGGTCTTCTAGTCCAACCCCCTGCAATGCAGGAACTTTAGCGAAATTCAGAAGCTCAGAAGGCATTCTCAGACAAAGAAATAATAAGCATATGTATGCATGTAGGTGTGTGTGTGTATATTTCTGTGATTAACAAAACAGAGATTTTATTTTTGTGGCAAAACATTTCCGCCTTCATCAGTGTGTGTGTTTCTTTTTTAATCAGAGCAGCTGACGAAGGTGGAAAGGGAAACGTTTTGCCATATAAATATCTGTTTTGTTAATCACAGTAACGTACGTATATATTATTTTAGTGATGAACCAAATTCCCAAAGGGATCAAGAGCAAGTTTGTGTGAAGAGCTGTTTGATGCTTAGCTCTCTATCTCTCTATTTGTGGGGCAATCCTATCTCAGGGATGTTTTTGATTAGGACAAGGGAGCTATTGGGTCTGTCTGAGGTCACGATTCTATGGACCAGTTCACATTTAAAGTGACCCGCAAACAGCAGCCAGGCAGAGGAAGGTCATTTGTAAGAATTGTACATATACAGTGGTACCTCTGGTTAAGAACATATTCGTTCCGGAGGTCCCTTCTTAACCAGAAACTGTTCTTAACCTGAGGTACCACTTTAGCTAATGGGGCCTCCTGCTGCAGCTGTGCCACTGGCGTGCTATTTCTGCTCTCATCCTGAAATAAAGTTCTTAACCCGAGGTACTACTTCCAGGTTAGCGGAGTCTGTAACCTGAAGTGTTTGTAACCCGAAGCGTTTGTAACTCAAGGTACCACTGTACTTCCACTTCTTCCGGGATACAGTGGACCCTCTGGATACGGATTTAATTTGTTCTGGGGGTCCGTGAGCACCCCGAAAAATCTGTAACCAGAGGTGCCGCTTCTGCACATGGTGTGATACAGCACTTTTATGCATGCGCGTGGCACGCAGAGTACTTCTGGGCATGCGGCAAAACCCAAAAAATACTTCTGGGTTTGCCGCTTTCGCAACCCGGAGACTACGTATCCAGAGAGGTACGTAACCCGAGGGTCCACTGTATATGTTTGCAGCAGCTAGATGTGGCACTTCCATTTGGGTGTATTCATTCTTATGCGGGCCTCCTCTGCTGCTACAAACTCAGTTGTGACCCAGCCTACTCGGCTCCAGAAATGTTTCCACACAGCCTGCCATAATGGCCGAACGACCCGACAATGCTATTGATCAGAGCTGCAAGGGACGCAGCAAGATGTTGCTAATTGAAATGAGGCAAATTATTAAGCTGGTAGTTCTGTGCCAAGAAGGAAGCAGAGGCTGTTTCCAAGCCATTCCTTAGTTCAACAAAACCTCTTTCTGTCTCAACACCGCCCCCCGCCCCCAAACGGTGACTGCTGGCATGAGAAACTTAAAGCTCAACTAATCTCCCTCCCCGCCACCTCTGGAAATGTAAGGCTGAATGCAAGATATTCACCACCAGATGGCACACTCAGACAAGTCCCTCCATTCTGGCAAGGGCTCCTCTCACAGGCATCCGGATACAGCACACAGCCCAGCTTCAGCTCTGTAAGGCCGACCACTTCTGCAAAGCTGCTGCGCTTGTTCTGCAACGGCAGCTCGTTGTTGTTGAGGACGACGGAGTCCAAGCAGCCCTGGAAGCCGCTCGAGACCTGCGTCGCTCTCTTGTCCGTCAGGCTCCGGACGTTGTCCACCTGCACCTGGGCGCCGAAGTAAACTGAGCTGTCGGTGCTGAGCGTCTGGAAGTAGAGCGGGGCTTTGCGGCGCTCCACGTAGCTGTCGTCGAGCGACAGGCTGGTGAAATTCCGGTTCAGCTCCAGGAAGACCGAGTGCCAGCTCCCATCATTAACAGCTCTGCCGGAAATCCCCAAGATGCCCGGGCCGGTTCCACAGTCCAGCTGGAACCACAGTTTGCCATCCACGATCTGCAACGGGAAAGCGGAAATGTCAGGACAATGAAGGTCCGCGTGCCCTTAGATTTGTTACGTAATGCAATGTGGTCAGCATCAGCAGTGTGCGCAAACATTCTGCTGTTATTGATTGCAGCAGGATGGTGGTTACATTTAAGTGAGCTTATACCTGCAAAGTACAGGCATCTCCCCACTTACATATGTGTTGCTGGGAAATAAATAAATAGGTTCACACCTGGAAATGGTGAAAGAGAGCTGGAGGGTCCTCTTGGCTCATGAGAAGACCCTCCCTGGAGCCCAAAGAGGATGCCAGTGAGAATGGAGGAAGCCCCAAACAGACCAGAGGTGCAGCGGGGCTTTGTTTACATTGCTCAGCCTAACAGTTGATGTGTGGGGTAGTGCAGCAGCAACAGTCCCTTTCCCACACGTCATCCAGCCTCCTGCCGGCCCCAGGGCTTCAATTCTAGTTGTGGATATTTTTGGAAACAGTACTTTTTGTATTGATTGGAGAGAGAGCGGCAGAGAGGGTGTTTAAAGGGCTCTCCCCACTTTACGCAATTTCACTTATGCGTGTGGGGGCCTGGAACATAACTCCCACATTAACTGGGGACGGGGATGTGCCTGCATTCTACACCAGCAACTTCTGTGCATTAGGTTGCTTAGGGATATATTCACATGTACTGATCGGTGCAGGACTAGCTACCATTGAAGATTCCATTGCCATGACAATTTATTTTTAGCAGTTGACTTTATAACACCATCTCTGCACTTCCTGAGCTGAAGAAGCCTTCGCCACCCCTTTGCCCTTGTTTGCATGTCTCTGCTATCTGACTCATCTTTGCCTCTATACAACAGGGCAAACCCTATTGCTCTTAGAACACGGGTTTTTGTTTTTTTTGCTTGCTTCCAGTCTGCCTCCTGCTGCTGCTGCGACTTCCTAGTGTCCCTCTCAGTCCCTCCTATTGCTTCTTCTCACTCTGCTAATAACCAGAGCTGGCCTCTGCCCGTTTACAATACATTGCATTACATTGTGAATGGACTGCAATATTGCAATGACAGCGGGAAGCAGCTGCTGGCAAACGTCCTAAAAATGACCTAACCAAATGGCTTGTGACTAGTGATGGGCAAGCCACCCATGGACTGCCTGAGAGACAACCTTTACAGAACAACAAACCCGTGTTGCAAACTTAACACTACAAACAATACAAGCAACATGAAGACCAGTATACTAGATAGCACTGCAATTCTTATTGCATAATATACATGATTTAGTACAACAAAAACAAAATGTGTACACTTGTAAAATCTCTAATATATTTGAAAACAAATGAATACACGTCTGTCAATCTTTGAAAGTCCGTAGAAGTATAATAAGTCTATGGTTGAAACAAAGTAATAGATGCTATCCTGTGGGCTAAGTGGTAAAACTTTTTTAGGTGTTCATGGTGCCGAAGTAGTAAGTGGTTACATATTCTCATGACCACTGCTCCTTGTGCATTTTTCTAATTTATGGGTTGTGCTGAAGAAGATTCCAGCAAAACAGTCAGATTATCCAGGATCACTGTCCTACGTTGTTATTCACTTACTACTTCGGCACCATGAAGCAACCTTAGCTGTCCCCGTCCCACACGTCCTGTCCCACCGCACAAGTTGGGAAATAGCTCTAGTTCCTCCTAGATCCCTTGCCCTCAACTGACAGCTTTTGAAAGGTCAAGGGTGGTCTAGGCAGTTCTTCTCCTGGCTCTGCAAAAGTTTTGTTTAGGGGGTTTCAGTTTGGAGAGTGGGGTGGTGATGAGCCAAGAATCCTTCTGCAGCTTGAATTTTAATCTGATCCAAAGAAGAATTCTTGGGGGTTTGCAATGCTTGTCTCTTCCTTTAGGTGAGAATTACTAGCCCAGGCTATGATACCTGGGGCCAAGTGTGGCATAATTCAGTGACATATCTAGTTGTAACCTATCTGTAGTCATAACAAACAAGAAAGAAAGAGGTGTACGAGCCCAGTTCTGACACTTACTGGACCAGTGCTATCTGTGTGGAAGAGGACCAGCTATGCCTCCCTCCTTTCCACCACATACATAACGTAACATGAGTGACAGGGTCCTCATGGCAGCCCATACACACTGTCAAAAAAGGGAAGAAATGACAACAGAAATGGTACACAGTTGTACCATTTCTGTTGTCATTTCTTCCCTTTGTTGACAGTGTGTTTAGGATTTTGTATGGAGCAGCTTGCAATGTGTCATGCATGCCAACCCTTTTAAGCTCATTGGGCCCATTTGGATTTGTGACTGAGTGCTGTCAGTTCACCTCCACCCACTCCTGGTTCAGCACCCCACTGTAAAGACATGAAAAGGAAAGGTACACAGTGTATGTCACTTTCCCAATGGGTCAGATCTAGTAGAATTAACCTGAGCCTTTGATGGGCAGATAGAGGTGAAAAAGGAAGTAGGATAGAGTGTTGCTTTTCCAACTTCCTCTTTCAGGTCTATGTACTTCTCAAGGGAGAAAAAGGCAATTGCTCTCATCGCCTTGTGACCAAGGGTACTGTGTGTGTGGAGGAGACTAAAAGGTTTTGTGGGTGCAAAGAGCATATCTCAAGAGCATGGCAGAAGCGAGGGTGGGTATGCCCTTTCTCCTCCATCACAGAATTTGCAGCACCTGCCCAATAAGCATTTCATAAGACTTCAGATTCCGTCTTAGGAGAGGAAAAATGAGGTTGAACCTACATATGTGAAGCTCCCACACAGGTGGCAGCCGAGGACAAACCCAAAAGCAAGCAGACAAAGAGGGACTTGAGGCTTTGCTGAATGCCGAGGGAACAGATTGCAACCTGTGCGCAAAGAAGCACATCAGCTGCCTTTCCACCTGGCCATTATGCAAATCCACCAGAACCCTCTGTGTTTCCGTGTCCTCTTCTTCCCTTACCATCCCTTCCCTTTTATGCCACATCTGCTAGATTGTAAACCGTTCTGGCAGCCATTCTGCCTATTTCATCCTTCGCGCAGTACAAAATAGAATTTTTAAGTGCTTCATAAATAAGAAGAATGAGGAAAGCCTGTGGCAGGTTCAAGGGTGGACGGCAGCGCTGAGGACACCACCGTTCCTGGCCAGGATAGCTGTTGGCCGATGCAACTCGCAGCCTGGAGACAGTTTATGATCCTTAAGACCAGCGAAGGCAGTATGAGAAAGACACCATTTCCTGTGATGGTGATGTTGTGCCTCCCTTCAAGCAGGCTGGCAGAGTTTTGAAGCTCCTACCAAACCTTGCATGGGACGCGGGTGGCGCTGTGGGTTAAACCACAGAGCCTAGGGCTTGCCAATCAGAAAGTCGGCAGTTCAAATCCCTGTGACGGGGTGAGCTCCCGTTGCTCGGTCCCTGCTCCTGCCAACCTAGCAGTTCGAAAGCACGTCAAAGTGCAAGTAGATAAATAGGTACCGCTCTGGCGGGAAGGTAAACGGCGTTTCCGTGCACTGCTCTGGTTCACCAGAAGCGGCTTAGTCCTGCTGGCCACATGACCCGGAAGCTGTACGCCGGCTCCCTCGGCCAATAAAGCGAGATGAGTGCGCAACCCCAGAGTTGGCCACGACTGGACCTAATGGTCAGGGGTCCCTTTACCTTTTTTACCAAACCTTGCAATGCAGGTTTCATTAGAAACAAGGGTGGGAAGGAACACACATACCACAGGTGCCAACAGCAGTATCATTCCCTTCTCAACACCGCCATTGTCTCTCGCCACAGGTGCAAGAAAGCCATTTAAGAATGCAAGCGAGCAAGAAGAGCTTGGCTAGATCAGAACAAAAGCCTATTTAGTCCAGCACCTTGTTCTCACAGATGCCTAGGGAAGTCTTTAAATAGGACCCAAATACAGCAGTGATTATCAGCAACTGGTATTCAGCTGCTGTGGTTCTCAGCTCCTGGTACTCACACAACTGCCTGCAACACAACCTGAAACACAACCACCAAAGCTAGTGGCCACTGACAACCTTTTCCTCCATGAATTTGTCAAATCCTCCCTGAGAGCCATTCAAGTCCATCGTTTTCTTTTGGGACCACTGTATGCAGGAAAAGGGATGAATATTGCCTCCCCCATACCACCCTCCCAATCCTGACCACCCCTACAATTTAGTGGGAAATGGGCGTAGGGGAAAACAACAATGGCAGTGCAATTCTTTCAACAAAGGTAATGGTTAAAATGAATCCTAGGGAGGCCCAGACCACAGAAAAGGAAATAGCTAGGACATTCTATGGAAGTCATAGCCACACAGAACAGCAGTGGGCTGTGCACAACTGGGGAAAATGCAAAGTTTTTTGTTTTTTTCTAAGGTCAAATTCTGAAAGCTGAAAAAGGAAGCCACAAGAGGGAGACGCTGATGATGTTTTGCAGCTGCCATGTAAAATGCTAACCCCACAGGTCCAGTGATCACAGCAACTCTTCATGGCATAACTGCCCCAATGAGACAGTTGTGGGGGCTGAAGGTCTCCACCTTCCCACAGTTGCCTAAGCTTCCTCCTCCTCTGGGTCCAAGCAATCTGAGACTATGCTGGGGTGCCTGTCTCTGCACCTCCCTCTTCATACCTCTTCTGGTCCTGGGGGACCGGGGGAGAAGAGCTTGTTGAAGCAGGAGAGGGATACACCTTGGCTTTTCACGAGCCTGACTCGTCTCTGTCTCTTGGCCCTCCTCCTCCTCCTCCTCTCCAGCCTCTTCTGCCTCTGAGCCTGGACTGCTCTCTACCTCAGCCTCTTCCTGCTCACTAAACCCTGTTACCTCTTCAGCTTCTGACACCTCTTCTTCCCAGTCTTCTCCCTCTGACCACTCACCATCGTCCCACCACCACTCCTCTGCATCCAGCCAGTCCATGACATCACGTCACTCACCTGCTTTCCTCTAGAGATTCAACCTGGATAGAATATGCCCTTGAAATGTAGCAATACGTCTTGGCTGCCTAGACGGAGGGGGTGGTATGTCTGGCTGCAGCTGCTGGGGCGATAGCTACTACAGATATACGTGCACCAGAAAGCTGGGGGAAGTTCCCCTCCCTTGATATACCTAGATGTGCATCCACATAAAACCTCATTATCCTGACCAAGCAGGAGAGTATGAAGCAACCACTAAGGGGATATACAAATTGGCACGCTTGAACGGCTTCCCCAAATAAGCAAAGCAAGATGAATGGGCATCGTATATCATTTTAGAATATTAGCCTGGATAAGGTGCTTGGATGTCATCCATTTCTGCATATCAACACAGGCAATGAAACCATCAAACGGTCCTTTTGGGACCTCCCTAGACTTGCAAAGTCCATCTGCAGTCACAGCTCATGAATACAAAATGGTGCCTGCCCATCCATCCAGGGGAATATTTAGTTAGTGGGATTGCATTTCAGGTTCATTTGGGCGAAATGTTAGGTTTAATTAAAATATTACTTTCTCCAGCTCCTGCTGCACCTGGGATCACATCCAAGGCTTCTTGTAGCTGAAGCAATGGGAGCTTCAGGCGACCCTTGACGGGGGTAACGTATGGCAGCCTCACACTTTTCAGTATTGAATTTTACTCAATGAGGCCACATATCCATTACCAAGTGCCTCTGATGGCAAGGACATAGAAACAGAGATTTTTTTTGTCTGCATTGTGGCTCCCACATGAAAACACAGGTTCCGCTAGCCCTGCACTGTTGGATGCAGATCAAGAGTTCTGAAGGCGGCAAGGACAGAGTTCTGTGCAAACGGGCTCTCAGAATTGCTCCACTGTGCTTTTTAGGTAGAAAAACTGGGGCAGAAGGGCACTATTTGCATAACAAAAACTACAGCAGAGATATCAACCTTTTCAAAAGTTCATGGCTTGGCTTTTGAAAAGCAGGGGGTCCACAGCTACCATATTTTTCGCTCCATAAGACGCACTTTCCCCCTCCTAAAAAGTGAGGGGAAATGGCGTGAGGCTCTGCTCAGCGTTCCCTTTAAAAAGCCACGCCTAGCGTGTGCGCGGCTCTTGGGGGCTTTTCCGCGAGGTGGGAGAAGGGACTGACAGGCTGCTCTCTGTCCCTTCCCCCACCTCCCGGAAAAGCCAGCAAGAGCCGCTGCCAGGCTCTGCTCAGTGCTCCTTTGTAAGGGCTCCCTTTCGTCCCTCATCCCGCTTTGCTGGGAAGCCAGCAGAAAAGGCACTCCACAGCTATCGCTCATGCTCTGCTGGCTTCTCAGCGAAGCGGGAGGAGGGATGGAAGGGTTTAAAGCAAGAAAAGCGAGAGCCACTTACATGCTCTGCGCAGAATTTATTTTTCTTGCTTTCCCCCTCTAAAAAGTAGGTGCGTCTTATGGTCGGGTGCATCTTATGGATAGAAAAATACGTTAATTAAGAACCGCTGCCATAGGTGATCAAACCTTGGGGAAGGGATGTAGCTCAGTGGTAGGGTATCTGGTTGCCTTGTATAGGGTCCCAGGTTCAATCCCTAGGTCTTCTGTCAATCCTTGAAAAGCTGCTGCCAATCAGTGTGGACAATACTGACCTAGGTGGACCGATGGTGCTTCCTGTATAACTAAGGGCAGCTTTGACAGGCATTGCCGGAATAAGTTGCCTGGGCTTGCTACAGCTTATTACACCCCCAGGAGCATTTTTTCTCCAACAGAAACATGACTATCAGAAACAATGAGACAGTTCCCTCGTTGTTGCTGAAGCTGTGGTTTCGTTCCTCATTATCCTACAGAAAGAAAAGCCCCGAGAGCGCCGAAGTTTCTGCATCCACAGCTAAAAATGGGAGCAGCATTCCCAGCAGTGGGAGCCCAAAGAGAAAGGGAAGCGTATAATCAAGAAAAATAACTGCGGGGAAAGATAAACTTATTTTAATTACCTTCAGAATTATACAGGGATTTGCTCTGGTGTACATTATAATCCCGTTGCTTTGCAGAGTCCGCAGACGCAGCGCCAACTTGAATTCCTCCTTCTTGCTATTTTCGGAAACCCGGTATTTGATGTAACTATTCCCAGCAAAGCTAAGGGAAGTGTGTCCTGAAAAAACCATTTGGAGAAGAGGCAAAAATAGAGAGACAATCCATATATATATATATATATATATATATATAAAATATCTTTTTACATTTTGAAATAAGACTTGGGAGATTATCCTACCGCTTGCCAAAGGGGAAAAAAAAGTTAATTAAGGAAGATGCACGGCTACCAAGGCTGATAAGGGAGAATATTTTTTTAAAAAAAGAGCCCATCTTCTGATAGATTAAAAACTTGTCCCTCTTGTACAAGCACCTTACGTTAAGGAAGATTAATTCACTAATAAGGGGGGAAATGTTGTTTCTCGATAGGAATTACTACCATGCATAAAATGCAATCGGGTCTATTTGTAGTGAACAAACCAGATAACAATTTTTATTATTATTTTAGTGCTGGTACATGGGGGAAGCCCTGTACAACTTGTGTTCCGCCAAGCTAAATACAGCCTACCAGCCATGTGTTCTGATGGACTTTTGTTAACCTTGGCGCCCTCCAAATAGATTTGGACTAAAACTCCCATCAGCCCCAGCAAAAACGCTGCATTTGCAAAGTCTGGCCGACTCAAGAACCAGCTTGGAAAAGCAGTAAAGCTCATTGCTGCCCCAACCCTCTTTTCACCCGCATTGAACTTCTACAACCAAGATGGTTTGGGTGATACCTGATGGTGCGACAGAACAGAGCGTGTACCTGAGCACTCCCCGAGCTTTCCAGGAGGGCATTGGCAGATGAATGGCCTTCGGTTGATTTCGTAGCCCACGCATTGCATATCTCCGGGACAGGGCTTCTCTGTGCAGGGGTCACTGGAACCTGGACACAATCCTCCTGTTGCAAATTGAGAAGAAAACAGATACTGCTGCGTTATCCATCACATAAAGTAAAAACCTTCTTTGAATTTTAAGAGGTAGATGGTGTGAGGAATGAGGATGCTGCTTTTTCACATAAACCACAAATGCAACAAGCTAGACAGACGTTAGCAGTTCAGATCGATTCACATCCGATAACTAGAAAGGTTGAGAGCGCGTGGCCAGAATGAGGTTATAAGAGTTATCGACAAGACACCTGCAGTCTAGGTTGACTCGCTTCTCATAACTGGAGATGTTTAGAACTTGTGGTCAAGATGTGGTTATTTTTGCTTGGCTTAGCAAGTAACTGCACAGGAACATAGACCAAATAAGGGAAATAATAAATAAGGCTAGAGGGGTGCTGAAATCAGAGTAATGGGAGATGTAAACAGGGGTGGGAATGTTAGTAGGGAAATTAGGCGGTCGTGATAGGCTGTAAACCTTGTAGTATCCAGCCAATGGGGAGACAAGGGAGGGAACCTGCGCTTCGGGTATAGGGAATATAAGCTTATGCTTTGCCAAAGCTGGGGTGTGCCTACTTTGGACACCTGATCTTGCAAGAACGTATTGCACTAAATAAACTCTTTACTGCTTCACTAATTTTGTTCAGATTTTATTTTAAGGAGTGGGATTCAGGGTCTTAGGGCCCACTTATTACAGACGGGACCTTGGCTAATCCAACTCTTGCAACAAATCTTGTAAGTGGAGCATCTCTGAGATGCATGACTGTGGGATCACATACTCCACTTCTTCAACCTTGTGAGCAACTTTTCCCTCCTTCCTCCTCTCTTCTGGATGAATTTCTATGTCCTTCCCTCTTTGGAACCATCCATGGTGCAGTGTTGTGCTTTTACCAGTGTTTTTGCTAATCATGGCCATCTGAAAACACAGCTTGCAAATCTCATTCTATCCAAAACTCAGCCCAAATGGAAGGACATTTTTTTTTGCAAATACTTTCGAGTCCCAAGAAATATGGTTCCTTTCAGAGATCTTTCAGGGAGGATTGTGCCAGGGGCAAGTGTCTGCATTGTGCGCCCCCCCCCCCCAAAAAGCCACTAATTCTGAGTGACAGCAATTATTTCTTGCCCTCACTCTGAACTGGTGCTGCCATCCAGCTGAGTCTGAAGCTATGGGGCGCCGTCACAAAGCCAAATATGTCTGATAAGATGGAAGCATTATATCAGCATATTGGCTATGTGATCACTGATACCATGTGGTTGTCAAGAATATGGAATTTTGAGGAGAAAAGGCTCTGAACCATTAGCTGATCAAGGCTGTAAACTAAGAAAAACAGCACAAAAGTATGTGTGGAGGGCATTGTGGAACCTTGAAAGTTCTGTTTTCAAAACAACCATGGTCTCCTGCAAAATTTTGGCTGCAATTCTCCTTCTAACCATAGCTTGATCCACAGTTAAATGCGTTTGTCTGTCTGTTTATCTGGCTAGAATATCTAAACATGGTATGTGCATGTGTGGTATCTTAAAACAAATTCGGGAAGAACAACTCCTTCCTGTTGCAATTAAAGCAATCTCTGTTAGTCTCAGCCAAATCAGGATTCTCTGACCATCTCATTTATTTGGCTCCCAAGTCTTATTTACAGAGTATAAAGGACACAGTGAACTTGTACGGGGGCAAACACTCCTTGTAGTTATCACAGACCGTGAGTCCCTAATGCACTTCACCACAAGGGAAGCATGGTGTTGCTCGAGGCATAGCTCCAATTACTTTGCATCGTAGGTCTTTTCCTGGAAACAGAAAAATTATTACTGTAGGCTTCTAAGTGGACACGGCCTGCCTACAAATACGGCAGCAACCGTAAATGCCTGTGCTTGATCTACAGTGCATTGCGGTCAATTTAATCTTTCCGGGCGCTCCTCTCACTTTGTCAAATATTTGCTTGCGAGGTCTTGAAAGAATAAAACAGCTCAAAGGGCCCTGCCTTGCCACCGCCGTGCAAAACGATGCGTGGAAATTCTTATAAACAATGTACAGTGCTGGGCGCAATATGGGAATATACGAGCCACAATGGAAAATCTTATAACAAGCTTGGTCTTAAGTTCACGGCACTGTGTAGGACACCTTCACATTATGGAGGCTTGCATCATAACAACAAAAAGCCTTGACAAGCAAGCTGTCCAGCCAGAGGATGAATCTGAAATGGAAAATGACCAACATGCTGTCTCCTCCCATTGAGTATATACAGTGGTACCTCTGGTTGCGAACGGGATCCGTTCTAGAAGCCCGTTCGTTCGCAACATGAAAAGAGCGCAACCTGAAGCGCCGTATCTGCACAGGTGCATGATGCGATTTGACGCTTGTGCGCATGTGCGATGCACAATTTAGCGCTTGTGCACATGTGGCGAAACCCAGAAGTAACCCTTTCCAGTACTTCCGGGTCGCCGCGGGACGTAACTGAAAGAATGTAACATGAAGCAAACGTAACATGAGGTATGACTGTACTCACCTTCCATTGCCCCAAATAATATTAATCTTCACCCATCTTTTGTGTTTAGAGTTAGCCATCGTGGGGCCAAATCACCAGTTCAGGAGACCATATTTGGCTCAGGTGATGCCAGTGGCAGGTAGGACTGCCAGCCTGCTCTTGTGTCTACAGCACAGAGGGAGGCAACCTGTGGCCATTCAGGTGTTTCTAGACTACAACTCCCATCATCCTTCACCACTGGCCATCCAGGGGGGCTCATGGGTGTTGGAACCCATGGCATCTGGAAGGCCACAGGTTCTCCACACCTGCTGTTAAACCGTCTTGAGTTGCAAAAAATCAGCAGGTGAAGCTTTTCATACCTTGAGCTCATAGCACGGCAGTCACGGAATCATTTATCCTGTTATTTCACATTCTCATTTCAAGGTTCTTTTCTTCCTATCCTGCTTGCTTCTTTTAAACACCACCAGCAGCACATGGTTAAAAATCATGGCTTCTCTTTCAGGGCTGGAGGAAATCCTTATTCTCACTATTTTGTTGTTTTTATGTGTATTTTAAAATGTGTGGATGACTTGGCTGCAGTGATATAAGGCTCTGCTAAAAATTGCAGAGCAGTTAAAATAGTATCTTCTGGAGTTCCCAATTGTCCATCTGATTCCACTGGCTCTTTCAATGTATCTATGTATCGCCTAGGCACTTGCGCAGAGATCTGTATGCACAGGTTATTTGTCCTCAGAACACAATTAAATTTTATGTCATGTCAGGCGATAATTTTCAACAAGCCTCTCCGCGGCTGACAGATAGACAAGTCACTTGGGCAAAAAAGCTGCAGGACTCATGAATATACATAAGCTTGTTGGAAGACAACCCTGCTGAGAGTTTGGAACAAGGCACCGCATGTTTTCACAACCTTTTAACCTCTGGTGAAATCTCTGACACCAAGCAATAAAATCAATACACAGCCTTGTAATCAATCTTTGCCATGTTTCGGCTGATTCCCACTCTAGGCAGAATAAACTCCCCATGAAGCCCAAAGACATGTGGGAAGAAGCTTATAATTTAATGTGACAGGCCTGCATGACCCAGCAAGCCAAACACAGCTCGCCAGTCATGCACTAGGGCATTCCGGGCCTAGGCAGGCAGCACAAACAGCAGTGTGTGGGTGTGTGATGTCAAACTCTTGCTGGGCTTTCACTCACGGCTCACGGGCTGTGTTCTGTTTGATGAGGCACAAGGTGTGTGGGCCTGAGCTACAAAGTTCATATAAACTGACAGGTGCGCAGGGAAACTGTCTCAGGTAATCTCTGTTATGGCAGAGGCCTTCAGATCCTACGGTAACGAGACTCCAAGTGAACCACAACCCTCCACACTAGCCAAAAAACACCCCAAAGAAACTCACCGATGCTTTGGCTGAACTACAAATGGGTCATAAACCCTCAAGCAGCCAGAGATGCACACGGGTATTTCACAAAGGCGTGTGACTGAAAAGGTTTCTGTAGTTGGATGAGATGTTCAAGGTGGCTATTTTCTGACACTTTCATGATGAGCCTCCCGATTCTCCAAGGAAGCAAATGACATTTAGGTTGCTGAACTGAGTCAACACGAAACAAAGATCCATTTATCAGCTGTCCAGAAGCAGACATACCCATTGTCAGGAGCTACCAGGGCTGGAACCATGAACTTTAGGATGAGTGGCGAGCCACTAAGGTAGAACTGTTCCCAGAGCTGTGATGTCTTGTAGGCGGCAGAGCAGGGTTTCCCAAACTTGGGTCTCCAGCTATTTCTGGACTGCAACACCCATCATTCCTAGCTATCAGGACCAGTGGTCAGCAATGATAGGAACTGTACTCCAAAAACAGCTACAGACCCAAGTTTGGGAGCCCAGGCTGTAGAGCAACCCTGCCTAGATAGGCAGCTTATTGGCCTCCCCTAAACTGGCAGGGGCTATAACATGTGCTGAACGAATATAATAAATAAAATCTGCATCCAAAATGTGTGGTCTGCTGCCGGGTTGGATATACATTTGGGCTCTTTTCGGCAAGCTAGTCCCAGCTTGCGCACAACGAGCTGGTGCTAGGATGCGATCGCAGAACCATAGCTGTCAACTTACAGATTTGAAAATAAGGGACCAGCGGCCTCAAAAATAAGGGATCAGCAGCCAAAATAAGGGATTTTGCTATTGTAAAGAGTTGCATACATTGGTAGGATTGACAGATGCTGTCAATCTGGCATGAGGCAGTTGCGGCGCAGCCGCTGAAGCACCACCCTTCTGCGTCCCTCCCCATCCCCTCCTCTTCCTCCTCCCTCAGGCTGCCTCCTCAGCTGCCGCCTCCGGGCTCATGGGCGAGAGTCTCTCTCCCTCCCCTCCCCCTCTCAGGCGGGGAAGGGCCGATGGAACTCCTTGCACCAGGACGACGGCGCCAGCGTACTCTCTCTCTCGCGCGGCGGCGAACCCCAAGCCGCTGCTTCCCTCCCGAGCCGGGAGAGCATGAAACCTGGGAAATTTAAGGGACATCATCAATAACGGACAACAGTGGGACACGGCGCTGGGATAAGGGAGTTTCCTGCCAAATAAGGGACGGTTGACAGCTATGCGCAGAACTAGGGTTTCATTAAATCAGCCGTTACCCCGTGCCTCTGCCACGACTGCAGCACTGTGGCAAAAGCAGTAGGGCACCTAAGTGTAAATGCCAGGAGCCACAACTGCTAGTGCTATCGTGTGCTTCTTCTGATTCTTTTCTTTTCTTATTTTTAACCGTCAAGAGGCGTTCTCCGCCAAGCAACTGGGGCCACATCGGATGGCTCCATCCCGTTCTGCCAATACTGTGACGCCACTCCCGCTCTGGCACTGATGCCTAGTCCTTGCACAAAGCCACTATTCAGCGCAAGCCAGCGTTCCCATCAAACTGTAAGAGCGGTCCTGACAGATAAACTACAGGCATTTCAACTTTTTATTCAAGCTTCTGTAGGTGAATTTTATAGCTGTCACAAAACTTTTAAAATATTGAAGCTCTGGAGAGGGTTCTTTATGTCTGCCTTTGTGGATATAAGGGCCCCAAGCTACAAATCTTGTCATATTGCCTTGCTCCTGGCTAACATGCATTTTCAGGGTGATTTCACAATGGCAGGGACCAAAAGCCACTAAAGCACTCCCCAGGACATTATCCACCTTTGGGGATTTATAGCCCAGGCTTGAGTCTCTGCTCTGAAGTCCAGCATATCCTCCGCCCCCCGCCGTTCTTTGTTTCTTCCCGCAATTAGAAGAAACAAATATACAATCTCTAGGCAACCCCAAAATAAACAGATGACACTCCCCTGCGGGAACAGGAACAGGACTACAGGACTGTTCAGAAGAACTACAGATATAAAGCAGAGGGTCAGCCAATGTATCAAGTCTCTTTAATATGATGGGATGAATCCATCTGATTTTAGAAATGAATAAATGTGACAATTAGTTGGAGAGGAAGTGTAGTACACTGGGTAGACTCAACCTCATCTTGGATTGGAGAGGTGAGGGGGTCAAATTCCTGTGTGGCCACAGAGCTCATCTGTCAGGGGCTCAGGAGCAGAGGCACAGGGAAGATGGGAGATGGAAAGCGAGGGCGAGGAATCAGAGGGCAGTGTAGGAGGAGACAGTGGTCCGAGGGATTCCATAAGCCTCTCCAGCGAATCGGAAGATTCACAGAAGGGAGCGCCAGTGGCCAGGGGTAGGGGGGTCCCAAGGGGAACGCCCCAGGAGCAAGGGGGGAGCAGGGACTCCCAGAGTAGTAGTTGGAGATCAGGACCAGCTTCCCCACCAGAGCAGAGTGGGGGGGAAGGGTCCCAGGCATCGGGACCAGTACTTCCCCCACCAGGGAGAGAAGACGAGGCAGAGCTGACCACGCCTTCCTCGGAGAGTCGTACAACGGAGGGGAGGTCAGATCCGGCCAGTGTCACGGAAGAGGGAAGCAGTGATAGAAGCAGTGTAACGGTTAGGAGAAAGGTCACTGGATTGTCGCGAGAAGCAAGTTCAAATGTACAGGAGTGCGGGACAGCGGAGAGTGAGGATTGGGAACCGGGTCCTAAAGCACGCCGGAGGCAAGGGGAGGAGCTAAGCGACTCAGCGTCGGAAGAGTCCAGGAAGGGCAATGCCCCAGAGGGCAGGAGGACCCAGAGGAGGAGAGAGCAGCGCAGAAGGCGGAGCAGGGCTAGGATCTTAAACTGGTGCGGAAGGGGAAGTGATTCAGATAGGACTTCGCCGATCTAGAGTCTAGACGTAGGGTTGCACGCTCTGGCTTTAAAATGGAAACTATACTTCAATAAAGACTTTTGTACATAATATCAGCCTGGCGTTGGTCCTCTGTGAGCTGGGACCTAGAGGCAGCCCTGACATCATCACACCCCAGTAGGCAAGTCACGATATCTCAGCTTAAGCTACCCCAAGGTCTGCTGTGAGGTTAAGCTGGGATAAAAGAAGATGAGTGATATCTAATGAATGGTCCTACTCAGAGTAGACCCACTGATGTCAGTAGGTCTGCTCTGAGTAGGACTTGGCTGGCTGTCACTCAATGATTTTATTTATTGGGATGGAATCTTTAGTAGGGTTAGGGTCTGGCAAAATAAGGCCCAGATATAACTCATTTATTTTATTGCTTTGCTTTTAAGTTTGTCCACCAATCTACACATATTAATGTTTGATTGCTGTGCATATTTTTATGTGTTAGGAAAATGAAATGAAATTCAAATATCAAATGGGAATATATGCAGGTTGCAAATGTGTGCCTAACATCTTTGAGCTACTACAATGAACTGGAATGGGAAGATGGACTTCCTTTCCATCTAAGGCTGCCATGGCAAAATACCAGAATCAGTGTTCAATCCTGACAATACTTGCAGATTTAGGTGTTGTCTTTCTGACATCTTTTCCATGGTGATGATCACTATGGTCACCACCAACTGAACAACCAAGTGGTTCATCTGAATGATCTATCATAACCATCACTTATTACTTATACCCCACCCATTTGACTAGGTTGCCCCAGCCACTCTGAGTGTCTTCCAACATAACAAAAACACAGCAAAATGTCAAACATTAAGAACTTCCCAATACAGGGCTGCCTTCAGATGTCTGCGGAAAGTTGTGAAGTTTTTTTTATCAGTTTGACATGGATTGGGCGCTGGCTACCATTACAAATAAGATCATATGAATGCACAAAGCAAAACACACAGTGTAGATTGCTTTCCACGCAGGTACATGATTTGGAACTGTGAAAATGGAGGAAACTGGACACAAGGCAAACGTGAAGAAGCGGTACAGAGAAGGTCCATATGCACTACAGACTAAAACCAGAGAATGATGCTGTTAAAATAGCAAAGCGCCAACAAACTGTGGTCAAAACATGCCATTGCTGCAGGCCCATGTAATCTAGCTAGAACTGGAGCGACTCTGGAAAACGTCACCTTTGCTAGTAAGGAAATGGCTGCCTGGCAACATGGTGATAACTCCATGGATCCATTTTCCTGGATTTACATGGATATGCATTAACACTCAACTGGGCAGTGCAGAATCCACCCACCACCGTGGATACATACTGGTGTGTAAGCAAATGCTATTACCACGATGGCAGCATCTACATCGTGCCAAAACTGGTGTGGCTGCTACATCACCCAAAGGTAGATCACTCCTGGCTCAGTACGTCAACTGTTCTTTGCACGCCACGCCATGTCAGAGCTGGTGCAATACAGTGGGGTGAGCTGTAAACTCCCTGCACGAAATCTCAGCTCAGCCCCAAATATTCACAGTGACGATAAGATGGAGAAAACCAATACTACTGATCCACGCTGCTGCGCTGTTGTGAGGATTACTAAGGCAGTCTACACAAAGTGCTCTGAACACCTAGGAAGTGCCTTTTGCTAAACATTATTATTAAGAGATTTGGCTATTATGTCATGTGCAGACACAGCCTACCAGCAGGAACAGGAACACCAATCACTTTTCAAAACTGGATGCTTATTATTAGATTACTGGAGTTGTAGCGGAGTGTAAGGTTCAAGCTACTGATTGCTTCTTTCAGAGTGTCAAGCTAGAAAACAAGACTAGAAAACCCAAAGCACTGCTTTCTCCCCCTGCCCTAGCCCCGGTTGCATCTTATATTTTATTTTCCAGACAGGAAAACTAACTGCTGTCATGCTTTAGAGTGACATTCTGTCAATGCTAATACTGACTTGTGGCAACTGGTATTTAAACTATATTGTATACTGTGTTACGGTGTCAGCAAAGTTCCTGAACGGTTACATCAATGTCACATTACTGACTCCTTAGTTTCCACCACCATGAATTCTCCCTTCTAACTATGGCTCTCAGAATTGTTGGTGGGAGAAGAAAACTCTTAACCACCAAAACTGTAAGTCTCTAAAGAAGAGGCTGTGGAGCCCGTGACCCAATTTTGTTGGGACTCGAACTTGCAAGTGCTTCAGTCAGCATGAGCAGGAATGATGGGACCTGAAAGTCTAATGACATCTGGAGAGCAACATTAAACAATACCATAACTAGAAAATACTACATGGGTTGCCTGGGTATGAGGCATGCCCGTAAGTGGGGTAGGTGGGAACTACGTATCGGATATGGAAGAAAAAATTATTAAGAAAAGGTCTTGCGTTTCACCATTAATCACTGGTTGAAAGGGATTATAACCAACAGCAATGATGTGCAAGATCCGCAGGATTTAATTGCTTCTGGTTAGATGAACACATTTTAAGTCACATTTTGTTTACTTCTGTGGACGTAGGCGAAAACCCTACCTTATGGACATTAACATTACCAGAGAGGGGAAACAAACGCACTGGACCCAGTCTTACTGAGGCAGCTGGCTGGGTAAACATGCTTCTGAAAAAATTTCATTACAGTCGGTGGGATTAGTTCAGAAGACTTAAAAATTAAACTTTATGGATTGTAGCCTAAAGATCTGGACAGAACCACCTACATATCTGGATGCTGTCCAACCTGAATCAAAGTTCCAAACCCCGGGAGATGCCCAAACCCTTGCTTTCCTGTCTTTCGGACTACGCGGTGTTTTGATAACTCAGTTTGCTAATCAAGGTAAACTAGGTAAAACTGCTGCACAGCTGGCCTGAATAAATAGTGAATAACCATGGCATCTGCCAGTGGGAATAGCATTCCTAGTAAAATACAAATTTCAAGAATGTTCCTTGCTTCTGCCCCAGCTTTCTTGAGCTGCAAGCTGACCATTTATTTATCAGACCTGTATCCTTGGATTTATACACTCACCTGAAAGCCATAGGGGGATAAGAAATTGCATGTACAGTGGTACCTCGGGTTAAGTACTTAATTCATTCCGGAGGTCCGTACTTAACCTGAAAATGTTCTTAACCTGAAGCACCACTTTAGCTAATGGGGCCTCCTGCTGCCGCCATAGCACAATTTCTGTTCTCATCCTGAAGCAAAATTCTCAACCTGAGGTACTATTTCTGGGTTAGTGGAGTCTGTAACCTGAAGCGTATGTAACCCAAGGTACAGCAAATTACTGGAGGAAAGACAGAGCTCTTGGTACCTTCTCTGCCAGACCCCACCAAGCTAGCAACATTTTCCTGCAGATGAATGAGTCATTTTTTGTGGGTATGTTTCCAAGCCTCTCCTCCCTGTGATGCTCACTCCCCAGAGTGTCAATTCTATAAAAAAAAAGCAGCACCCCAAAACTGTGGCACGTACAGTGGTACCTCGCAAGACGAATGCATCGGAAGACGAAAAACTTGCAAAACGAAAGGGTTTTTCGTTTTTTGGGTTGCTTCGCAAGACGGATTTCCCTATGGGCTTGCTTCGCAAGATGAAAACGTCTTGCAAGTTTGTTTCCTTTGTCTTGCGAGTTTGTTTCCTTTTTCTTAAAACCGTGCATTCACTTCGAGGAGCAACTCATAGCACGCGGTGTGGTAGCCTTTTTTGAGGTTTTTGAAGACTTTGGTGCTTTTTGAAGCTTTTCCAAAGTCCGTGCTTCGCAAGACAAAAAAATCGCAAGACAAAAACCTCGTGGAACGAATTAATTTCGTCTTGCGAGGCACCACTGTACGTAAATGGTGCCTAATTTTAACAGAAAGCAAATGTGCAGTATTCCATGGCAATGATAACCGCACCCCCTTCAAGAATGGTACAAGAGTTTCAGATTACATTCTCACAAGGTGGTTTGTTAAAGGGGGGGGGGGGGAGCTACAGCCTTAGCATAGCATTGAGCACAGGCTGAAAAAGGTCAAGAACTCTCCTTTGCTACCAATTACTTAATGAAATGCTTTTTTGGTTTTCATTACTCCAGCAAAAAAAAAAGGGGAATGAGACAAGCCCTTTTTAACTTTATCACTTGGGTCAAATGTCACCTTCTATTTGAAAATACTGAATACAGTCTGGGGCTGTTCTTACATAGCCACCCTTCATGCCCCCACAGATTTGGCTAGAAAGCCCTATAACCTTTCTTCGTGGCACGAGGTTTACGGATCCCTTTGACCGGACTGCCCCTGGAAACTTTGGACAGCTTTGTTCCACAGAGGTCAAGGTTCACCAGGTCCCAATTGACATCAATAAACGCCAGCCATTCCTGCTGAGCGTGAGAAATCGATTCTCAGCTGTACATTTTCCAAAAGCTCTTTTTAAACTAACTGAATTGAACTGGCTGGTGTTAGAGAAATAAAAACTATGCTCCGATGTAAGGACGGGGAGGAATGGGATTGGTGGAGGCAGAAGAGAGGGGGGCAGGAGAGACCACTCACCATTACAAGAACAGCGTACGTTTCGGAAGAATCGGGGACACACAAAACTAATCCGTGCTGTGCTGTAGGTCATCAGGGAATGGGAATCAATAGACAGGCTTTGCTCGCAGTGCTGCTCCTGACAATCCAATCCAGAGCAATTCTTCTCCAGTATAGCTGAGACGCGGATCACATTTTCCAAGTGTCGCCTTGCATTGGTGAGCTTCTGAATCAAGTAGGCAGGCTTGTAGAAGCCGCCCGTGTGCATCTGAACCGCAAACAGCATGTCGAGCTGGTTGGTGCCCGCCACGGGCTGAATACTGATGATGTGCAAGCTGTCTTGCTTCTGGGTGAGCACGGCGTTGCGCAGGGTGCGCCTGAAGCCGTGCATATGGAGCCCCACAAAATCCTCGGGGGAGACGTTCTCGAAACGGATGGTGACCGTGTTCTGAAGCATCTCCTGCATCAGCTGCTCCACGTGGACCGTCACGTCCATGGGCACCTGGAACCTCCCGTCGCTGACTGATACATTCAGGATGTACTTCCCACTATCCAACCCGCCCAGGGCAATAATCTTCCCATCGTGGTTGTTGACCTTGAACAAACTTTTCTGCTCAGACTTCAGGCCGTACGTGAGGATGTCGTACATGTCTTGGTCCGTTGCGTGTATCTTCCCGATGACGCCTCCTGGGAAGTCGTCTTCCATAGTGACAATAAAAATCTCCAGAGGGATGGCTGTTGGCTTGTGGATGCTTTCTTCGATGACCCGGATTTGGATATAGGTGTGGGATACCTGCTGAGGTTTTCCAGAATCCTTTGCCTAGTTTGATGTATGATAAAATTGCAAAACAAAACACAGCATTACTTCAAATAATGGTCGATGAAGATCCGAGCGCTCCATTTTCTGGAAGAACTTCAGAGTCTTTGCAGTACAAACTCTGCTCCCAAATAAACAGTTTTAAAATAATAAGGAAACACACATACACAGGTAAATCTGCCAAGTTTCGCTATCAGGTTGGTCTATCAATGTTCGTTGTGCAGTCCACATTAGATATGAAACTTGACCCAAGGCTACAATTCTAAATACACTTACTAGGAAGTGAGACTCAGTGGGAATTAATTACGAGTACCTGCGTTTCACACTTAGGATTGTGTTATGACTCTTCCTGAATTGTTGGAACTGGAACCTGGGATAAATTCATGAGAAATTCATCTTCCCCTCGATAGTTTGGGTTGGAGGGTAGCGAGTGGACAGTTCCTCTGGCCCCTTACTATTTTTGCAAAGATTACCTGGACAACCCTCTTCCCAAATGGGCAGAGCTACTTGCACACTGCGCATACAAATTGCAAAACAGGATGTATACACAGAGGCCTAACAGCCTGTGTGATCTCTGTCCCTTTTAGGTAATTAGATCAGGGAACATTTGCAAAATGCATGCTCTTTTTGGCAGCAGAGTTCTAGTCCTTCTTGCTTACACAGTAAAACAGTGACTTTGCCTACATGTGTGACAACAACAACAATTAAAATCCTGCATCATTAATGTTAATCAGCTCCCAAATTCCATTTAACGTGATCGGTTTTATAAGGTATCTGGTTAATTAGCCATCTCTACTGAATTTAAAATGGGTAATAAAATGCACAATTTTGTGCACAGTACAAGGGGGTGAAATCAGAAAGATGGCACACAAGCCTAATAAGAGGACAAAGTTAGCCATGAAAACTATTTCCCAACACTTTTGAGTACAAAGAGAGCAGTACCTGAATGCAGAGCACATATTCAGTTGCTTCCCTGTACTTGAAGATGACTGCAGATCGTAAGATGCCTTGCTGGTCCAATGCAAACTCTTCGCCTTCATTACCCGTCAAGATGGAAAAGGTGAAAGGGGGTCCATTGTGCAGAGAGTCTTTGTCTGTCACCACCAGCTGCAGAATGCTTGTTCCCACTGGTTTATTTTCCTTTGTGCATACACACAGTGTATATGTTAAGAAAAGGGTTTTAATTATACATCTCGATACATTTTTGCCTGCTGCATAGAATGCATACGAATGTGGGGGTGGTTGTTTTATGAGGGTTCTTTTGTTTGTCTGCAAAAAAATCGCCCACTTTGATTCTGGTGTTCAAGTCTGCATAAGAGCAAGTTGTAGCAAAATGCCTGTAAGGCTTGCTTATTTGTAATGATGGGATGTTCTGATATCTATATGGAGCAGGGGTGGGCAAACTTTGAACTCCCAGATGTTGTTGAACTACAACTCTCATCATCCTTGACCACTGGCCATGTTAGCCAGGGGTTGGTAGGACCTGAGAGTTCAGCAACATCTGAAGAACCACATACAGTGGTGCCCCGCAAGACGAACGCCTCGGAAGACGAAAAATTCGCTAGACGAAGGAGTTTTTCGTTTTCTTAGCCGCTTCGCAAGACGCATCTCCCTATGGGCTTGCTTCGCAAAACGAAGCTTGCCCCGCAAGCTCCGGGGATAGCGGGGAAGTGCAGCGCGTCTTCCCCGCTGTCCCCGGACCTCTTTTGAAGCAAGGGGCGGCGGGGAGAAGATCGCTTCTCCCCGTTGCCAGCCCCGCAATCTCCGGGGATAGAGGGGAAGGCGCGCGCGCCTTCCCCTCTGTCCCCGGACCCCTTTTGAACCAAGGGGCGGCAACGGGGAGAAGCGATCTTCTCCCCTCCGCCCCTTGCTTCAAAAGAGGGGACAGAGGGAAAGGCGTGCACGCCTTCCCCTCTCTCCCCGGACCCCTTTTGAACCAAGGAGCGGCAACGGGGAGAAGCGATTCTCCCTGCTGCCCCTTCCCTTGCTTTAAAACAGGTCCGGGGACAGAGGGGAAGGCGCGCGCCTTCCCCTCTGTCCCCGGAGATTGCGGGGCAGGCAACGGGGAGAAGCAATCTTCTCCCCGCCGCCCCTTGCTTTAAACAGGTCCGGGGATAGAGGGGAAGGCGCTCGGCGCTTCCCCTCTGTCCCCAGACGGTCTCCATAGGAACGCATTGATTGATTTTCAATGCATTCCTATGGGAAACCGTGCTTCGCAAGAAGAAAAACTCGCAAGAAGAAAAAACTTGCGGAACGAATTAATTTCGTCTTGCGAGGCACCACTGTATTGCCCACTCCCAATTCACAGTAAGATAGATAATTTTTAATCAGGGATGTAGTCACACCTATGCTAAGGATAGCACATTTTGGGGTGAATTAAAAGAGAGTGAATGGTCAGTGATATTTTATCACCAAAAAAGGAGGAGGGAGCACCCCTTTGATTTTAGGCCACTGTTGGCTGTTACTTTCTTTAGACTCTGTTCACTGCAGTGATAAAGTAATTTGCATCTGTACTGTCCACACAACAGACCCAAGTGGGGGGTAAACTGGGTAGGCAGTGCGGACACTACGGAACTACTGCTGGAGAAAACTACGCTTGCTGGAAGCATACATGTGAATGTGGACAACAGAGCAAGCAACTGCAAGACGCAGGCATGCACTTGTTTCTCTTTCATCATTCAGCTGTGTGTTGCTGCACGAGTGCAAGCCAAACAGGAGCAAAGTACAGTTTGCAAAACACAACTGTGAAAACTGGAAACAGCATTTCTGATTCCCAAACAGGGATGGGTGACTCTGTCAATATCTGTTTCCTTCAGTTTCTAAGATTTCTCCAGCCTTAAATTTGGTTCTTCATTCACATTTCTGCATCAGTTTGTAGTTTTTTTGTTTGTTTGTCCTCTCCTCATGAAAATTCATCAGTGAATGTTTTGGAATATACACGTTTGTGTGCAATTTTGCCAAATATACAGATTTTCGCTAAGCAATTATCCCAATTATAATGCATTTTTTTATTTTCACCAGCAATTACAGACATTTGCTAAGATTCGCCCCCCCCCCAATATAATGCATTTTTATATCCCAGCCAGATGGGTGGGGAAGAAGAAGAAGAATAGCAAAAATAGAACACTTTATGCTGACATGTACATTTTTGTATGCATTACTAGGCAGGAGAACTGCAATACAATGTGAAGAGAAATGTGAATTTCGAAGAACAGTTGTGGCTTTGGTTTCTGAATTGTGGTTTGTTTCTGACTAGGAAGACCAAGCCTTCCCTGGGTCACATCCTTCACTTCCCATGCCAGGAGTGGGGCACCCCCAGATGCTACTGAACTCCAATGCCAATGAGCTCTTATCACTGCACATGGGGCTGATGAGAATTGGGAGTCCAACAGTGTATGGAGGCCACAGGTTCCCCAACTCCATCACAGGGACTTACATGGAGGTGCTCTTAGGTTGACGTGGGCCTCTAGCTATTAAACTGCTACTTATGCAAATCAGTCATAAAATGCTGCAAAGGACCCAGATGGTTCCTTATCACTGCAAACATAAGACCTGTTACAGAGCTAAGGAATAATGTTCTTATCCTTTCCGGGGGGGGGGGGGGGAGGCAGAAGAGATAATTCAGTGCTGATAAGCCACTTAAATCGTACCTAAAGCATCAGATTAGGATTGGAGATTTTCTTTCTGATGTTCAGGACCACACTTACTTGAATCACAGCTGTATAGTTGGCAGGTGTAAATACAGGGCTGTTATCGTTCACGTCAGAAATGTCAATGTTGACCGTCACAGATGCCGACAGAGGAGGAGTCCCACTGTCTCTTGCCTGTATGACTAACGAGTATCCAGAAACCTGCAGAAAAATAAAATAAATACATAACATCTTTAAATCAGCTTGAAAAGCCTTCGAAATTCCACCCTGGATTTGCTACTATCTGCATAGGTTTGCGTGTGGAACTGAATGAGGTAGCAATGGAAGGGTGGAATTTTGTGGTGACAGAATAGAGACAGTGCCATTTCAGGAGCCAGGTGGCAAATTCATCTGTCTGATTGGTCCTCTGTGTAAAACAACAACAACAAAAGCACATCTAGGGAAGCAGATAACAGTGTGGAGTTGGCTTATTCAGAAAAGGGAAAGCGTCTCTCTAAAGCTTTTGTCAGTTGAGAAAAACATTCGCTCTTTCAGTAATTTGGGGACGATTGTAAAAAAAATATTGCTGTGTTAAGGAGAAACACTGTCCTCACTCTGAATTGGCATGCAAATTGTCATATACCCAAAATGGATTGGCTGTGTGGCGCTGTGTCAACAACATGCTCATTCCTGTTTTGGGCCATATTCACAGGAAGATCATGCAGATTTGATTTATTTATTTTTTAAAAACCCAGTGCCAAAACAGCTGTTGATTGGATAGTGCACAGTCCTCAAATAGCCAATGTAATACATACATACATAATAAAAAAATGAACTCTTCATATGAGGATTGCCTACCCATCTGCCCTGTGGGGCTGAGCATTAAGAATCACACACCCCACCAGAAAACTGAAGTGGTACAGTCCACACCTTACGCTGATTCATGAGTTCCTTAGAAACTTTTATCACACACCATGTATTCTAACACAAGACCTCATTGCATTCTCTGGCCTTTATATATCTGTGTTTCCATGTTTACTGCTGCAGTACATCTCAGATTCTGCCTTCTAAAATAAGGCAATCCATAACCATAATGGCTATGTGGCATCAAAATTACTGCGCCAGATGATACAAGCTGCAGATAATGGGACACTTAAAAAAAATAAACAATACAGCTCCTTGCATAAGAAATCCAGTACCAGCCATTATAAATTTAACTATAAGCTGTGAACAGGAAGCAATTTTAAGCTTCATAAGAATCAGAAATAAACTTGGGCACAGGAATGGATTTCAAAAGGCATTACTAAAACCACATCCAGCATAGCTATCAGCCTGAGTGCCCCTTTGGTTAGTGCCCCTTTGAAGCCCTGAGCCCAATCTTGTGAGCAGTGGCAGTCAAGCACTAGTTCCAGGCATCACACCACTAAAAGGCACTTGTGAAACTGGAACTTGTATTCTTGGGTTCTTACCAGTCATATATGCAGAAAAAGTGCAAGGTCCTCTCTGGGACTGCAGAATGCCAGGGAAAGTCACATTTTTTAGATGCCCTCATATATAACCAACAAACGTACATTTCCCTGTATATGCAAATCTAACAGATCCTCCTCTTCTGCCTGGAGTGCTAGCTTTCACATGCAGGGAACTATTTTATGTTTTGTTTTAAGGAGCATTCAAACTCGGAGAGGTTGCAATCGAGAGATAGTCAAAGGCGCATTACTATCTTATCTGTATTTATTTGAAAGCTAAACCCCATTAGCTTCATTAGCCTGGCCTTTGGTTTGGACTTGGTCTGACCCTTATGTTTCCCTCCCCTTATGGTCTTGATTTATCAGCTATTTTAAAAGGAGGCTGCATTTTAAATTGCATTTTAACCTGTATTTTAAATTGTGTCCCCCCCCCCTTCTCTTTGTCCCCTATTATGTTTTTACGGTGATTTTATTGGTGTTAGCCACCCTGAGCCCGGTTCTGACTTGGGAGGGCGGGGTATAAATAAAATTTATTATTACTATTATTATTATTATTATTAATAATAATAATAATAATAATAATAATAATAATACACTAAGGAGAACCACCCCAATGCCATTCAGTGAGGGGAGGGTCAGTTGTGACCCTCCAGGCTTCTCTATCTGTCCCTTGGGCTAGGCCAGAACTCTCACTGGGACCGCTTAATACCCTAAGAGTTTTCATCCAGCTGGAATGTATCCTTGACCTCTGTTAATGCCTCCAGCTTGCCTGTATGGAGGACAGAGAGGGCTGTGTAAATGTGTTAGTTGCCCCGCCCAGTTTTGCCTCTGGCCCCGCCCACCTCCTGGAGGGTTTCCTCGGAAGGTTGCCCAGAATGGAATATGTCCTTTAGCCTGGAGAAGGTTCTCTCCCCACACCGGGTTAGTATGGCTGTCAGAGTGGTGGGGTGGTAGTAGAATTGCTTGCTTGCTGATGTCTCTTCCCCCTGTTATTGTACGTAACCTGGGAAATATGATGTGAGTTGGCAGCACTTGGGCATCTCCCTGTAATATGCAATTTGGAATTTAGGCGTGATTAGGAATTGTGAATAGTGATTAGGACGCGGGTGGCGCTGTGGGTTAAACCACAGAGCCTAGGACTTGCTGATCAGAAGGTCGGTGGTTCGAATCCCCGCAACGGGGTGAGCTCCCATTGCTCGGTCCCTGCTCCTGCCAACCTAGCAGTTCGAAAGCACACCAAAAAGTGCAAGTAGATAAATAGGTACCGCTCCAGCGGGAAGGTAAACGGCGTTTCCGTGCACTGCTCTGGTTCGCCAGAAGCGGCTTAGTCATGCTGGCCACATGACCCGGAAGCTGTACGCCAGCTCCCTCGGCCAATAAAGCGAGATGAGTGCCGCAACCCCAGAGTCAGCCATGACTGGACCTAAGGGTCAGGGGTCCCTTTACCTTTACCTAGGAATTGCAACTTTTGCAGATTTCATTCAGAGCAATGGGACCTCTCCGTGGGATTCAGTGTTTGCTGAACTCCCACCTGATCCAGCAAAACTCCAGCGCAGCTACTTCTTTCTCAAGATTATTTTTCCTACGGTCTACAGATGGCAATAAATCCACACACCCTCTGCCTCTCCTGCATTCCGCTGGCAAACTATCTGCAATGGTGATTCCAAATATTGACAGCTTTATCCAGCTGACATGTTAATACGGCCAGGATGTTTTCTTTTGCATTAAGCAGCCTTGAGGCAAACAGAATTATTTTCCAAGTGGAGGTTTTTATTTTATTTATTTTTTATTAAAATAAACACCTGTTTGCTTGTGGAATTTAGTACCTCTGACATTACCTTGTCTGCTGGGAAAAACCAAGCAGGATTTACTTCTGTTTTCCACAATTAATAAAGCAGTGTCACTTAAAAAAACAAACAACTGCATGGCACACTGCAACAGAGAACCGGTGGTTTCTTTGAGGAAAAAGTGTTTGTGCATTCCAAAGACCCCTAGTCTAGACACATGCAGAAGACTGAGATGGTGGAACGGACTGTTCCATTGCTGGTGATATATGTATGTATTTGTAATATATTTTACCCACCGTTCCCCATTCTAACAGTATAATCAAGCAGTGAAAAACAAGCAAAACAGTTCATACACAATTATAAAAAACCAGTAACACAATTCCTAACAAAAGCAGCCCAACGCAGATTAAACAGGACAGAAGAGGTGGGTCCCACTCCTAACTATCGAAAGCTGGTATGCCTTTAGCATAGGAAGGAAGCTATATAATGAAGGTGCTAGATGCAACTTTGTGGGGAGGGCGTTCCACATTTTAGGGGCTGCCACAGAGAAATCCCTCTCCCAGGCCACAATTCCCCCACTTCTGATGGTGGCAGAGATACCAAGAGGGTGCTGATCCCAAGGGATGGAGGTGGTCTTTCAGATACTTGGGCTCCGAGTCCTGCTGCCATGCTGAAACTAGAATTCCTAATTCTAAACCAGGTTCACATTGGTGTTTAACATGAGCACATTGAATTGGGCTGAGTTTTGGCATGGCAGCATGGCATGTATATAGATTATACACAGATGTGTATCCTTTAGACACTACTTCATTTGGGCATTCTTCTTACTGGTGAAGACAGTCATGAAATGGAAAGCGATGTTATGTGTGCTGGCAAGCTGCACATCTCCAGCATATGACCTCCTCTCAGAGCTCTCCTTGGTTCTGCAACTCCTGACCCGACTTGCTCTGTGCACCAGGACAGGAAAGAGCGTCGCTTCTTTCATACGCTTCGGAGACCAGAGGCCAAACTCATTTATTCCCATCTGTTCTGGGACCTGTAAATCGTACTGGCAACACTGGCTTCTATTATCCCCAGGGTCTTAGTGCCCCTTTTATTGTGTTTGTCCCTCCCTTCTGCTGTCAGCTAAACCTGTAGGCTTATCTTCCCACAGGAAAAGCTAACAGGAGCTGAGGACCCCTGGAATTTGTAGTTTGGGAATGCCACACACTCTTCTTTCGATCTTGGAAACTGTAGCTCTTAGAGCAGGGGTAGATAATATAGTGCGCTCCAGAAGTTGTTGGTCTCCAGCAGTGTTTCCCAAACTTGGGTCTCTTTGAACTGTTTTGAACTACAGTTCCCACCATCCCTGACCACTGGTCCAGCTAGCTAGGGATAATGGGAGCTGTAGTCCAAAAACTGCTGGAGACCCATGCTTGTGAAACACTAGTGTACAGCTAATCTCCATTCCGGACCTCCAACCAAGCTAGCTAAGGCTGATGGACGTCTTGAGGCCAATATGTTGGTAATCTCTGCCTTAGAGTTACAAAGAAAGTTGCCTTGTATCAAGACAGACCATTGGTCCATCTAGGCTCAGTACTGTCTACACTAACTGGAAGTAGCTCCCCAGGGTTTCAGATGTGGCAGATTCCCAGCCCTCCCTGGAGATACCATGGGTTGAATCAAGGACTTCCTACATGTGAAGTGGCCTTTCCCCAGGATCTCTTATATCAACCACTATTATTTCTTCTTCTGAAAATCTGTGAACTCTTCAGTTTTCAAACACTATTGGAAACAAGTGATGTCAAAACTCTTTCTCAGGTCAAAGCTGATCGAAAACAAGATATATAAATTCTGGAGTATTTTATTGTGATAATTATACTGTTGCAAGAGGGACATTTAAACACTGATGCCTGCAGTCATAAGCAAAGCTAGCATGAGAAAATATTGTGTTTCCAAAAAAGTGGAAAAGCAATGAACCTGAGGTGGCCTTACCCTTTCTCGGTCCAATCTCTTCTTAACCTTTATAAGTCCCAAGCTAGGATCAATTGAAAACTCATTGTTCCGATCTCCATTGATTATGGAAAAATGGATCTGCCCATTGGGAGGACTGTCAAGGTCTTCAGCTATCAGCTTTTGGGAGGAGGGGGGTGGGGAGGAAGAAACGAAAGTGAGAAATACGGATTCATGCATAAACAAATTCCATGGCACAATGATTCACTAGATACACATGCTTACACACTTTATTAAATAACACCGTTCCAATGCATAAAATGGCTTGTATTTCCTCAGCACGAGACTTCAGTGCTACTACAAAAGGGATGAAATCTTAGGAAATTCTGTGCAAATCTTAGGGAGCATAACGCTCCTGCTCCTTGCTATTAATGCTCAACAAGAACATTTTTGTTAGGTGCTTGACAGTTCCGGGGCATGGAACCAGAGCACTCAGGTCACAAAGCTCTGCAGGCTTAGACTGAAGCACAGAGGGAAATGATGTGTCAGATCTTGCGGGAGGCCCAGACAGGCCTGGGAATGAGCTGTGCAGAGAGACTGGAAAATTTGTGTGAAAGGTCTCCTTCCCCTATGAGTTGCCAACACGTTATTCTTTTGTAAAGATCTGATGCCTTCTATTTTAATAGTGCATTTTCACACCCATTCAAAAGTAAGCCCCACTGAATTAAATGAGGCTTATTCCCAGGCAAACGGGCATAAGATTGTAGCCTAAATCAGAAACCTGTGCTGTTTCATTCATATATATATATATATATATATACACACACACACACATATATATATAGTGTGTGTGTGTGTGCGCGCGCACGCGCACATCTATATCTATCTTTTGCAATCATTGATTTTAGCTGCAGAATTCATTTTTCTTAATGTTAGTGCTCACAACTCTGATGTTCCAACAGAAGGCAGGATGCAAATGTCTGGAACGAATTCTGAAAAACTAAAGGCTGGTCCTTTAGAAAGCACTGAAAGTGGGGTTTGTATTTTGCATCAGTGGGCTAGAGGGTGGTGACCGGATATGACTAGAGGCTGGAAAGAGGTTGGAAACCCAATTTAAAATATATCAGCAGAAGACCAGTAAATACATTTTGGTTTACTCCATTTTTGCAGTAATAATTGAGCCCTGTCTCCAGTTATGGAGAGAACGACATAGGCAAACCAGGTCTTTACACAGACCATGACAGGCACGACTCCGAAGCATTTATAACCCGAACAGAAAAAGTAATGTACTGAGTGGGTGGAGTTATGTCTCACGGGTGGTGGTAATGCAACAGTTTCAGCCATCTCCTTCGTGACTTGCCCAAAAGGGGCTCCAGGGTATATATTAGGGACTCCTCAAGATCTTGTCTTAGTGACTCCTGACAGTGCTCTATGAGAAACAGAATCCCTGCCAGCGGTTCTGATGCACTTCTGAAGTTATTGAAATTACCCACCAATAAAATACACAAACAAACACTTCATGGAAACCTAGGCAAGTGTTAAGTTGTGGGCGAACATAGCAGACGACACAGCGATTTCTCCAGAGCAGCTCTTTATTTGTAAGCTGAACAGAACTGAACTGCAAACAGCTCAGCCGGCCTGCTTTTATAGACAGCCGGCTGTCAACATTGTAGCAACAACAACCCAGGGTTTCCCGCCTAAAATAACTGACGTGGACCTGAGTGAAAACTATCTACAGTATCCCCCTGCTGGCCCAGGGTGAGAACTTCAGTACATAACAGTAAGGATTTGGTCACACTGGCTCGAAGCAGGCGTATCAATATGGTAAACGTTTTGCAACTCACCGTTATCAATGAATCGCCTACCGAGGCATCCTCACTGATGACAGAACTGTAGACTTCTTGGCTAAATCTCGGAGCGTTATCATTAACGTCTGTCACATTTATATTCACTGTTGCCACGGCGCTTAGCGCCGGGCTGCCCCCATCTTTGGCTTCGATGACTAGGAAGAAGTCCTTGCACGTTTCATAGTCCAGAGGTTCAATTACAGATATGGATCCTTGGAGACGGAAGAGAGAATTTCAGTAAAGCACAACACTAAGGACACACAAGCAAATTTTGAATACTGATGTTAGCGACGCCAGTGACTGCTGAAGAGGCCAGGCTACACGAGGACCAGTTCTGGTATACCTTTCCTTGTTTTGTAAGAAGCCTGTAAAAATTGCAGAAATCTAGGCAAGATGTTAAATTGTTTTTATATGCAACAACTGCGACAAGAGTATTGTTAGCCCAGAAATGGAAACAAGAAGAAATTCCGATGAAAGAAGAATGGCAGATGAAATTAATGGACTATGCAGAATTGGACAAAATGACACGAAGGATTCGAAACCTGTGGGACCAGAGATTTACAGAAGATTGGAAGAAGTATATGAATTATTTGAAGAGCAACTGTAATCAACAAATTACGCTAGTAGGACTACAAGAAGTTTTGTAAGGGGAAATATGTTACAAAGTAGAAAAAGATAGCGATATTGGTTATGAGTTTGAAATGTAATAGGGAAGATAAGAAATGCATACTAAGAGATTAGATTGGAAAATTTTCAGACAGGATTGATGGAAGTCAAAAATCTGAATAAGATGCAAAAGTATGTTAAATTACTGTTGAAAGTGATATTTTTAAAAACTAATAAAAAATATGCATTCATTAATTTATTTTTTGCAGAAATCAGAGATACTATTAACCATGGTTAAGGACATAAGAATAATCCTGTTGGATCAGGCCAAAGACCCATCTATCCAAGCATCCTATTCTCAGAGGCCAACCAGAGGAGGCAGCCTGCAAATAACCTGTAAGGATGAGCTGGGCACGAGGTTTATGCAGAAATGGTGGAATTCCCTATATTAAAGGACGGTAATATAAGAACTGGAACCAAAAGAACTGTCACAGAAAGAATTCTGACCTCACCCCTCTTTGAGACCTCCTCAGATTCACAGCACAAAGTGGGCAATTGACTAGCCAATCTGAGTTTATGACTCAACTGTGCAGACAGGCAATGGACTACTGCTGACAAAAGCCCTGACGTGTTCGTGTGGATGTCATAGGAGCCAACTGCTAGCGGCCATGGGGGCTTTGGCCCCCACAAATAAAATATTTGAGGAGGCCAGGCCCCCACAATGTTGATGGACATTCAAATTGTGTGTGTGCACCGCATCATGTGATCGATTATGTGGGGCGGGGCTTACCTGGGCCCCCACAATATTTTATGCAAGTTGGCACTCCATCCAACCTCAGAAAGAAGCCCTCTGTGAGGGCAGACATGCACCAGCACAAAGCATCCATTTGTCATTGGTCCATGGATAAGGAGATTTCCTTTTAAAAGCCTCGATCGGGCATTTTACATAATTATAAGACAGCCTGGAATCTTCAGTTTCTGCCACCGAGCTGCTGATAAGGGAGCTGTCACACATTAATGCATAATAAATGCCTTTCCCCCTCCTTCTCTGGTGATTAAACGTCACCCCGGCTATTTTATTGATTTATCTCCTTGCCTTCATTGTAAAATACAGCTTTAACCATTATTTTCCGTACCCATTCCAGGGGTGTTGATATGCTAATGCCATTAAGCTCTCCTAAATAATAAACCTTAAGGTGCACTTGAGTAGTATTTTTTAAAAAAATAAAACCACACACTTCAGAGTAAGAAATGAGTTTTCATGACCAAGGGAAGAGAGGAACTGCCAGACGGAGGAATATAGAGAAAGATCAACTCATTATTTTAGGCCAATGGTTCTCAAAAGGAAAAGACAGACCCTATAGACATGTGGAAATAATTTGCCTGGAGAAGCAAAAGGTTGTCACTCCTTGGTATATCTTGATCTGATCAAGAAAGGGCACTTGCCCAAACCAATGGGATTCACAGCTACAATATGTGGTTATGGCCTGCTGTTTGTACTTTCTGGAGACAAGTGAAGACATTTTTCAAATTTTTCAAAGTGCTGGTGCTTATCTTTCAAACAGCTTGCAACCTGGCATGAGGGGGACACCTCCTCTCATATGATCATCCATGGAGACCCTCCGATTGGTGCCCACACTATCAGAAGCGAGGGAAGCCTTTTTGGGTTGTGGCACCATGCTTGTGGAACTCTCTTCCCAGGCAAGCTCACCTGGTGCCTGTCATATAAAGGTAAAGGGACCCCTGATCATTAGGTCCAGTCGTGACAGACTCTGGGGTTGCGGCACTCATCTCGTTTTACTGGCCGAGGGAGCCGGCGTACAGCTTCCAGGTCATGTGGCCAGCATGACTAAACCGCTTCTGGCGAACCAGAGCAGTGCACGGAAACGTTGTTTACCTTCCCACCAGAGTGGTACCCATTTATCTACTTGCACTTTGACGTGCTTTCGAACTGCTAGGATGGCAGGAGCAGGGACCGAGCAACGGGAGCTCACCCCGTCACGGGGATTCGAACCGCCGACCTTCTGATCGGCAAGTCCTAGGCTCGGTGGTTTAACCCACAGTGCCACCCGCGTCCCTTGGTACCTGTCATATACCCTTTTCATTAACCCGGGTGTTTAATCTCTTAATGCATTTTTAAACTTCTGCTCTGATGATGTTCAGTGCTGCCTTTTACAGCTGCAAACAGGTGCTTTATGAATTATTACCAACCACCCTGACAGTTCTGAAGGTCAGGACAGAAGTGTTTTAAATAAAACCAATAATAAATAATTCACTGCACCAAACTAGGTTTTCTGGACCCCCCCCCCCCATGTGGGTCAAGGGCTATTTCTCCCTTTCACTTGCTTTGGTAACTATAATAGGGTTGCTGAATACTGACAAACTGAGTACACGGTTGTGTGGGACCCAGAAGAAGACGGGGAGGAAAAATTGGTTTGCTTCACGTTGTAATGTGAACCAAATCCACATTTCCTGCACCAAGACGCAAACAAAAAAATTGCAGCTTTCCTTCAGAATCCACACTTCTTTGTATTTTGAGATACAGTTCTCCAGCCAAAAGTTGTGTATGAATTTGTGTACATTAGGAGAATTGTGCACAATAATAACATATAAAGATGCACTATTGGGGAAAACTGCTGTTTTCCTTCCTATTGTAGACCTTCCTTTTGCAACAAGCCTTTTCAGTGGAGGTGGTTATCTCAGTCTGTACCTGCATCAGCCTTAATTTATTTATGTTTTTATTGTTAAAGTGAAATAATAGATCAAGTATATATTACACAAACATGTGTATATTAGGTAAATGGTGTGTATTACACAAAACTACAAAGAAAAATGTCTGCGTTCGTGGAGATGTGACAAATTTTCATGTGAAGTTTTAAAATGACTTCAAACAGATGTTGAAACGAGGTGAGCCGAACTTAATGAGAGAAGCCAAAATCGACAGATTCACCTGCCATGAGCCTGAAGGTATGAACCTGGTCAATTACACCATCCCAAAGTGAGGGGAAATGTAGGCCAGCAAAGTTGGCTGAAGGATGAAAAGACAAAACCTGAAAGGATTTCTCAATGCATTTTCAGTTTTTCCTAAGCACTGCTATCTGCTGATTTCAGTAAGGATTAACTGGCAAGTCCATTTTACTCTTTGCTGTTTGACCTGACAGAGGTATGATTAAGTCACTGACAGCTCAATGATGTCCCTGGATTCTAAAAAAAGAAAAAGAAAAGGAAATTGAGTTTCACCTTGAAGGCCTCTTATGCCAGGTGGATTGAACGAAGAATGAAACTTGTGTCCTGTATTATAGCTTATACAGCATTTGTAAGCTAAATGTATAGCATTGAATTGTCAGTTATTTTAATCATTGGCCATTGTGGCTATTTGAATTATGGTGTTATTAATTTCTTTTCCTCGGTCTAGTCAAAAGTATCTCAGAAATGGCTTCATCTTCACCCAGGTGTTTTATAGCTGTGGGAAGATTTTCCATTGTGTTCACAATTAACTACACTGTTGTGTTAACTTCTGACTGATGGTGGTAGGCACATGTTATGCTACCCTACAGCTTCTTAATGATTTCTTGAAAATAATTATCCTCCTCACTAGGATGTATATACTGCAACTAGAAACTAAAGGAGTAAGCATTATCTGGCCTTGTGTAAGACTGCTTCTGTATGTTAGTATACCTACTGTCAGGGGTTCAGGGAGAGAGGCGCAGATGAGGGAGGAGACAGAGAGCGAGGGGGAAGGATTCCAGGGTGACGAGGAAGAGGACGACAATGACCCAAGATTGTCCATGGGTCCGTCCAGTGAATCGGAGGACTCCCAAAAGGGAGCCCCTCTGGTCAAGCCAAGGGGAGCTAGAGGGGGAAGCAGTCAGGAGCAGGGAAACGAAGGGGGAACCCCCAGTGGGAGTTGGAGATCGGGACCGGCTGCTCCGCCGGAACGGAGTGAAGGGGGTGGAGTGACCAGTGTGTCAGAAGGAGCAGAACAGGAAGCAGAGAGGGGAAGGAGATCAGGGCAAAACGTCCTGCCGGAAGGGGAGGAAAGTAGTATCGAGGGCAGTGTAACTGTCGAAGGGAAGGTCAGGAGCAACGTACGCGCGCCAAGTTCAAAATGGGAGGCGCGCGGAAGTGAAGAGAGTCCTGGGGAGGAGCCTGGTCCCAAAGCCCGAAGGAGGGGGGAGGAGGCGCCAGAGGATTCAGCCTCTGGGGAGTCCCGAAGGGAGAGAACACAGGGGGGCAGAAAGACCCTGCGGAAAAGGAAAGAGAGGAAGAGGTGGACCAGTACAAGCCTCTTAAACTGGTGTAGAGGCGGGACTGACTCAGAGGGGACTTCAGCGGTCTACGCGTAACAGACGTAGAGTCACGGAGCTCGGATGCGAAGCTAAGAATGTTCTTCAATAAAAGCTTTTGTACATAAGCCGGACTGGACTTTGGTCTCTTGTGAGCTGGGACCACGGGTGACTCTGACACCTACTTTTTATAATTCCAAGTATTTACCGGTATCTTCTTTCGGTGCATGATTTAAACACCTTGACTTTGGACAATTGTACTGAAGCCTATGGGCAATTGATGAGATTGCATAATGTACTGGGAGAGTTAAAACCTGGTCTCCTAGATCCTACTGCAACACTTTAACCACCACCCCACAATGGCTCTCCATGATAGTATTACCACAGAAAAGCATTTAGATGCACATTTTATCTCCATGTACCTATTTCTGAACACATTCCAGCCTGTTATGCTTTTAAAAATGTACTTTGTTATGTTTTTTGAGCCAAGAACTGTTATCAGACGATCCAGAGAAGTATGAAATACAGAGGATAATTGATGTTCCAACTGGCAGATTAGTTCAGGAGATGCAAATTAAGGTTGCTTCACTTAAAAATTCAGAACACACTTATCCTTGAACTCTAGCATGTGCTACATGCCAAAAAGTTTGCATTTCAAATGTTGATACACCATGAACCATCATTGGTCAATGCCAGTTCCACCCATATGTCATATGGTAACAGTAATATTACTAGGGTACTTTATAAGATTGCTGCAAAGAGTACTTTACAGAAGAATGTGAATATGATCCAAGTAACACACACAACACAACCAGTGTTCTGCTGCTCCTGTTATGTCTCCTTTCCCTTTCCTGAACCTTCAGGATAGAAATTTAAACAGTAAAACTTAAATACTTTTCTTTAACACTTCCCTTCCCTTACATACCTGTCTTTGAATTGATTCTGAATTTCCCCTTTTCATTCCCAGACCTGATGATGTAGGTGATCTCTGCATTTGTACCAATGTCTTTGCTTGTGGCAAAAACGGAGAGAACTTCAGCACTGGGCGAGGTGTCCTCAGGCACTGAAACAAGGTAGTCTCTCCTCTCAAAGACAGGAGGGTTGTCGTTAATGTCCAGAACCGTAATGGTCACCGTGGCGAACGAGGACAGGGTCTGCACAATGCTCTGGTCTGTGGCTTTGACAGTGACATTATACGATGGCTGGAGTTCTCTGTCCAATGGATGCTCCAAGATGATGATTCCCGAGGATTTGTCCACAGAGAAAAAGCCGCCTGAAGAATCTGCTAGGGAGTAGACAATCTTTCTGTTCACACCTAAAAAGAAAAGAAGAATCATAGAATCCTAGAATCATAGAGTTGGAAGAGACCACAAGGGCCATCGAGTCCAACCCCCTGCCAAGCAGGAAACACCATCAGAGCACTCCTGACATATGGTTGTCAAGCCTCTGCTTAAAGACCTCCAAAGAAGGAAGAAGAAACAGAAGGTGCTGTTAAATAAGGAGACCAATGTTGTAGCATCTGCCCTGTGAGAAATAAGAGTCCAGAAGGGAGGTAATCATTTCAGCATTTCATGAGACGAGATCCAATTATGCTTGCTTTGGGGCATTTTAAAAAAGGACACGGAGACACTGAAATATGATCAGAGCCCATGATGAACAGAGCAAGATGGTGGTGGGTGAGGGCAAGGTGGCAAACTGGAATTCCCAGAGGCCAAGTGTGGCATTAACATATGAGAGTGCTGGAGGGGAAATAGTTAAACAGGTTACCCAATCAGGACCCAGGGGGGTGGAGTCAGAGGGACTATAAAACCAGCTCTGGGAGGGGCAAAGGGAGGAATTCGTTGGGAGTTGGGTGGTTGGTTGGAGTGGGAGTGAATTGGGATAGAGTCTGTGGGTAGGTTGAGTTAGTGTAGCGATATAAGCTGAGTCAGGAACAGTTAGGAGCTAGGAAGACGAGTAAATATCTGGGAGGCAGTTTAGTGAGTGAGAGCAGGTAGCGGAAATTATAGGTCTGGATAGGCACCCCATGATTGTAATTGACCGATCCCGTTTATGAAACCACACGCTTGTTAAACTGCAATAAATAAACAAACAAACAAACAAACAAACAAACAAACAAACAAACAGAAGTTTATGTTCCAGTTTAACCCTGACTGGACTCAGTATTGTCCCAGGTAGGGCCTGGGTGGTGGCAGTGAGAAATAAAGTGGTGGCACAGGGATCAATAGACGGTGAAACGTCCGGGGACCCTGTGTGATCGCCACACCAAGTTCCTGCACCACTGAGGCAGCTGAAGGAGCCTCAGACTGCACGGTGGTATGCAGAGGTACCACCTGGGCAGCCTTACAAGCTCTGTCAGTTGATTTGGTACCCAGTCAGGTGACCCAGGGAGCTAATACAATGCCACCTTTAGGACCTGGTCTGCCCCTCAGCTGAAGCAACTTGTTTCCTAGTGTGATAATGTGCCAGACAAGAGGACATGATTGCTGATCTCCTCACCCTGCCTCTGCAATGTAACCTTTTGTGCCTAGCTTGAAGTGCCACTCCTTAGTTCCAGAACAAGACTTTTTTTTTTTTTTTTGCCTGCTTTAGACTACGCAGACTGCAGAGCCAGGGGGCTGACAGCTTGTCCTCCCCTCTGATCCCTGTACCGCTTGGGATGCCCATTCCCAGTGAACTGTGACACAGAGCTGTCTTTGGCCATCCCACCAGAACGTATGAGGCCAAAAAGTGTGTCTGGAGAGGAGGGGTTATGTGTACAAGAATCCTGTCCCAAGAATCCTGTGCAAACTGGGCAGGTACGCTGCCCAGGTAGTGCTGCAAAGTCTAAAGGAGACACCTGTGTGTGTCTGACTAAATGTACTGAGAAGCCTCTTTAGGATCAGGAACCCTGCTGATGTGCTTAGAAGACTTCACGTAAACATGTGAAGGTTGGGGGTGGCAATGTGTACAGGGGCATTGGGGTGGGACATGTGTCGCCAGCCTCCTACACGTTTTTCTTCCCTCCCGTGCTCAGGCAGAACACCTGGAAAGGGCGGGTGCAATAGGCCAATCAGAGCTCTGTGTTTACATCAGGCACTGGAACAGAGTTAACTGCACTTCTTTTAAGTTGCGGTGATCAGGGCTGGTAACACCATTAAGCAAGATGAGATGGCATCCCTCAGGCAACAGATTTTTGAGCACTGTGGAAGATAGTAAAATTGTCAGTTATTTTGCATATTGTTTTCATTCCCATAGGGGATGGGTGATATTTGGATTTTCTGCCTCAGGTATGAGGCTGCCTGACAATGACTATTAAGTCAACGTTCTAATTACCAAACTCGGCAGGAGGAAGAAAGACGAAGAGAATAAACAAAAACCACTGCCCACGTTGTAAGAGGCAAGGGACAAGGTGTGACCAATGAAGCCACTGAGAGAAAGTGGGAGAAGAAAAATGGGAGAAATAAAGCACAACGCATCACACTCACATCTATTGAAAGAAACCCGTTTTGCAGTCTGATATCTCCTCTACAGATTGTGCTGAACAGGCTAGCAGGACCACCCTGGGGCAACATAGCAACTGTTCACAGTTCAAAATGGCAGCTCCTTTGAGGCACTTCCTGCTCCCCTTCCTGTTTCCCATTGCCAGTTGAAGCTGCCACTTGGAACTGCTCTTATTTCAAAGTGTCTTGTCTCTGGGTACCCATCCTTCTCTGTTAACACTCAGGGGTGGAGATGTCTGCTAAACAAGAGAGCCAACCACAGCCACTTGCCGAATTACAGCGAGTCGTACGCTGAAGCTGACTCGAGACCTGAAGGGAAAGTATTGTTGTGATTGCCAAATTTCTTTCCACTGTAGCGGGACAGCTACTTGAAACCTAATTAAACGCAAATGCCAAAGCAAAGCCATATACGTTCCCATGTTGATGTATTTATTTGTACAGCCCAGCAACGGAAACAGCAAACAAAGAACATTGCTGTAAAAGTGACAATGTACCGAAGCTGCTGATTCCTTATCCTCAGAGGCAGTTGCAGAATTGCGGCCCCATTGTTCGAAAGCAGAAACTTAAAAGCTTGACATTAATCAGACACACCAGAGCTACTGATCTTCCTCCCAGGCATATTCTGTTAATTTAAAATTTTGTGTCAGTATTTTATGTCTTTTTGCAGTGACAGGAATGCATGGTAAAAAAAAATTAAAAAGAAGGAGGGGGAGGGGGGAAGATGATCAAAAGCAACAGAAAATTACTTTTGTTTTCTGCCTGATATGGCAGAAGTGCAGCTGCTTCACCAGAGGGATCTGGAGGACTCCGTTTCCTCCAACCATATTCGTAACGAGCAGCCGCAAAAACAGAACACGGACTCTCGCTTAAATTGCATTACGAAAGATTAGATCACCCTCTATGGAGGAAGACTTGACAAGAAGAAGAAAAACCACCCTTCTTAATTTAACAGAGACAGTATCATAAGCCTAGAAAAAGTCATTAAGCCCAAATGGTATTTAAACAATAATTTTACCATTTATCATCTGCAGGGTCAATACACATAGGATATATTTCCAAACACTCAGAAGTCATTAAAAGTATGTGGCATTTAAATGATGATTTTATTATCTGTCTATTCTGATACACAGAGGATATGTGGCCGAGCATTCAGAAGCTATCACAAATGCAAGGCATTTAAATGATGGCTTTATCATCCATCATTATTGTTATTTATTTGTTTTTGCTAGAGTTCCCCGTGGCCACAAGAGAAGGCATTGGTGGGTTATACGGCACATAAATATGGGGTTACAGATAGCTTGGAATTTTTATTTGTCAGTGAGGATTTGGAAGATTTCGTTTTAGTAACTGTTCGGTATGGAGACGTCACATGGGATCCATTTCTCCTGGTCTGAGATGTAATGAGGAGAAACATATAGCATGTCTTATAATGGGTTTGAGATACTTTGCGATTTGTTGTGTTTTCCTTCTACGTGAAGACAGAAATGTTGAGAGTAAGACAGGGAACATCTCTCATAACCAGGTGCAGGGATAAGCAAGAGGAGATGGTTTGCAACACCACTGGAGAGAAAATGCTGGAGTAGAAAGAACTTCTCATCCAGCAATGCAGTTCTGAAGATAATTAAATCTGAATTAGTCAGCCATCAACACCTATGACCATCCTCTTCCAAGCTCAAAATCACAGTGGGCTACTGAGTAAGTTTGTGGGTCCCTTTCCTGCACACCTCTGAGCTACGTTTTCACTGAGGTGATAAACCCATGCCTTGGTTGTACTACTTCAATGAGGAAGGGGAATTGAACGACTGGATGCTTCTCCATAAATAACAAGAAATTATAGAGCTGAGCCAAATATTCTCAGGATAGTGTGTGTTTTTCTGAAAGGGAACCCCCCCCCCATATTTCCCCCCTTTCCTCGCTTCCCCAGAAAAAGGCCATTCTACAGAGTTTTTGCCAAATATTTCCCACAGTGGTGTGCCTCATCATCCCCAAGAAACTCTTGTATAATTTCTTTCCCCTGACACAGAGAAATATGGTGAAATTGTTCCTCCAGTTTTATTGCCCAGAGATAGGCTGGAGACTTTTGAGAGGCCATTGTGGCAGGAGCTGATAGGAGTATAGTTCAAAACATGTCAAGGGCATTGGCTTGTGAAGGCTGGCACAAACTACCATGGTTTTGTGTGATGTTTGAAAGGAACTGATGTCTTAAGGTTACTTCACAGACATCCCCCCCCCCCTTGATACTGAGAAAGGGTATGAGGAGCATGTCTGTGAAGCATTTAATTAGTTTACCTGGTTGTGGCTACTTAGATTACCACCAGCTGCCTGAATTATGTAGTTCTGATGTGACAAACCATCTTCTAATTATATATAGGGGTGGTAGGGAGGTCTTTGCCCCCAGGATTTCCCTACTTCAGGGTTTTAAAAATCCCGAAAGACAAAAAAGAGAGAGCCAATCTCAGGATGTTGAAGAAGGAGTAATGTACTTTTTAATATAAAAAAAGAGAGTGCCCAAGATATGGAGACAACACTGTAATTGACAATTGAATTTTTTGTGCGAATGATAGTAATGAGAGTTTATATGAATATGTTACTTTTGAGATTGTATTTGGAGATTTTCATATGTTTTAAGTACAGCTTATTAACTGTTGTACCATTTCTTGCAGAACACCTCCCCCCCCGAGGAAGGCCTGTTCTCATTAGTCAGTAATAAAAACATGAATTACTCTTTCTGCAGCATCTTGAGATTGGGTATTTTTTTTGTCTCTTTCACAGGATGCTTCCCATTTCCCCCGTGCATCATAAAAACTTTAGTAACTTTCCCCAAACTAATAATTAGAAGCTGCCCTCTTGACTCTGCCCCCTCCCCACTCTTCTGTAACAGAAATAAACTTTTAAAGTGCACCATAAAACCAAGTGCAGGGCATGTTTGCAAACGGAAAGTGTATGAAGGCTTCATGTCTTCAGTATGGAAAGATTTATAGCTGTATTAGCAGAGTGCTGAATCAAGAGATCTCCCTTTTAATATCCACATATCAATACTGTCATGTTTCATTACTAGCATTTTGCGTTACTAGCATTTGACCCTAATAGCTAATCAGTATGGAGAATTGAAGGTCTGCAGGATGAAAATTATAGAATGAAAGCTTCAAGTGATGTCTCTACTAGTAATCATTACCATAAAAGCTGCTGACTCCAAGCTTTCTTCTGAACTGCCGTAATCGCTTATTTTGGACATCAAGTGCCCTGGCTTACGGCATCACAAAAGTAGAGAACTGTAGATGCAATAACATTTTGCAAGAATTTTACACTTGCATTTCAAACGCTAAAAATGTCTGAGCCCGAGATCTAAACGCCAACATTTAACCTGAAATTCAAAGTTCAAAGACTCCCTTACTGTTATTCTGAAAGTTTGGATTTCAAAAAACAAATCTCAAGTTTTGAATAATTCATATTGAAAAATCAAAACTTTGCTACTCAGAAGTCATCGTGCAGGTTAATATTTGAGAAGAACAACATTGTGTTTACAAGGAATTCAAAGGCTGAATGCTGCATTCCATATTGGTTTTAACACAAACTGTAGCTCAGTGACAGCACATGTTCCTCATGAGGAAGGTCTCAGGTTGAATTAACAGCATCTCTGGGTAGGGCTGGCAGTGTCCCTAGTATGATACCCTGGAGAGCTGCTGGCAGTCTGTGTAGACAATATTGAGCTACATGGACCAATGGTCCAGCTAAGACACTTTCTTATGTTCCGATTTTACTAGTGTTCCGATATTACTAGTGTAAGAAAGGAGAAAGTAGAGAAAGAACGTAGGCAAAGAACAGAGCTTTGCAAGTTCTGCCAACCTACAAAATATTTGTGGTTTGCGTCCATTGCAGTCTTATTGACTTACCTACGTCAGGATCGTTGGCTTGGACTCTCGTCAGCAAAGCTTTCGTGGCCGTGTTCTCATAGACACATGCGGTGTAATGGTCAGAAGAAAACGCTGGTGGGTTATCATTAACATCTTCCAGGATGAGATGGATTTCGGACTGACAAAACCTGCCTCCTCCGTCCGTTGCCCTTGCGATCAGGTTGTACACAGGGATCTTCTCGCGGTCTAATGGGGCTAAGGTTTTGAGTTCCCCTAAAATCAATTGATTGGAAAATGGGGGGAGAAATGAAACCAGAGTCAACATCATTCTTGCCATTTGTTGTTACTATTACTATTGCTTTCTTGCTGCAATGCAATTTCACTTTCAAAATGGTTCACGACCTGAGAACTGAGCAAAAGGAACATCACAGAAAGAAACTGCCCAATCTCCTCTTCCCCTTTGCATCTTGCTCAAGTGCTTCCACCCAAATTCAGGCAATTCCAGCTTCCCACACTGCAGTCTACTGTGCCCCATCACACACTGTTCAACAGGCCACCAGGCCTCCATTGATATCTTTATGGGATATGGGAAAGCTCTCTTGCCCGAGCTACCTTCCACCTGCAATTCTCAGGAGGATACGTATTTTTAAACGTTTGCTTGTCCCAAGGACATAGTAAAATGATTCTATAAAAGGATGTGCCCAAGATCATTATCAGTTGAAGCGAGCATGCTTTGTTCTTCAAATAGTTAATGCAAAGCCATTTATTTTAGTTGAAGCAAACCACTGGATTTTTCTCTTCCTTCTTTGGTTCTTACGCAATGAACCAATTTTGCATTCAACAACTTTTGACTTAACACATAGGATGGGTGGTGGCATGTCAATGTTTTGACAACTCATGGGTTTTGCAGTCATAAGAAATGCAGAATCAGACCAAAGGCCTGTATCTAGTGTAGCTTCCTGCTTCACCAAGTGACCAACCAGTTGTCTCTTGGGAAGTCCACAAGCAAGACATGGGGGCATTAGCCCTCTCCTTATTCCCCCACTCCCTGTCAACTGGTATTCAGAGGTCTACTACCACTCATGCAGCATGTAGACATGATAGCTGGGGTAGTCAATGACAGACGTGTTCGCTCAACACTTTCTACCACATTGCAAGGGCCAGACAAAGGTGCGTTTGTTGGATTCAGACCTACACTTGGATGCTGTGTTCATCATTCCAGGGATCCTGAAGCAGGTTGCTGGAATTGCAGCTTGAAAGAGAAGCTGGAGAACACTAGGCAAAGGCTACTGTTTTGCTGATCAGGCAAGGAAGGAAGGACAGGCTTCTGGTATTAGCCTTCCCAGCCACAGTGGGTGCTTCTTGGTGAGCACTCATCCTGATTTGCTTGCATGAAGATTAGACAATGTTGTCTACTTAATCAACAATGGGTCCAATTTGTTTGCATGGAGATTAGATGATGTCGTATTAAATCAAGTGTTATGCAGTACATTCCAGCACATTTATTGCTAAAACTCTTATCTTTGGTGGTAGTGGATTTGTTGTCCAAGACCTCTCAACAATAATTGCACAGTCTGAACCTGTCAGCAAGATGGCGACAGTCTGGAAGTGCCTGTACATCCTTCAGTTTCGGTGTTATACTCACAAAATGCTATTGCCTTTTTTTTGATAGCACAAACTCCTTGCACCTGCTGATGGTATAATTAATTAACCATGGAGGTCTCTGTGCTTTTGAAGTGGCATCACAGCTTCTTTACTATCACAGCACATAACCCTTGCCTTCCTCATGTCTTTCTCACTGCATGGGATATGGCAAAGCACCAAACTTACTGGAGCTTTCTGCTTTCAGTATCTGTGCTATGTTACCATTAGCCAGCAACTCCATCTGACTGCAACTTCGTTGAACGTAAGCAGATATTCTTCCTGATCCATGGGAAAAGCAATGCTTTCTGCTGCATGCCAGCACCTAGCAACTGTGGGTAGCTGCTGGCGTTGCTTTGGCTCTCCCACTGTGCCCATGCTTTGGTCTGAGAAGCTGCTGGTCATTACAATTTTCCCAGCATGCCCTGAAGCTCCCAGTGTAGCACAGGAAATTGAAATGGGGGGCAGTTTCCCAGACCCAAACCTTTCAAGTAGGTAAGCCTGTGGTTTGGGAGAGACACACATCATGGAGGGGGCCACAAATTAACATATTGTCACTTGGTGTCAATTGGAGAAACCAACTTTGGAGGTGGGGGCTCAAATCTGGAGCCAAGCTTTGTTTCTTTCTAGGTCCAACAGAACCTTTCACTAATTGAGGAAGCTACTGTGACTCACCGGTGTATCTGCACAGCCCCAACCCTGCTGCTACCTTGCTCCTCCCAGTAAGCGGCAGAGGCTCAGCTGCTGGGAGGCTATTGCTGCAGTTCCTGCCCCACTAGGAGAGCCCATCCTGAGATGGACCAATAGCCCGATTCAGCATAAGGCAGCTTCCTATGTTCCCTCCTGCCCACCACTGTTGGGATCTGTCTGACACTTAAGGATGGCTGGATCTGTCAATTTAGGTTTTCTCGTTTTCCCCGTCTTAAGTTCAGTTCGCCACATTTCCACATCTGTTTGAATTAAGAAAAAAAGTCCTCATGAAAATTAATAAGGATTTTAGTGTATATTTATCCTAATACACACTTTTTTCTATGCAATTTCCCCTAGTATGTACATTTTTTGCAAACCAATTTTCCTCGCTGCAATGCATTTTTATGCTATATTCACCAGTACATTCATTTTTTAAAAAATAAATGCACTTTGTATATATCACCTAGCTGCAGAATCACATTGCAACATCTGGATAAGTTCGAGTTTTGAAGGCTGTTTGTGCTTCAGCCTGTGTCTTCTTTTTTAGGAAAGTGTGAATCCTGTAGGTTTCCTTTGAGTGCAAACTGTACTGAATTTCTCTGCCTTCCCTGTTATCAGGTCCTCAACAGGCCATGTGGGGCAGCAGCAGTGGGACCAGTGGCTCCTTTCTTCTCCCCTGCCCTTGGGAGAGGAAAAAGGAAGGCCTCACATCCATGCCTCACACAAACCTCTCATCCGCAGCCCTTATGGCTGTCTCTTCAAAGCAAGAGGTCCTTGCCTGCTTATACAAATCCCCCCTGAGCAAGCAAATGAAGCTGCCTCAGCAATTGAGAAGCTCCCGCTTCATCAAAAGACAGCAGCAGGTTGTGTTGGTGTGTGGGAGATTTTCACAGAGCAATAGAAAGTGTAACGGCTCCTTCACCTTCCTTGTTTGAAGCCGGGCATAGTAGGTCTCTGTGGCTCCATCCGTATAGGGCTCTGACTGCTGCTACTGTGCATCAGGATATCTGTGTTCATCCTCCATATTCGGAGGCATAGCATTGGTTGCTGGGGAGGAACAACAATGGGAGAGGGCTACTGCCTTTATGTTCTGTTGCACATGGGCTTCCTAGAGGCATCTGGTTGGTCACTATGGGGAAAAGGATGCTGGACTGGTTCTTTTTTATTGTCTCGTGACAGGCTTACATGATATCGATCTGCAGGGAAACAGACTCCTCAGATCTAGGTAAAAAAATCAAGGAGTTGATGATAGCTCTACTCCACCACTAGGAATATCTAGCTTTTCAAGCATCACTTAGTACAATAAGCTGTAAGCTACCTTGCCTCTGTACTGTTCACTCTGTCTTTTCAATGGGGAGTGAGCTGTTATTTTTCCTGTTCCCATTGTTCCCTCTAACGCAGAGCTTCCCAAACTTTTCATGCTGCTGGCACACTTTTTAGACATGCATCATTTCATGACACAGTAATTCAGTTTTACTAGCAAACCGGAGTTTAAACTAACCCTTTTCCAGCCCCAGGAAGAGCACAGTGTGCGTTCGCACGACACACAGTTTGGAAAGCTCTGCTCTTATGGTCACCCCCATTTTAATTCTATTTAACAAGTCCTCTTACCTTGATGGTGGGCGGTTTTGAGGCCTTGCAGCAATCTGGTGAGGGGGACAGGGGTCTGGCTGTCTGCCTACCAGTGACTGGCCAGTCCGGTGGGCTTTTGGGTGGGCCTCCTCCTGGGGGAGGGCTCGGCTGGCCAATCAGACCAGTTGTGCCTCCCCCCCCCCGGGGGGGGGGATAAATTGCAGCCCAACCCAGCAGTCCTTCCTTCTGTTTCTCTTCGCCAGACATTTAACAAAGGGATACTGCCTTACCTTTCAAAGCAGCATCAGTCCCAACGATTTTCTTCTACTCCTTCTTCAAGGTAGACAGACGTAACCACACCCTCTTCCAGAACAATTTACACAACTTCTTTTATGAGAATCTGCAGTGCACATTTCTATGGCTCAGCAGTAATCTAGCATTAAACTCCTCAGTGTGACATGCGGACCATGCAAAGACAGCCATCATTCCAACATTAAACCAGCAGTGAAGACTATTTTCATCTTACCACTTTCTGGCTCCAAGAAAAACTTGTTGTTCCCGGGGCCGTACAGCGAGTAACGAATTTCCCCGTTGGATCCAATGTCCGCGTCTTTGGCACCCATTTTAAGGATGACTCTGTTGGGTGGAATGTCCTCGGGAAACAATGCCATATATGTGACCTGAGGATCAAAACCCAAAACGACAGAATGTGATTGCTGTTGTGAACGAAACTGTATATATGGTTTTAGAAAAGAGATGGCTTTTGCGCAATGAGGGGCCATAGCTCAGCAGCACAGTATCTGTTTTACACACTGAAGGTTCCAGGTTCAATTCCCGGCATCTCCAGGTAGGGCTGGGAATGTCCCCTGCCAGAGATGCCAGGGAGCTGCCAGCCCGTGTAAACAATACTGAGCTAGGTGGGCCAATGACAGCTTCAGATTTCCAATTTCTCATTATCTCATGGACATCTCAGCACTGGACTCGCAAAAAAAAAAAAAACAAAAAAACAAGGTACAGAAAATACAAACCCAAGCTTTCCAGTATAAATTAAGTGGATACTCAGGGATGATAGAAGACCACCTTGGCTGTGAGTCCTAGAAGACCTATTCCCTGTTTTGCAGGCATTTTTTTCACCTGGCCTGGGAGGGTGGGTCCTGGACTGACTCCAGCTACAAAAGTAGAGGCTGCTACTGGTATTGTTTAGGGTTTTTTGTTGTTGAGGGGGCATACTAATTTGTGTACAGTTGTACCTTGGTTCTCAAATTTAATCCGTTCCAGGATTCTGTTCAACTCCCAAAACGGTTCAAAAACCAAGACACGGCTTCCGATTGGCTGCAGGAGCTTCCTGCACTCAATCGGAAGCTGCAGAAGTCATGTCGGATATTCAGCTTCCACAAACCGGAACACTCACTTCCGGGTTTGTGGCGTTCAGGAGCCGATTTGTTCGGGACCATAGCTGCTCAACTACCAAGGTACCACTTTATCTTTATTTTTAGATTTTATGATTCATATGGAAATTGTTCAATATGGTCGAACTTTTTGGCATACTTTATTTATCGTTTATGACTACTTTTGTTACATTTGTAATTATGTAAATGCTGTCATGTTGTAAGCCGCCTTGAGCTTGGTTTTAGCTCTGGAAAGGTGACACCCAAATAAAATGATGTCTGTCTGAGTTGTAGTCAACATATGGAAAAGCACCTATATACATCCCTGGTCTTTGTGGTGCTCCTTATCTGGTACGATTTTGTACTGCATTGTTTTAACTTTGTCCAGACATTTCACTGGCCAATTTAAATTTGCCAATGGGAAGGTGTGATATATAAACCTAGACAACAACACTCTATTTTAAATTTTGTTGAAAAAATATGTGTTGCCAACCGACCTGATCGCAGACAGGGCTGTTGTCATTAACATCTGTGACAATCACTTCCACAGCACTCTGTGTTACAAACAGTCCATCAGTCGCTGTAATATTCAGAAGGTAGACATCCTGTTCTTCCCGATCTAATGGTCTCTTGACATAAACCTTCCATTCATTCTGAACCATGCCAAGGGCAAACTTCCCTTTGGGATTTCCTCCTGTGGAAAGAGACAATAACCATTATTAGAGCCACATATAGTGTTCCCCAGGGACGCGGGTGGCGCTGTGGGTTAAACCACAGAGCCTAGGGCTAGCCGATCAGAAGGTCGGCGGTTCGAATCCCCGCGACGGGGTGAGCTCCCGTTGCTCGGTCCCTGCTCCTGCCAACCTAGCAGTTTGAAAGCACGTCAAAGTGCAAGTAGATAAATAGGTACCGCTATGGCAGGAAGGTAAATGGCATTTCCGTGCACTGCCCTGGTTCACCAGAAGCGGCTTAGTCATGCTGGCCACAGGACCCAGAAGCTGTACGCCGGCTCCCTTGGCCAATAAAGTGAGATGAGCATCGCAACCCCAGAGTCGGCCACGACTGGACCTAATGGTCAGGGGTCCCTTTACCTTATATTGTTCCCCTGTTTGTGGGAAGTCTCACAAAAAGTGAAATCTTGGAGATGCGTTCCAACCATGAATGGCTTTTGATCAAGAGAAGGAGCTGACTTTGGTTTTATTTCACTCGCTTCCTCAACTGCACTCAACCCTCCCAATTTCACAAAATCTTTCCAGCGCTGACACCAGCAAAACAGTACAGGTGGTCAGCTTTGCTTTAGCCTCCTGATAACTATTTGGCTAACTGTGGTCCTCTGTCTTCTGCGACTACTCCAAAAGCTGCACGTGGTGCTTGTATCTCCCACAAGTCAAAAGTGGGAACTTTCAAGGAAACAATAATAACAAAGTTTTGAGATCATCCTGTTGTTTAGCTTGCATTAAGGGCAATCAGACTCAAACTGTGAACAATCAATAGCCTCCTCTTCACGACAGCACGACTGTCTTTCCACTTCAGTCTCAAGAGAGGATGTATTACAACCCCCTCACTCTTGTTACCAAGACAATTTCATTAGCTCTTGATTATGCAATCAAGGGAGTGCAGCAGGTTTCCATTAAGGAATCGTCTAATGAAAGCTTTTATCACACCGCAGTGTTGTTTCTATTTTCATTACAATTTTTGTTGCGTGTGTGTGTGTGTGTGTTTTGTAGTCTGCAGAACACACAAAGACACATGTGCCTTAAGTAGACCTAACGAGGGGTCGTTTAAGGAGCAGCTTAAGATAAGGCCGGCAATTAGATCGAATTTATACAAGAGGAAAAGGCAGCCAGGAGAAGGGATGAAGCCAATCAGCTTTCTATTACGCTGAAACTGTGACACCGAACCCGGCGATATTATTTTTCTGCATCATTACACCGCATGGCAACTAAATCAAGTCAGAATGCTTGTCCCCAGATATCCTCCAAGAGGAAAATAAGACCATTTCACACACTAGAGGATACAGGGAATTAAAAGCATTGCCAAAACAGTCCTGGTGGATGGCCATTAACGTTTCCAGCGGTTATTTATGTTTCCGCTTAAAATGTTACATTTGCCAGTTTGTTCCGTGCAGTAATCACCTTCAACATGGCTATTCCTTACTCATGAATTTCCCTGGGGCACCTGGCCAGCCATACTCGGAGACAGTGCACTGGGCAAGGGAGACCTCTGTTATCAACAGTACAAGCACTGTCTGCTCCATTCCACTGAGTTCAATGGAGCTTACTCCCAGCGCAAGGCACCAGGAAATCAGGTCAGATCTTGTTACAACAGGGATGCAGTCTCGCTGGTCCTGCTCACCTTGTGAAGCAAACATGGTGCCACAGCCATTTACGGAAGTCCCCTAGGAGCCCGATAAAGCACCAGTAATTTGTTGACTGCCCAGGACTGCACAACAGCAGCGACAATGGTGGGGGTGGCAAACATTGTAAGAGCTGTTCGACAAGGTCTGCTATGTGAGAAGTGAGGTTACAGTGAACCACAGAGGGCCTTCTCGGTAGTGGCACCTGCCCTGTGGAACGCCCTCCCATCAGATGTCAAAGAGATAAACATCTACCTAACATTTAGAAGACATCTGAAGGCAGCCCTGTTCAGGGAAGTTTTTAATGTGTGACATTTTAATGTATTTTTAATCTTTGTTGGAAGCCGCCCAGAGTGGCTGGGGAAGCCCAGCCAGATGGGCGGGGTACAAATAATAAATTCTTATTCTTATTACTACTACTACTATTCTCCGAAGAACATGTTGTGGAATACACCTTGAATAAGGCAGCAGTCTGGATGCCTTTAGCTGACACCATCCTGCCTGACTTCAAATTACAAGAATGAGATTCTGACTAAACATCAGGAAGATCTTTCTGACAGTGAGAGCTGTTTGACAGTGGGATGGTCTCCCTCGGGAGGTTGTGGGCTCTCCCTCCTTGGAGGTTTTTTAGCAAAGGCTGGATGGCCATCTGCCATGGATGCTTTTGCTGAGATTCCTGCATTGCAGGGGGTTGGACTCGTTGACCCTCAGGGTCCATTCCAACTCCACACTTCTATGTGGCCTGGTAGGTCACATGTTATGTAGACCTGGCCTATATGGAATAGCATGTTCCTTTTAAAATTGGTGCGGAGAATGCAAAATAAACAAATAAATGGCTTGCACTAAGTCAGACCCCTTAATTAATTGAACCCCACAGCAGCAGATTTCCAAGGTTTCTGATGGAGCCGTTTCTCAGCCCTACCTGGAAATGCCAGGATTCGAACCTGGGACCTTCGGCATGTAAAGCAGACGCTCTCCCATTGGCCTGTGGTTCTTTCTCATGCATGAAACAGATATCAGCGCATCCATGTGTAGTGAGCTTTCCTACCAGGTGGCTGTATTCAGCCAAGCAACACTCCCCCAGCATTCTGATGTGTACCATGGTCTGTCCCTGAACTTCTGTTTTTTTTTTTTTAATGATATTTTATTAAATTTTAACAAGAAAAAAGTTACAGAACAGTAACCAGAAAAAAAAGAAACACAAGAAAAATACAAAAACCAAAATTTGATATAAAAAATAAAAATAAAAAATAAAAATCCCTCTTTTCAAGTTCTTACCATTCATTTACTTATTTTCCTGACTTCCTCTCACCTCCCTTTTTTGTATTCCATTTAAAAATTAGTTCAGCAAATTCATACCCTCTTAATTTACCCTTAATTGTTTATCCTCATATGTTGTAACTTCAGATTTTCATCTAATATCAATCCAATCTTGCAAGTTCTTATTTTACCTTATTACTAGAACCGCTTCGTTTCATTTCAACATCAATAACATTTAAAAATTTTACAGTTCAATTTACCATTAATTTCTTTAACCTTATCTTACCTTCAAAACATTAAAATTTCAAAATTTAAACCATATTTAAACTTAACTCCTTCAAACCTTTCTGCTAAAGCCAATTAATTCCTTTCCAGCACATTTTAGTATTTCATTAGTATTACACTAATTCCAAAAATAAAATGATTTATAAAAAGGAAATTCTCATTCTGATTTTATCCAATGTCCCTTCTTCCTGGTTTCGGATAATGTCAGTCCTTACACCATTGTATCCTGTCCATCAATCGGGTGTTCTAATATCTGAGGCTCTCAGGTCCCTTCTATGCCCCCTCTGCAGGTTTTCTTTTTTTTTTTCCCCCCGTAATCCTTTTATCAAATCTACTGGACTTCCCCACATCCTCCAGACCTAATACAAACTTCAGCAATTTGTCATCTTATTTCATAACTTATTGTATCTTTCAATTTATCATGTTTTCAAATTCCAAATATTGTACACCAATTCTTATATATTTTAATTAAAACACAATAAAATTATTTCCTAATTCCACCTCAAATTTCTTGTACCTTAATTTTCATTTCACCTAATTGCTATTGCTGGGGCTAAGATTTCCTAAAAGGTTCTCCCTGAACTTCTGAATCACACTTGACAAAGATGTAACACAAATAAATGAGCCTTAACAGTACAATAGTTTAAATATTCTTGGGATTAAAGGGAGCGGGGGAAGTACAGAGATATATTTCCTCCCCACCCCCCGCAAAGTTCTATGTATGCTTTCCTGCAGACCTCCTTCTGTAGTGATTAATTAGCTCTCCCCATCAACATATTTAAGGCAGGTTCAGCATCTTAAGGGCGCTCTAATTAATTCATTTTTCATTGTAGATTTTTTTCAACCGAAGGCTCCTGGCTGCAAATGTTAATGGCTAATTTTTAAAATCCACCCGCAGTTTTTCTTCCTACATTCTGCTTGGGCATCACAACATCTAAGCGTTTGCTCCCAAAAAAACCCCCCACCACCCCAACTTTCCCCAAAGGCCTCGAGACAAGAAAAATATGCACTTTTCTCTCTCGTTTGTTTTTGTTTACTACATGGTTGAATAACATCCCCATCCAAACCTTCCCTCCTCAGCAAATGTTGCAAAGCATACTTCAGAGCTCAGCGAGATGAAAGGGAATATGCAGATCAGAAATGAAATCTTTCAAGCACATTTTGGCGAGCCACATGCAAAGTAAGTTTAAGAGGCAGAGACTGTGTGATCGCATGAATTCTTGCTGTGAGTGCTAACTTAAAACTGAATACCGTCTAAATTATAAATATATAAAAAAGGCTGAAGACGGGCCATAGCTCATCTCCTGAGCACACGAAAGGTCGAAGGCTCAATCTCTACCGATGCCAGCATGCTTTTGCCTGGGATAACTCAGCCGGTAGAGCATGAGACTCTAAACCTCAGGGTTGTGAGTTCGAGCCCCTTTGGGCAAAAAGATTCCTGTGCTGCAGGGGGCTGAACTAGATGACCCCTGTGGTCCCTTCCAACTCTACAAGTCTATGATTCCAGTGTCTCCAGGTGGAGTTGAGAGGGACCTGTCCAAAATCATGAAAAGCTGCTGTGCATGGAAAGTACGAACGAGGTACATTCTCCTTTAAATGTGAACTGAATAGAATTTCTTCTCCATCCCCTCATACTTTCTTCTTCTTCGTGTCTGAATTGGCTAGAATCAGCATCTTGGTTGAATAGTGCTCATTCTCAGGTAGAACTAAATTAAAAAATTCCTTCCAGTAGCACCGTAAGGTAAAGGTAAAGGGACCCCTGACCATTAGGTCCAGTCATGACTGACTCTGGGGTTGTGGCGCTCATCTTGCTTTATTGGCCGAGGGAGCCGGCGTACAGCTTCTGGGTCATGTGGCTGGCATGACTAAGCCGCTTCTGGCAAACCAGAGCAGTGCATGGAAATGCCGTTTACCTTCCTGCCAGAGTGGTACCTATTTATCTACTTGCACTTTGAGGTGCTTTCGAACTGCTAGGCTAGCAGGAGCAGGGACCAAGCAACGGGAGCTCACCCCGTCGCGGGGACTTGAACCGCCAACCTTCTGATCGGCAAGTCCTAGGCTCTGTGGTTTAACCCACAGTGCCACCCGCGTCCCTTAGTAGCACCTTAGAGACCAACTAAGTTTGTTATTGGCATGAGCTTTCGTGTGCACACACACTTCTTCAGATACAGATAGAACTGTTTTCCTTTTCCTGTGTCCTGGGCATTATACTGACTGAAATGTCTGAGGCAGCGCATGTCCAAGCCTCTTAGGACACACATGGTGGGTGGAGAGTGTGAAAACACAATTCTACAGACGTTGCAATATTGTAATAATTTGGCCCATTATTAATTCCAATAATGGCAAAATGATGATTTACAGATCATTAGCATCAAGGAGCTCAGGAACTGTGGATCACCTACTAACCGCGGGAGTAGTTTGTTACTCAGACAGAGGGAAGCCTACAGCAAAATGCTGAAGTGAATGAAAGCATTCTTCCAAAAAGTGCTGAGATCTCTTGAGAGCAGAGCAGACGTCCGTATGATTTTACATTTCTAGCTCAAGATGGATTGTCCACATCTTGCAGGTAACCACTGCCTTCCCTTTGAGGGCAGATCTAAAAGACTGCTCAGAGCGCAACAAACACTGTTCACATTAATTATCCCCTCTCCCTCACCTCTGGGTTCAGTGATCCGCTTGTTTGCGGAGACTTCGTGAAGTAAATGGTTCGTGCATGATTGTATTTACAGACCAGCCTTTCGAGCCTCGGAGTGACAGAATGGCGTTGGCAAAGGAAAGCCAAACACTTGAACTGATCCCAGTGGAATGTTCCAGCTTGCAGAGTGAGCTCACTTCGGGGCAGGGCTACCGGTGGAAATAATTTCTAAAAACCTTCAAGTGTTAAGTTAAACCTTTAAAAATCCACAGTGCCACCAAAATTGCTGAATATACTCGGAAACAAATGGAGCGAAATGCCCATGATATTCATTTTCTAGAATTTGTATCTCAATAAATGACACAACGGTGACTGGGGGGAAAAGATGTAGCTCAGCTGTAGAGCATATGTTTTAACACACAGAAGGATGCAGGCTCAATCCCTGAAATTTCTACATACCGTATTTTTTGCTCTATAAGACTCACTTTTTCCCTCCTAAAAGGTAAGGGGAAATGTGTGTGCGTTTTATGGAGCGAATGCAGTCTGCGCAGCTATCCCAGAAGCCAGAACAGCAAGAGGGATTGCAGCTTTCACTGCGGTGCGATCCCTCTTGCTGTTCTGGCTTCTGAGATTCAGAATATTTTTTTTCTTGTTTTCCTCCTCCAAAAACTAGGTGCGTCTTGTGGTCTGGTGCGTCTTATAGAGCGAAAAATATGGTAGATCTTGGAAAGGGCCATGTCTGCAACCCAGCAAAGCTGTTACGTGTTCTTGTACACCGCGGTGGGGAACCTGAGGCTCTCTAGATGTTGCTGGATGCTGGCTCCCATCAGCCCCAGCCAGCAGGGCCAATAGTCAAAGATGATGAGAACTGTAGCTGAGCAACATTTGGAAGGACTACAGCCCTACTGTAGTAAATCCTAATCTAGTTGGACTGATGGTCTGACTCTGTACAAGGAAGCTGTTACGATATAGAAGCAATGCAGCTGCAAACTGCTAGCTTGAAAGCAAAACATAATGGGAATGTTGGGACTGTCCGTGGGAAACAGAGGGACAGTCAATTCACAGTGCGAAGCACCAGAATTGGCTCAGAGTGTAATATGAGCTCTTCTGTTTATTCCTGTCCAGGAAGTGCAGGAAGTGTTTGTCACTAGACTGCTGGAGTTTGAAGAGAGCAGTCATGTTTTTTGTAATGCTGCAAAGACAGAAATAAAGGCATGTAAATACGTTTCTGTCTATCTCTTTCCCCTGCCAGGGGGCAGGAAAGAGGGGTGTGTTCTTCTCACGCTGAGAAGGATCGCCTATTGCGACCTAGCCTGGATCTTGCTGGGGAATGCAGCCAGGGAGGTCAACAGGAGATCAAGCCGGGTGCCTGGGAGAGTTGCCAGTCTCTCCTGATATGGGCTTGATTTCCTACTGTAGTAAATCCTAATCTAGTTGGACTGATGGTCTGACTCTGTACGAGGGAGCTTCCTGTGTTCCTATTTACACTCCTTCTGTACTAGCAGATCTTAGGCTTGAGTTCACATTGGTCTGGTCTGAAGAAGGAAACCATAGCTTGGTTACAGTTAATCTGATGAATTCAAGTCAACTGTAAATCAAGGGTAAAAATCGGCAGCAGATTGTTAAGTATGAGTATGATCCACAAGATACAGGGCTTATCTGCGCTTAAATTTCCTCCGCTCTTTCCAGGCACAGTCCACAATTTAAAGCTCTGTGTCCAAGCACCCTTTTCTTTTGCTTTTGAATTTCCCCCATGAAAACCCACTCCACAAAGCTCAATGAAAGCAAACGTCAATCCACTGAAAACCTGAATTGACGTTTGCTCTGAATCAGCTTTAAAGAGCTGCTTTCTGCAGGGAAAGCTCAGGGCAAAAAAACAACAACACTCAAGACACTTGGCCTGGAAAGAGCAGGCCAAAACGTAAATGTGGATAAGCCCATAAACTACTGCTGCTCTATGATCTTCCGAAAATTCATGAGCAATGTTTGCCAAGCTGCTATTGGACAGGTCTTGAGTATGTCATGTGAAGGCATCCAGCTTCAACCCATAGTCACAAGGAAGAAGATCACAATGTCAAATTCCTCCAAGTGTTTATGTACGTAGTAGATCCGCACCCTTGTGGATAAAGGCTGGTAGGAACTGGGTTGTACACACACCCAGAGGGCAGCTATTTATTTCTCTGACTGGGTCAGATCACGAAGGTAGCTCCTGGCTTCTCATGTCCACAACATGGTTCACAGGCTTCCTTATAAGGTTGTGCACGTACCCAGGCGCACCCACAATGATGCACACAAATCCAGCAGGATGCACTGGCTACAGGAAAGTTAACCAAAACGGGTTAATCTGTAATTGTCTTGTGCTGTGCACTGGAACTGGTGACTTAACACCACAGTTTCCGGAGGGCTAGCTGTGTCATAGTGAAAACACTCATTACTGCTGTTGTCACGGGTCACTGTGCTTATTTTTGCACACATTCAAGCTCTAATTGAATCGGCTGATTAACATTCTATGTCCTTTTAAATGTGTTTGTGGGAGAGGGGGTTATTTTTTATTATTATGAATTTTGTGTTCTCATTTTTTATTTTTATGTTGTGAACTGCCCTGTGATCTTCAGATGAAGGGTGGTATACAAATTGTAATCATCATCATCATCACCACTCAAATTGCATTTTCCTTTGACCTCATTGCTTACTGTTCCCTCCCTCATGTGTAAATATTTGTGCTATGGAGGATAACACTTCATAGAAATCTATCTAAAGCTTAAAATCCGAGGCCCTGTTGTGAGTTAGAACAGGGCCTTTTCAGCAGTGGCACCACAGCTGTGAAGAGAGAGGCTCACTTGGCCCCATCTTTATGGTCTTTTTGATGCCATTGGTGCCAGGTGATATACCTTTCCATTCACCCAGGTCTTCTGAACAAGTTGTGCTTCACAGATACGGCTTCTTTCTGCTGGATATGCAGCAGGAACCTCGCTATGAGTTCTTAGGGAATGTGCTTCCATTTCCAAAGCACCCTTCCTTCCTTCATATGCATCTAACTGGCAATTCTGTGCTTTGGCCACAGTGTGACTCTCCCTTATCTCTTGTCTGAAAATTAAAAGTTAATTGTGCGGTGATGATAATACATAAATATAGAGAGATTTATGAGTGTGGAAGATTTTACTTTCACACCAAATAACGTTTCACTTTCCTTTGGGGGGGGGGTGTTGGGGGAGATAGTCAGGAATGAATTAAATCCCTTGAAGGCGGCAATACTTTGAACATCCACCGTCACAAATCCATGCCGATCGGTGCTTCATGCCTGTTGATGCACTTTGGGAGACAAGAGTTTTAAAATTGGAATTCACTGATAGCAATGAGAACTGGAGACTCAGCCCCCCAAACTGTGGGCTCCTCTATTAAAATGAGACTTGAAATCTAATCCTCTGCATGGACCGGGGGACTTAGGGCAGCTCTCTGTTTATTTTGATATTTAAGGGAAACCTCAGCGTGGCACAAATTCCTCTTTGCAGTAAGTTAGATCGGGATGATGTAAACATGAAAGAGAGACTGTATTCCTAAAACTGGCTTTACACGTATCTCCGAACACCGGGGAACAAAGAGTACTCAGATGCATTTGGGACTAACTATCGTAATTTGCTAATGTGTGAAACTGGTATCTCCTACAGCAACTGTAATGTGTGGACCTTACACATGAATAAGTGTGCACAGGACTGGAGCATAGCACACACACACACACACCGGTATCTCTATTACCACAGCAGAAGGGGCTTAAGGAGCCTCATTATGGGTTGGCATTTAAATGCACACAACATGGCTCTTACTTGGCATGAAATGGTACCTGCTTAACGAGTACAAGCAGATGTTTTAGTGGGATAGTAACATTTCCACCCGTCCTGGAAAGCTTCATCATTTTTCTCTGCTTCTAAGTTGTACGGTCACATTCATGTTCGGATACATCTTGTTTGAGCGGACGGCAAACACAACCCCGGCAGCCCCTGCTTATCTGCTGCCATCTCATGCAAGATGTGAAGCTATTCCACAATCATGGGCCCACACTACCCAATGGTCATTCCCATAAGCACGTGGAATATTCTCTTAAGAAATTCAACTCAGTCCCTACAGCTGCCCATAAATGCTCAAGGCGGTCAGTCATTTTTGTTTTTACCTTCACAGAAAGCCTGTGAGATAAGATTATTGTTTGAGGCACGGTGGCTGGCTCAATGGGCTGAATTCAGTTTGGCGACAGAACACATGGCTGGGTGCAGAAGGTCTCAAATTCAACGCCTGGCGTCTCCAGTGAAAATGGGATTTCAGGAAGAGGAAAGCTCCCTGCCCACAAAACCTCAGAGAACTAATGACAGTCAGAGGAGACAATACTGGGTTAGATGGACCAATAATCTGCTCCAGTGTAAGGCAGCTTCACTTACTCACGGCTGTCAGGGCCAAATTATATGGCTTTAACTTGTAATCTGCTTAGAATTCTATTTTGCCATTAAGTGATATAGGGCGAGGATGATGGGAGCTTTGGCTGCAAAAAGCAACAGCAAGCCGCAGCAAATGGCTAGTGGGTTGAATTCTACTATGCTAGGCCACAAAGTGCTTGCACTGAATGAAAATATGAAAAACAACATCCTTAAGACAATCCCTCAGCACAATGGGAAGAAAGTAATTGGGCTAATAGCAAGATGCCCCAACAGTTATTTGTGGTTCCAACCTTTAAAAAAGGTCAAAGAAGCCCAAGCCATAGTTTATTTATTGGTTTTTATATATGGGAACCATCACTTCTTTCTTTTCTATGGCTACTTAATGCCTTTAAAAATGAATGTTTCTATTGAAGTTTGCTATCTAGGAATGGAAAGGATGCTTTTTAATTAAGTAAAATAAGACAGTTATGAATGCACAAAACTCTCCCACCCACCCAATGCCTACCCCCTCTGCCTACTCTGAAAAACAAATGTTGCTCATTTTCTCTGGCTGATGCACAATGCTACAATCCTTTCCATGCTGATAACATAAATCTTAAGGGGGTTATATAAAGAGGCTGCTAAACGGCAGCACAGTGTGAAGTGTGAGTTGGTTAAATTAAAAAGGCCCAATACAAATTATGCTTTCCCCTGTTTTTATGCACTTAGGGCTGAACCAAGCAAGAGAATAATACCCTAAAGAGAATAATACCCTAAAAATCTGTAACCCTAAAAATGGTTTGTGTGGATCTGCGTTGCGACATGTTAAGTTCTCAGCAATTTCTGGCACCCAGACCTACACACATTACTCTTTCCGCTGGAGGTTTTTAAGCAGAGTTTGGACAGCCATCTGTCTTGGATACTTTAGTTGAGATTCCTGTATTTCAGGGGGCTGGAATAGATTATCCTTGGGGTCCCTTGCAACTCTACAATTTTTTGGTTCTATGATTGGTTCTTTGTGCCAGGGATCAAAACAGGTTCTTTTAGGCATTGTCGGCCAGAGTGTGCAAAAGAAGGATCGAACTTTTTTTATGTATGCCACAACAGCAGCAAGGATACTCATTGCTAAATGCTGGAAAACTCAAGATTTGCCCACGCTGGAAGAATGGCAGATGCAACTGATGGATTATATGGAACTGGCTGAGATGACTGGCAGAATCCGAGACCTGGGAGAGGAACTGGTGGAGGAGGACTGGAAGAAATTTAAGGATTATCTACAAAAACATTGTAAATTGTATGAATGCTAAGAAAGATGTAAGATTTGTAATAACACGGCTCCAACAAATTAGTAATAAGGAATATAAATTTGAATGTAATTGAAAGAAAAGACAAATTTTGGATAAACAATATTTCAAATTAAGATCTCAAAAGTGTGATTTAAATTCTAAAATTTGAGATTTAATATTGGATAATTATATGATATGAATGGAAACAAGTAAATAATTTGCTAGCAAAATTTGTGAGTTCAGAATGCAGGAACAAGAGATGTGAGGAAGTCCAAAGAGGAGAATGAAATGTGGAAATTTGAAAAGACTATGTTATTATGTATGTTTTTTGTTTATTGTTTAAAAAACTTTAATAAATATTATTAAAAAACAAAAAAACCAAAACAGGTTCGAGATGAACATATGAAGCTGCCTTGTACTATGGCAAACTGCTGTTCCACTTTCCATAATGCTGTCTATTCTGAATGGTGACAGACCTCCAACGTCTCAAGCAAAGATAGGTATTTCCTAGTTCTGCTCTACAAGATGCTTTTTAAGCAGAAAAGTCGTGGACTGAACACCTGTGCTTTGCCACTGAGTTCAAACTCTCCCCACCTTTAGCCCTCCAACCCGAGAGGCCCATTACCTGTAATGTGATAGCTAACTTGGCGGTTGACATCAGATGTATCCTCATCCCAAGTGCTGAGGACAGCCACAACTTCACCTGGTGAGTCGCTCTCCTTCACGGACCCCCTGTATAGCTCATGCTCAAACACTGGAGCGTTATCATTGATGTCTGTCACCGTGACGGAGATCAAGGCGGTTGATGAGAGGGATAGGGCTTCTCCCAGGTCGGAAGACACTACAGTGAAGGCAAAGGTGGGGTTCTTCTCATGGTCCAAGTCTTTCAAGGTGCTGATCCAGCCACTGTTGCTGTCAATGGTGAACACCTCTGTGATTGTGTCAGCATCCGATTCTGCTGAGAGAGAGTATGTGACTTGACCGTTTGCCCCCCAATCTGCATCAATGGCCTTAACCTGGATAAGTTTGGTTCCTATGGGCATTCCTTCCATTATGATGGCTTCATAGCTGGCTGCCTCAAACATGGGTTTGTTGTCATTGACGTCCAAAATCTTAATGTCCACATCCACTGTTAACACAACATCCACTTTATCTAGCTGTATAGTTGCAGCAACCTTAAAGTGAAAGGCAGGAGTTGTCTCGTGGTCCAGTCTCTTATCAAGTTTTATGATGCCGGTGTCCTGCTCTATAATAAACACTCCATCCTTGTTGTTCCCTGGCAATTCACCATTAACTGTGCTATAGGTGGCACCCTGGTTAGGCAAAACATGCAGAACATCAACGGTACTACCTATTACAGTGTCTTCCGAGAGCGTAAAGGAATATTGGGGTTGAGAAAAAGAAGGCAAGATGGTTTCTGGAGGCAAAACGTGAATGTACACAGGGATAAGCGAATGCTTCACAGGAATGCCGCCATCAACTGCTTTGACAAAGAAGGAGAGCACTGTGTTTTTAAGCTGGTTGAAGTTGCCCTTGGTTACCATCCACCCATTGTCAGGGTCAATTTCCAGCAGATCTGCCACAGAAACCGAGGCCTCGCTGTACAACGAGTAGGCAATCCTCGCGTTTGCACCATCATCTGGATCAACTGCTTGGACCTGGGTGACCAAATGACCCTTTCCAACATCTGCTTTGACGCTTGCCCTGTATTCAACTGTCATGAACTGGGGAGCATTGTCATTCTCGTCCACCACTATGACTCGCACGGTACAGAATGTGGTTCTCCCTCCTCCATCGAGGGCTCTCAGGAAGATGGTGATGTCACCTTCCAAAGGGATCTCCCGATCAAGTTTCTCAGTTGTGATGATCTGTCCGTTGTTATCAATCAAAAAACGATCCTTGGCAAAGTCGTTTATGATTGAATAGCTTATTTGCCCATATATGCCTGAGTCTCCATCCGTTGCTTTCACATGGATTACCTTGGTCCCAGGAGAGGCGTTTTCTCTAACCTCTGCCACGTAAATACTCTGTGTGAAGACAGGACTGTACAAGTTCGCTCCGAGAATCCGGATATGGACCTGGGCTGTGCTTGTGAACAAACCATCGGAGACAGAGACATTCAGGCTGTACATTGACTCCATCCTCTGCTTCCGATGGTTTGACAGAGAGATGATCCCACTTTTACTGTCCATCACGAAACTTGTACGGTCATTTCCAGACAAGATGCTGTACTCCAACCGGTCATAATCAGAGCTGTCTGCATCAGAAGCTTGGACGCAAGTCACAAAATGACCCCGAGGAGCTAGCTCACTGACGTACGATTCATATATCAATTGGTTAAAAACGGGAGGGTTGTCATTCATGTCTGTTACGAAGATGCTGACTAGAACTTCGCTGCTCAGGGGTGGGAATCCGTTATCCGTTGCCCGCACTTTCAGACTGCATTGCTGCATCAACTCGTGGTCCAGCAAGCGGGCTGTTAGGATCAAGCCACTCGTGCCATCGATGTGAAAGTAATCTGTGCTGTTGAAGTTGTCCTGGACTATCTGATACTGAACAATTTTGTTGTTCTCAGAATCCGCATCCGTAGCAACAACCTGCAAAACAGGTGTCCCAATCAGAGACGCTTCAGATAAAGTGGCATTATATGCAAAGTGGTCGAAAACCGGAGCGTTGTCATTGACATCGTTGATAATTAAGTCCACCGTTACTTCAGCTCGGGCACCAGTGAGAGCATCGCTGGCTCTCACTGTCAATTTGAAAATGGGGTTTACTTCATAGTCTAATGGACTGATGACATTGAGGACTCCGGTGTCAAAATCAATGTTGAACTGATTATAGGGATCACCGTCTACAATGATGTAAATGATTCCTTGACCTTCTGGGCTGGTTGCGTTGATGCTCAGAATTGGGGTGTGCATTTCAATGTCTTCGTTTACAGAGGCCGTATAGAAAGGCTTGTTGAAAACGGGCATTGCTTTGTTAACTATCGTAATGGGCAGTTCTACAGATGCAGACAGTGATGGATTGCCTCCATCTTTGGCAATGACGATAATTAGATACTCGATGTTAGATAAGTCAGAATTAAAGGCTGCTTTTAATGTGACGCTGCCAGTGTGCCTGTCAATTTCAAAGTGCCCATAGTCCTCCTTCAGCAGGTATGATACGTCGCCATTTGCATCCTTATCTTTATCAATTGCCGTGACTCGGTATATCAGGGTGCCGGGATCAGCCTCAACTTGTACAGCGGCATAGTATGGGAGCCCAACAAACACCGGAGCATTGTCATTGATGTCTTCAATGTGAACTCTGACAACCACCCTGGCTACCCGCAGGTGATCCAGCTCGCGACTAGCCTCTACCACCAGCTCGTAAAATTCCTGTTCCTCTCTGTCAAATGGAATGCCAGTAGTTTGAATGACACCCAGAGTGGATTTGATCTTGAATTTGTTCCCCGGGTTTAATATGCTGTACTTCAAGGGCTCGTTAAGGCGGTTTCCAACAGCGTTGACCACTGCTACTTTTGTGATATTGGTGCTGTTTTCTGAGATGGATGTGGAGTAAAGGCTTTGTGTGAAATGCAGGCCACTGTCCATGGCTTCTTTGACCATTATGGTCACTACGGAAGTGCTATAGAACTTCCCATCGGATACTTTTGCTATGAGCATGTAATGATCTTTGGAGAGGCTGTTGTTTTTTATAGTCAGCACCCCGGAAACAGAATCGATGAGGAAATGCTCTGTGCTGCCTTCAATCAGGCTGTAGGTCATTTCAGGTGGGACTTCTGAATCTGGGTCCGCAGCCCTGAGTTTAAGAACCTCAACTCCAACGTATGTTGGTAGGAGCAAGATGGTCTCAAACATGGCCTGGCTGAAAACTGGAGGGTTATCATTGACATCTGTTACATCAATGGTGACTTCAGCTGGATTTTCAGCAGTAAGCTGTGGATTTCCACTGTCTCGAACGTGGACGTGAAAATGGAAATGTGCAATGGTTTCATGATCTAAGTCAGCAATAGTCCTAATTGCACCTGTACTGGAGTCTACGGTGAAATAGTTCTTTGCAGTGGACTCAACAATCTGGTAGACAAGCAAAGCGTTCTGATTACTGTCTGCATCTGTGGCTCGTATCACAAGTGGATTGTTCCCTAAGCTTCGAACAATGCTATTGATAGGTGCAGCCTCACTGATGCTGCCCAGGTATTTTGAGAAGAGGAAGACTGGTGGGTTGTCATTTTCATCAATGATCTGGATGTTCACAGTGGCATTGGATGCCATCCCGGCCATGTTTGTGGCTTGTACGGTGAGCTGGTATGAGGAAGTGCGTTCATAATCAAGGGGCTTTTGAGTAGTGATGACCCCGGAGTAGGGGTTTATAGCAAAGGCTCCGTTGGTGTTGCCCTCCTTAACCTCATAAACTAGCGTGGACTGGCTGATTGCCGAGACCAAGATAACTGAAGTTCCAAAGTCAACATTTTCATTCACTTCAGCTTGCCATTCCTTGTGCGTGAACTTCGGGTGGGAATTGTCTGACATGGTCACAGATATGCGGACAATGGCTGTGGCTGACAGCGGTGGAGAGCCCTGGTCGGTCACTTTGACTGACAGAACAAACTGGTTCATGGTGGTCAGGTCTGGTTCCTTCAGCACCGTGATGATGCCTAGAACTGGCTCAATCTTGAATGTGTTCCCAGTATTCCCTAAAAGAGAAAAAAATAGGGCTATATATCAAAAATGAAATGTAAATATGTAAAAATGATGAGCAATATGTTCAAAGTTCACTTGTTGGTATCACGTCATGCTTGCATAGCTCAAGGCCCACCAATTCAAACTCAGTCCATCAACCATATACAGTGGTATCTCGGGTTACTGACGCTTTAGGTTACGAACTCCGCTAACCCAGAAATAGTACCTTAGGTTAAGAACTTTGCTTCAGGATGAGAACAGAAATCGCGCAGCGGCAGCAGGAGGCCCCATTAGCTAAAGTGGTACTTCTGGTTAAGAACAGTTTCAGGTTAAGAATGGACCTCCAGAACAAATTAAGTTCTTAACCCGAGGTACCACTGTATGGCCAGCTGTCAACCCAACCTTCACTATTTTTGCTGTCCCCAGTGGGCAGCAAAGAGTTTTGTCAAGAACAGGCATCCCCAAACTTGGTCCTTCAGCTGTTTGGGGACTATAAGTCCCATCATCCCTAGCTAACAGGACCAGTTGTCAGGGATGATGGGAACTGTAGTCCCAAAACTGCTGGAGGGCAGAGTTTGGGGATGCCTGGTCAAGAACCTGGTAAGCCACCATTAATGGCCTGACGGTTGTGTTTTGCTTGGTGAGACTAACTCTGCATGCACACAGCTGCATTTTATACTAAAACCAAGCAGAACTACGTCTGATCACTGCCCAGTTGGGATCCCTGTATAAACCACTCTGAGAAATCTGAAGTATGATCTTGATATAAGTGCAGAATTCAAGCCGATTAATCTAATACAGTGGTGCCTCGCAAGACGAAATTAATTCGTTCCGCGAGTTTTTTCGTCTTGCGATTTTTTCGTCTTGCGAAGCACGGACTTTGGAAAAACTTTGAAAATCACCAAAGTCTTCAAAAACCTCAAAAAACGCTACCACACCGCGTGCTATGAGTTGCTCCTCGAAGTGAATGCACGGTTTTAAGAAAAAGGAAACAAACTTGCAAGACAAAGGAAACAAACTTGCAAGACGTTTTCATCTTGCAAAGCAAGCCCATAGGGAAATCCGTCTTGCGAAGCAACTCAAAAAACGAAAAACTCTTTCGTTTTGCGAGTTTTTCGTCTTACGAGGCATTCATCTTGCGAGGTACCACTGTATGAAGCAGAAGATCTGTGGGCAAGACTTTTAAAACCAAGGGATTGAACTAACATTACCAAGGGGCTATCTCTATACTAGAAAACATTATTCATTAAGAACAAATAAAACTTGGCAGATGAAGATGATGGACTATATGGAACTTGCAGAATGGACTGGGAGACTCCAAGACCAGAGAGAAGAGACGGTGGAAGAAGACTGGAAGAAGTTTAAGGAATATTTGAAAAAATGTTAATATGTAAACCTTAGAATAGCTTTGGAAGTGGATATAGGCTGTAGGGTTAGAAGTAGAAGATAGGGTATTTTAAAATAGTATTATTTGTAAGTGATAAAATGTGAAGTTACTTTAAGTATGATAAAAAAAGATGGTTAGAAATTATGATATATGTAAACTGATAAAGATGAAGTAAACTGAAAATCAGATAGGTGGGACTTGGGGAAGGCAACTTAACAATGTTTAGAAAAATAAGGATATGGACAAAATATGGAAAAATAAGGACAAGAATTTGTTCATATTGTTTGTCTTTTCTGTCTGTGTTTTTTATTCGTGTTATAAAAGGAATATTTTTTTTTTGAAAAAAAGAACAAATAAAACTCTATTGCACTCCCCAAGGAGTTGCAGGAAACTGACATTTCAAGGCTGTGCTGATCATTCTCTCCGGAACCCCTGTATCACCGACAAAATGTGGAATGATGCCCTTCCCTCATCCATATGTGAAGCAGCAACCATCAGTTGCCTCGGGTGTCTTGGAAAGACTTATCTTTTTGCTCAGGCTTTGCATGACCCACAAAAGTGGACCTTGATTTATGTGTATGAATCCCCCAAATCTCCATTTTCATTTGATTATATATGGTTTGAGGTTATATTTTTGTTTTCATGGATGTCACTTTTATATAGTACATAGTGTGTACGGCATAGAGGTTTTTAAATGTATATATGAAATGCTTTTACATAAATAAGTAAACAAATGTGTGATTACACTTCCCACCGCTTTTTGAAGAGATCACAGTAGTTTAAGTCTACAGTGCAGAGGTGCTGTAGAAGGGTAAACAAACCATTGCCAACCTTGGTGCCCTCTAGACATTTTGGACTACAATTCCCATCGGTCAAAGCCAGCACAGCTGTACTGGCTGGGGCTGATGAGAAGTGCAGTCCAAAATATCTGGAGGGCACTAGATAGGCAAAGCCACCTGCAAATCATTAACTGGGCTGTAGTATTGACACAGTACCACCTGCTAGAATCTATGTGACCAACTACAGCTGATCTATGGACTTTGCTTGCCTGCATTATGCGATTTGCACAGTAATCCTACCCATGGCTATTCAGAAGTAAGCCCCACTAAATTCAACAGGATTTACTTCCAGGTGAGTGTGTACAGCCTTATCCTAAACTTGCTCGCCCCAGAGTTAGTCCTATCAAATGCAGTGGGGCTTACTTCTAAATCAATATGTATAGGATTACACTAACAAGGCTGTGATTTCATACATGTTTACTAGAAAATGCATTTTACTGAAAGCTCACGGACCTCAAAGAAGAAGGGTTTAAGATCTGGCACAAAATAGAGATAAAAGACGAAGAAGCCAAATTGTTCAATGTGTGAGCAACAGTTCATGGCCTGAAATAATGAGGATTTTGAGCAATTTAATATTACTGGTTGAATGCTTCAATAGGACTGAAGGCGAAGCATGAGAACAGTATATATATCAAGAAATACACACAAAATAATAGCTCATCAAATAGATAAAAGGAAGCTAATGACAGCAAGGTTTGTTTATTGATCTTAGTTGATAGGGAAAAATCAAGAAGAATCATTGTTCAGTGAAGACGTAAATGGGCTCCTTAGAAGGTCAGGGTTTGCCACATACAAAATACAATTATGAGGTAGGATCAAGAGACTCTTTTGTCAAAAGCATACAATGAGGACCGAAATGACCTGTTCCAAGGAACATGGAGCTGGTGGTGGAATCAACAGAAACTCCCTGCATTCAATTTGTCCTCACCTGCGTAATGTGTTGTCAAGCTTATCCTATGCCTTGGAACACAGAGAGCTGCATTCTACTGAGACAGACCACTGGCCCATTTACTTCAGTATTGTCTACACTGACTGACAGCAGCTGTCTAGGGTTTCAGACAAGGATCTAACCCAGTCCTAACCTGAGATGCTGGGGATTGAACATGGAACCTTCTGCCTGCAAAGCAGGTGGTTTACCGATGAGCCAAGGCCCTTTCCCTGCCAATGCTATGAACTTCTCCATATCACTAGCTCCTTCTCAGGCATCTTACCAAAGGTTTCATGAGTGAAGGGAAATGAGGAGAATGAAAGGGATTTCCAGGCTCACTTCATACACTTTAACAGAACCAAGAGATAAAGCTCACCCTCCACCCCACCCCGACTTTCACCTCAGGTTCAAAATTGCAAGAGCAGATGCTTCTTCGTGCAACCAGAGATGGTGCAACCAACAATAGCTGTACTCAGCCATCTTCAAGCATCCTTCTTTGGGGAAGGTGCCGTGGCTTAGGGATAAGAGCATCTGCTTTGCATGCAGAAGGTCCCGGGTTCAATCCCCAGCGTCTCCAGGTAGAGCTGGAAGAGACCCCCTACCCAAAACCCTGCAGAGCCACTGCCAGTTACTGTAGACAACACTGATCTGGAGATTAGGCACCTAAGATTAGACATTTGAGTTGGTATTAGGCAGCTGTGCTCCTGGAGTTAAGCAAACCAATGAGAGAATGCTACCTCTACCCCATCCACCACCACACAGGTCACCCTGTATAGGCAAAGTTATGGAGCACAGAGCCTCCTGTATCTGTGGAAGGTCCATGCATGTTTCACAGCCCTGATCTTATAGTGTTTTGAATGCCCAGAGAGCCTCCATGAATACAGGAGGCTCCCAGCTTCAGATACCTGCCCTTCTATTTGTCCCGCCCAGCTGAAATCAGACAGACCCCCTTGTTTGATGAACTTTCAGCACCTGATAAAGACCTTTTTATTTTATTTCAAGCAAGGTTTTCTGATTTTTCTATTAGTTTTCATTGAGTTCACCTTTACTGTATCTTTTTAAACTTACTGTACACAGCTTAGAGACTAAGCTGTTAAAGTACAAAATGAATTGTGGAAATAAAATAGGAATAAATTGATAAGGCAAAGGCAACACAGGGAAGGGGAGTGGTGGAGCTTGCTGAATATCCCCACCCTCCCTGGCATGATTTCCATCATGAGTAGTTTTTGGACACCATGAGACAAGACACAGGCTAAGTTCAACTCCATGTTGCAAAGGGCCATTTCAACACAGGGCTCCCATTTTCAGCGAGACACTCCTGCCGCTTGCAATATTTTTGCCCTCTGTGTTACGTTCCATCTACAGCAGTGCTTCCCAACCTTTCTTCCCTTTGAGCTACCTGAAAGTAGCTGAGGATCTTGTAGGTTGTTGCTTAATGGTTGTTTGTCTTGTTGTAGCTTTGTGCCAGATGCTGTATGGTTTTTAATTGTATTGTACAGCTTCCTTCCTTTCTTATAAATTGTATTTTATTTGTATTACACATGACCACAAATCCAGACAGGCTGCAGCCCACCTGAATGAAGCATGTAGACCACTGGTTGTCCATGGACCACAATTTTGGAACTCCTGGTCCACAGATTGACAAAAAGGATGAGTTAATAGGTGACAGAGGTAATACATGATCCGATCAATCAACGGGCCTGTATGTGCCTCTACCACGTGTATAGTTTCTAGGATGGAAATATATGAACATGTGTATACCTTTCTGTGCTCATCACCTCTCACCTGGATTCAGATCTTATTAAAGTTTGTACGTATTGGTTTCTCTTACTGAGTGCTATGCTCACATGAGTTGAATTCCCTGAGAAGTAAGGAACCATGCATATAAGCTGAACCCATCAGTTAAAATTAGCATCCTCCCTGCACATCCTTTCATGGGTCAGAGGAACGACAGCCTCAGAAAGTTCTATTACGCTGCATCGAGGAACATCTGGGGATAACGAAACGGTGGGAATTTGCAGCTGAAACAGAGGTTTGAAACCTTGACTTGCTGGCAACATGGGAGGATGAAATTGAAATCAGAGGCAGTCGTGGGGATATAGTCTCATCAAAGGGTTTTAAGCTTTGGAATAATTGGTCTGGGTAGAAGCCTCACACTGTCCACACTTCCAGGCCACTGCCTCATCCCTCCCTCCTCCATGATTATGGGAGCCATTTTATTACACACTTTTCACAGCTGATCTTAACACCATTGTATCACTCTATCCATTCACCATAGGACCAAATTAGACACTTGGAAGCAGATCTAAGTCTCAAAGCAACAGGAGCAAGACTGTTTGCAGCGAAGAAGCGTTGGACAAGGGGAGGGGATGGCTGAGTTTTAAACCTGCGACTCCCTCCCTGCCTCACAACCCCAGCTCCCCACCTTTCTACCCAAATGCGGTCCAAATGGATTTTTACCACAACACCAAGGAATAGTGGCTCGAGGGAGGGAGCTGATGCAGAGGAAAAGTGCTGACTGGGTCATGCACTCCTCTTCCACTTGCCATCTCCCCTGCTGCTTTGCAGCTGTTTAGCAGCAATGAGGGTTTAAGATCTGGGTCTTCTGTCAACTTGATGAGTTACCTCTGCTAATCCCTTTAAAAGAAGCTAAACTTGTCAGCCTCATGTACTTAGACGACAACAACCTCATGATGCCATCTTAACGATTCATGATGCTATAGACTGAGTGGGGAGGTGTATAGATTGGGATGCACAAATTCAGTACTGTATAAAATTAAAAATCATAAATAAAATAAATCAGTGTTGATTGGTAAGGGTGATCAAGCCTGCAGTTCCAGGGGGAGGGCACACATAGGTGAATTGGAGTTGTGATTGACAGAACTGAAAGCAAATACAATGCAGGAAGAGACCTAGTCCAGGGGTCAGCAAACTTTTTCAGCAGGGGGCCGGGTCCACTGTCTCTCAGACTTTGTGGGGGGCCAGACTATTTTTTTTGGGGGGGGGATGAATTCCTATGCCCCACAAATAACCTAGAGATGCATTTTAAATAAAAGCACACATTCTACTCATGTAAAAACACGCTGATTCCCGGACCGTCCGTGGGCCAGATTGAGAAGGCGATTGGATCGGATCTGACCCCCGGGCCTTAGTTTGCCTACCCATGACCTAGTCTAAGGTGGTCCTGGTTGCAGGAATCTATCCCTTCTGTTATCACACTAGAGTTATCCAAACACTGGAAAATTAGGTAAATGTGCAGTGGGACAAGTGGAACATGCTTAGCCCACATCCTGCCCTTTGCATGTTTGCTGTAATTGTGCATGCATAAGAATGTAAACCTGCTAATGCATGATCCATCCCAGACTGTGCATTTGTGAGCACAGGCCTGTACGGAGCAAGCCGCTGGATAAATGCTCCACAGGACTCTGTGCACATGGTTGAGGTTAAGTGGGTAGGCCTGAGGGCAGGGAGGGCAGGCTCAAAAGACTGACCCAATGTTTGTTTATTGTACTCAGGTTGCCAGATGTATATCTATGAAAGCTGAAAGATCCAAGTCCTTGGCCACTGTTCTAAAATGCAGGCAGAGGAATGTAAGTCCAGAAGTAGCTGGCAATGGTTGACAGAAGCAAGTTTCCATTACTGGAAAAGAGTGAGAGGCTGCCAGTTGGGCTCCTTGAAATAAACGGTGGGGCAGGAGGCAAAAGAACAATGACCACAGGAAAGTAATGGAAGCAATGGCCTCAACTAGACAGGAAAATTGCTGCAGGATAAAGTGAACTGGACTGCCAAGGTTGAAATGCATCAAACTTGGAGTGATTCTGCAGCCATCTTCTACCACCAAATGAAAGCATTTATCTATCATGCTGAAACCGAGGGGGAGAGAGAAGGAGAGGCAGAGTTAGAGAGCAGGGCTACTCAGTCAGCTTTGCTGAAAGTTCAGCTCCCTTCAGTCCCTTCTCTTTTTGAGTTGTTTCCATGCCAGCTGGTCAACCTAAGAATTTTTTAAGATTAAGAATTGGTGCCTGAGTTTGCTTGCTTTCCTCTTCCACCCACACACCTTCTTTCCTTTTATGTTGGCTGATCGAACCCAAAGAGTACTCATGAATGGTTCCTCATTACCCTGGGGAAAAAGTGGCAAGTGGGGTGCTGCAGGGTTCTGTCCTGGGCCTGTTGTTGTTTATCGTATTTATAAATGACTTGGATGAAGGAATTGAGGGGATGCTCATCAAATTTGCAGATGACACCAAACTGGGAGGGGTAGCTAAAACCGCAGAAGAAAGAATTGGAATTCAAAATGACCTTAACAGATTGAAGAATTGGGCGCAAGCTAACAAAATGATTTTCAGTAGGGACAAATGTAAGGTTCTGCACTTAGGCAGAAAGAACCAGATGCACACATATTGGATTGGGGGACACCTGTCTTACTAGCAGTACATGTGAAAAGGATCTAGAGGTCTTGGTGGACCACAAGCTTAGCATGAGTTAACAGTGTGATGCAACAGCAAAAGAAGCTAATGCTATTCTAGGCTGCATCAACAGAAGTACTGTGCCCAGATCAAGGGAAGTAACAGCACTACTCTATTCTGCCTTAGTAAGACCACACTTGAAATACTGTGTCCAATTCTGGGTACCGCAATTCAAGAAGGATGTTGACAAGCTGGAATGTGTGCAGAGGAGGGCGACCAAGATGATCAAGGGTCTGGAAACTAAGCTTTATGAGGACCACTTGAAGGAGCTGGGTAGGTTTAGCCTGGAATAGAGGAGACTGAGAGGATATATGATCACCATCTTCAAATAACTTAAGGGCTGTCACATGGAGACATCTCCTGCTCTGGAGGGCAGGACTCGAACCAATGACTTCAAGTTGAAAGAAAGGAGATTCCGACTAAACATTCGGAACAACTTTTTGACAGTAAGAGCTGTTCAGCAGTGGAACAGACTCCCACAAGAAGTGGTGGACTCTCCTTCTTTGGAGGTTTCTAAGCAGAGATTGGATGGCCATCTGTCATAGATGCTTGAGCTGAGATTCCTGCATTGCAAGGGGTTAGACTAGATGACCCTTGGGGTCCCTTCCAACTCTAAGTTTCTATGATTCTATGTCAAGCTCTCTATATTATAATCCTGTAGACCTCTTGTTTTTACTGACCTCTGGAATCTATTCTGGGAACCCTTCTAGTTGGGTATTGGTGATGGGGATGTTTTAAGTCAACAAATAGATCATTATTGGGCTCAATGGGGATTATTGTGTTTAGCAGTGCAAGTACAACAGCAGCAGCAGCAGCAACAACAACAACAACAACAACAACAACAACAACAACAACAACAACAACAACGGTGCAATTCTGAGAAGCATAAAAAGACCCTGCAAGGCACCATCTCTTGAATGCAAGACACAAAAAGGCAAACAAGTTAAACATAAGGCCTCATTGATTTCTAAGGAACCTTGCCATACTTACCTTCCTTGCTGTAATCTTTAATTCTATCCAACAATTGCATTACATCGTGCGATTTTATTACGTGCAACCTCACAGCGCAAAAAACCTCACTTGCTAACCTGCTTCAATTGTGTAGATCAGCTCTGCGTTTTCGCCTTTGTCTTTGTCCAAGGCGGTGACCTGCAGAACAGCAGAGCCAATGGCAGCTGATTCAAACACAGATGCTTCGTACAAAGGGCTCGAGAAGTACGGGCTGTGATCGTTGGAGTCTTCCACGTTGACAATTACCCTTGCCAAATTCCGCCGATAGGGGAACTCTTGGTCACGAACCTGGGGAGAAGGAGCAACAATCACTGGAGCACAGAAACAAACTGGTAGGGCCACAAAACCTGGCCAACGTTACATCTGGGGAAGAAGTCATGAATTCAATACATCTTTACACATTGCCTAGTTAAACTAGGGAGTTTGCTACTGCAATATGTAGTAACAAGTTTCTTTTGGGAATTATAGGGACAGAACTACCTAAACTGTATATAAACCTATTCATGCATGCTACTAGAGCGGCAAGAATGTTACTTGCCCCCAAATGGAAAAAGTAGAAGTCCCAGCAAAGGAAGAATGGATACAAAAACTTATGGAATATGCAAAATGGTGAAACGTACCGGAAGAATAAGAAATCAAGATAACAAACTTTTTATATCTGAAAAAGTGTGCATGCACACGAAAGCTTATACCCAGAACAAACTTACTTGGTCTCTAAGGAGCTACTGGACAATTTTTAAATTTTTTTAATAAAAGAATGGAAATGGTTTGTTGAATATTTACAGATAAATTGCAAACAGATAAGAACATTGGCAGGATTATTGTAATAACGTGCAGTTTCATAAGAGTATATATTTAAAGCAGATGAACAAATTAAGTTAATTTGGATACGCAGAAGATATGAAAAACAAATTTAAGGAACCATAGAAAGAGGGGGAAGGAAGTCAACTTTCGATATGTTAAAATGACGGTAAAATTATTGAAATGTATAAACCTGAAAATCATGAATAAAGTTTCAAAAAATATGTAGGAACAGATCTTGGCCTTGAGGGTAAAGCTATATAACTGAATAGTAGTTGGTTGGTTGAAAATACTTCGCTATCACTTGTTGATTAGGTTTTGCTTCTGGAGCAGAACCAGTGTGCTAGCCATCCATCTTTTTTTCTGCTTTTTACTTCCAGATTTTGTACAGATATGGCACATGCATCAACCGCTCTGGTTTTAAAGACACATTCTCACTCGCAACCAACCTAAACAGCTCCCTGATATGCTCCAGCACGCAGGCAAATCACAGAGCAGGAAAGAGATCCTGATGTGATCGTGCAATAGATTGTGACTAGAGAGGCAGTTGGACATTTGGAGGCTATGAAGTTGACTATCTCTGTGCTAAATACTATGACAAGGAGAACTGAGTGAGATCCAGTCATCCCTGGAAAAAACTAGTAAAATTTCTCAAAGGTGTGAGATGTTAGTCAAAGTTAGTTTGGAAGTTCTAACCCACTGCCAACAAACAACAATAATAATTTCTGCTCCATAATAATACCTCGGGTTAAGAACTTAATTTGTTCTGGAGGTCCGTTCTTAACCTGAAACTGTTCTTAACCTGAGGTACCACTTTAGCTAATGGGGCCTCCCTGCTGCTGCCACTACGCAATTTCTGTTCTCATCCTAAAGCAAAATTCTTAACCTGAGGTACTATTTCTGGGTTAGCGGAGTCTGTAACCTGAAGCGTATGTAACCCGAGGTACCACTGTATTCAGCATCCACTTCACAGCAGAACAACACCCCACCCCCCCACCCCACCCCCCATAATTTAGGCACATAAACCAGTGTCTTCTGCCTTGGGAAAATCCTACAGAAATGCAAGATGAATCAGAGCACTTTGCTTTCAATAACAGGGCACGGGCAAGAAGAGCGATAATCACCTTGTTTAATAGATTCTGAAAGAACTTTAAAAACTTCTCCTGAGAAACTCTTTAAGAGAGTCACCTCTGATAAAAGGCCCAGGCATTGGGAGATTATAATGTTTCTTCCGTGTTCTCCCTTAAGATGGCAAAACCATTTTGTGAGATAAAAACGTTTCATAGTAAGCCTCACAAAGCTTCAGCACTGAAAGAACAGAACGAATAAATAAATGCACGCCAGTGGAGGGAGGAAAATTAATTACTGCTTCCTTGCCAATTTTTAAAGCCTCTGTGCTTATCAGTAGACTATAGCATACACCTATTAATAGGCACTGATTGTGCCTGAGCACACATTTAATATTCAGTTCTTACCATTACGTTTAGGATGTGCTTATCTTGGGCTTCGTGGTCTAAGCGATCGGCAGTGTACAGAACTCCTGTGTTGGGATCCATCCTGAACTTCCTCACACTGATTGAGTCAATACTACTATGAATGATGTAGCTGAGCTTGTGCTTCTCATCTCTGTCTATGGCTTCAACTTGCAGGATCTCAGTGTCAGGGAGGATGTCTTCAGAAATCGTGACGTCGTAACTCGGGTGGGAAAATTCTGGACCATTATCGTTGTTGTCCAATACTTTGATGAGAACCTGCAATATAAAAGGAGGAAAATCGGGGTTTCGTGTTGGAGAAGAAGCAAATTATACACAGATACCTGCCACATTGGCTGTTTTCAAACATATAATGATGATAGATTATGCTTACTTGCACACAAGCAAATTGCACCTGCTTCACTCCTCCCCGCTCCTATTAGGAGGAAACAAATAGCAATATCCGGCTTACAGTTCCATCCAAACTAGGGATTGTGGTTTGTTTCACTCCCAGAAAACAATAATCTTCAGACCAAGTTTGATCTTGGCTAATCATTTGGACTCAGTCCTTGGAACTCTTGGCTTGAGGAAACCCCAGTGCTTTATTTAAGAAACACAGTCTCATCATGAGCTCAAGGTACAGGATACATGGTTCATAAAGCAAAGTTCTAGGATGCATCACCAGGCAGTAGAAAAGACACAGTGTCTTTGCAAAGTTTGGAGGAGTGTGAGTTTCAAAGGATGGTTGTGTTTCAGTTCCCGCATGGTTTCAGAAAGTGCAAAATAGGTAGCTTTGCCTTCAAGTGAGAACTGAATCAAGATTCTCCCCCATGCCTATAGACTAACCATTCCAATATGTCTGTGGGGAAGCCTTGGCAGGCCACAATAAAACACATAAAATAGATGTACGTGACCGTTCCAAGGTTAAGTCCCATTCAGTTCAATAGGGAATAGACAGGTGTAGGATTGCACTCTTAAAGAAATCATCCCTTCATTCCCTACTTGTTTCCTATCTGAGAAAGGAACCTTATATGAGTCTTTAGTCATCTGGTGCTTGAGGTTAATTGCCTGGCTGCAAAGCAGCACATGAAGGTGTTAGCTTGCCTTGTACCAAGTCAGACCAACTAGGTCAGAGACATAAGAAGAGCTTGCTGGATCAGGCCAATGGCCCATCTCGTCAAGCATCCTGCTCTCACAGTGGCTAACCAGATGCCTGCAGGAAACTGACAAGCAGAGGATCTGAGCACAAGAACACTCTGCTGTCCAGTGGCTTCCATAAACTGCTATTCGGAAGGGTTACTGTCTTAAGCTGTGAAGGCGCAGGTATCATGGCTAGTGGCCATTGATAGCCTTTTCCTCCATGGATTTTTAATGCCATCTAAGTTAGTGGACATCACTGCCTCCTGAGGAAGTGAGTTCCATAGTTCAACTATGCACTGCATGAATAGCGTATTTTTCGCCCCATAGGACGCACCTTTTCCCCTCCAAAAATGAAGGGGAAATCTGGGTGCGTCCTATGGGGCGAATGCAGGATTTCGCTGAAGCTTGGAGAGCGAGGGGGTCGGTGCACACCGACCCCTCTCGCTCTCCAGGCTTCGGGAAGACATCCACAGCCTAGGCAACCCTGCGGGAGTTCCTGCAGGGCTGTCTAGGCTGCGGATAGCAGCTTGCTTCCTGGAGTGCCGGGCGCCCCGAAAGCAGAGCGCCCGGCGCTTCGGGAAAACATCCACAGCCTAGGCGAGTTCCCGCAGGGCTGTCTAGGCTGCGGATAGCAGCCTGCTTCCCAGAGCGCCGGGCGCGCTGAAAGCAGAGCGCCGGCAGATATCCGCAGCGTGGGGAGTCCTGCGGGAGTTCCCGCAGGGCTCCCCACGCTGCGGATAGCAGCCTGCCGCGTGGCGCGCCCTGAAGCAGAGCGCCCCTCGTGCCGGGCAGACATCGGCCAGCCCCACAAGCTCGGGGGACAGCGGGGAGGCGCAGCGCCGCCATCCCGCTGTTCCCCAACCTGGTTTTGGGGGAGAAATAAAGGAAAACATTTTTTCCTTTATTCCCCCCCAAAAAACTAGGTGCGTCCTATGGGACGAAAAATACGGTAAGTACTATAAAAAAATCTGCCCTGAATCTTCCAACAACTAACTTCACTGGATATCTATAAGTTCTAGTCTTACGAGAGAAGAAGAAAAAACTTTTCTCCATCCACATTCTCCATGCCATGCACCATGTTATAAACGTCTATACTGAGAAGATGCTGATCTCCACGATTTCAGATAGGGCTCTTCCAACTCAACTGAAGATGCCAGGGATCAAACCCTGCAAAGGATGTGCTCTACCACGGGGTATAATATAGTGAAGGCAGAACAGACCGTGGTTCAAATGCCTCTCTTCCACTGTATTCTAAAGCACCGCCACAGCAAAAAGTTTATTCGATGCTCCACCAGATGAATCGCTGACTTCTGTAAAGTTTTTTCCTGAATGAATTGCCTGTCACTTCACCCCTGCCTCATTCGGCTGCTTGTGTAGATGAGGTCGGCGTGGCCACCGTCTCATTGCTACCTCCATCAACAATGTGAGCCATTATAAAGCTACTGGAAGCACTCAGCAGCTGTTTTGCCTGACAGAGGTTCAGTCAGGATGCAGAGAGTGTGAGCTCTGGAAAAATCCAAAGGGCAGACGGAGCTAATAAGAAAACAACTCACCGCCCCCACACTTTTTAAGTGTGCGTAGGGGGTAGAGGGGTGGGTGGAGAGGATGTCTACTCGAACGAGTTTACAAGGCTTCAGTCTGAGCCCAGTCACTTACACCCACACTTCGCGTTTAATGGAGGAAAAGATTTACTTATAAGCTATTATGATAGTATTTTATGAAAAAAGGTTGCCCTCGGAGAGACATGAAACATTAGCTTTCCGCGACGTTAGTGAGACGTTTGCTGAATGCTTTACCAGAAAGTGCGTAAACAATTCCCAAAAAATTGCCTGTAATGACCTATCCTGGGAACAGTCTAGAAGGCAGTTGCAATAAAATTCCCTCTAAGTTAAGACTATATTGCATGTTGCTAAGGGTAGGCTTGGGATGGCGTCATTTCTGTGAGCTTTACACGGCTGGGGGAACAGAAGAGGGAAGACGAGGTACCCAGATTTGCTGAAGATGGAGACAGCAGTAGAAACGATGGATACCCTGTAAAATCCGAATTGCTAATGATTACAAATATCCCTTGCATGCTATGGCTTGGGATACTCACTGGGATACTCTGTTGGCCTTAGAAAAATAAGGAATGGTAGAAATCATTAAAACTGAGCACACTGCTGGGAACTTAGGTTGCTAAACAACAACAGCAACAACAGCCACAACAATTATATGGAAAGTTAAGAATGAAAGAACTGAAAACCAAAGGTCTAATTCTGTTTTGTTGGGTCTAAAGTAATGCCCCTTTCTATGCATATGATGCATGATATTACGACTAATGACACCAACACAGCATAAACATACATTGTGGCTGCCATACACAATGCCCATGAACCTGAGTAACTTCCAATGAATTTAATGAGTATTCTGAGAAGACATGCACAGACCTGCTATATGTATTTTTTAAAAGCTGTGATGTATCTGAGGTGGACCAATGCATCCCAGAGGATAGGAATCAAAATTATTACTTTGCCACATTTAAGGAAGAGATTGTGGGTGGGGAGCTTACATTGAGCTGTGTGTTCCCACAGCATTCTTATAACAATCCTCTGTAGCAGATTAGGCTCAAGGTCACCTAGCAACCTCAGTCACAGAATCATGAAATAGTAGAGTTGGATGGGGCAATCTAGTCCAACCCCTCAATGCAGGAATCTCAAGTAAAGATTCAATGTCTGAGCACCTCCATCGTTCTGCCCGGACACTGAGGTCCAGTGCCGAGGGCCTTCTGGTGGTTTCCTCACTGCGAGAAGCCAAGTTACAGGGAACCAGACAGAGGGCCTTCTCGGTAGTGGCACCTGCCCTGTGGAACGCCCTCCCACCAGATGTCAAAGAGAAAAATAACTACCAAACTTTTAGAAGACAACTGAAGGCAGCCCTGTTTAGGGAGGATTTTAATGTTTAATAGGTTATTGTATTTTAGTGTTTTGTTGGAAGCCGCCCAGAGTGGCTGGGGAAACCCAGGCAGATGGGCAGGGTATAAATAATAAATTATTATTATTATTATTATTATTATTATTATTATTATTATTGGGAATTCAAACAGTCATGCTGTATGAAGCTACCTTATACAAAGTCTGATTATTAGTCTATCTATCCCAGCATGCCTTCTATTTGACTCCCAGAATGGTTTGAAAACCACGGCGCGGCTTCCGATTGGCTGCAGGAGATTCCTGCACTCAGTCAGAAGCCATGGAAGCCGCGTCGGACATTCGGCTTCCCAAAAACTTTTGCAAATCGGAACACTCACTTCCGGGTTTGCAGTGTTTGGGAGCCAATTTGTTCGGGAGCCAAGCCATTCGACAACCAAGGTACCACTGTAATGTTTATTATCCCTTTTAGTAGTAGTGAAAATACAAGGAACCCAATCTGGATAAGAAGCCGGCGTGGTCCTGATGCAGATTGTTCCCCTCCCCTGCACACTTGTTATTTGAATTTGGAGCAAATGAGGGATTCCCCCCCCCCCCCAATTCAAAAGCGATTCACACAATTGCTAATTACATAAACAGCATCACGTCTAGTTTGGCCCTGATGTAAAAGCCTTAACATTTTAAATGTCATAAACTCCCATTTTCACATGAATATTGTTTTAGTTCAGGGGAATTGGCCCTGCTGGGGAGATTTTTTAAAATCACACACAGAAGATTAATTGCAAGTCTACAGGGGAAAACAAAACCAGCATGTGCTCACTTCAGAACGTTTGTTGCCCAATATTGCAAGAATCAACTGTTTAATGGGCTATCCAAAAGCTTTACTCCACTAAAGAGAAATACTAGAAAAAAATGAGAATATATATATACATATCACATAATGTATATTTATGCATGTGTGCGTGAGAAGGGGGGGCAGGGCTTATCCACAGCTGCCTTTGCTTTGCTCTTTCCAGGCATGGTTCACATTTTAATGTTGTGTGCCAAAATAGCCTTTTTTTAAATCCAGAGCTTTCCCCGCAAAAATCCGCTCTCTGTAGCTCAATCGGAACAAACAGCAATCTGCAGAAAGCCCAAATTCATGTTTGCACCAACTGAGCGCTAAAGAGCAGGCTTTTGCAGTGAAAGCTCTAGGGCAAAACAAACAAACAACTCAGACACTGAGCTTTTAAGTGCAGACTTGTGCCTAGAAAGAGTGGCACAAAAGGCAAATGTGGAAAAGGCTGGAATGAGAGGGAAGAGAGGATGGATACGCAGACAGAGATCTTACGGCTACTGGTCCATCAATCTGTTAGGGGGAGATTACTTGTTAATATCCCAGAATGATAAGTCAACGTGGACTAATTGCTAGGAGATGTTTTCCTTCCACCAGGAACTGTTGAGGGTTTTGAAGGAAACAGAAGAGTTTCTTTGTGTGTTTGTGTGTGTGTCAGAGAGGGAGGGAGGGAGAGAGAGATGAAACAGGGTGCAGAAACACACCTGGAGGATGGTTCGGAAAAGGTAAGAGAGAATAAACTGCGTCAAGGTCTGGATTCAAGCAAGGCATCATCAGCTGGATTTGGGAACCTCTCTCTCTCTCTCTCTCTCTCTCTCTCTCTCTCACACACACACACACACGCTATTCCTCTTCCTACTCAGAGAGAAAGTGTTGCTTCCTCCTTCCTACCTAGAATGCAGCAAAGCAATTGTCTCCTACTTCTATTAGGCATCAGAGTAGAGAGCAGAAGAGATGTGCTTTCTGCCAGGAAGAGGAGGAGCTTGGAAAGACATGTTGCCTGCACCCAAATTCATGCCAAACAGACTCCTTTGAGAACTTCAGCTCACCTGCTTATATATCTCTGTCTGTTCCAAACTGACTGGAGTCCACTATTCCTCATTCCTTCCTCTTCCTGCCTGCAGACCAGCTACAAATCTTGGGATTGTTCTTCTGCTTTCATTTCTATGCTCTGAGCAGACTCTGTAATTCATCCCATCTCTTGCCTTTGCTCTCAGAAAAAGCCTTTTGAATATTGACATGCTCGCGGCAACAGGGAGCTTTCCTTGTTCCTCGACTCAAATTTCGGCCCTGACCCATAAACAGATTGGGCACAGTTCTCTTGATCATGACAAACAACTAAATAAAACTAATATACAATTAATTCAGTGCTGCTAGTGTGGGCAGCTCTGAAAGATAAAGATAGTGAGCAGAAGGCGAGTAGACCACCGAGCTGCTGCAACGCGTTTGAATTTTACAGAGGTTCATTCTGGTATGCTTACACTTTCAGAAAGAAAGAAAAAAAAATGTCATGGGGAAATGTTAATGCTTGTGTTCTGCCAAGTGCCAATGGGCTCTGAAAGTTTCAATTTGTTGCAGAATTCCTCCTTAATTCAGTTTCTGCAAGGTTAGTCACTCTGGTACAGCCTCATTTATCAACACACACTGAAGAACATGAGGTTTGGTTCACAAGAGCAATGTGTCTGTTACAGAAGGCAGCACAAAATCCATAGTTCTTGAGGGCAGGTCTCTCAGAGGAAGACTAGAGCAGGGCTCAACTGTTTGAGGTGTGCATTTGTGCACCAGTGAACGTAGAATTCCGAGGGCTGTGTGTATATGGGCACTTTTGACCCTATCCAATATTTATCTGCAGGTCCTGGGTTCAAGATCCATTGTGGGCTCAAGTCCAGTACATATAAGATGCAAAAGCATTTCCCTCTGCATCAGTCTGTTCAGAACTTCGGACAGTGGGGAGACCTCATGTTTTTCCAATGCCTTTGCACAGTGTGGCAAATTATCTTGTCAACAATGAGTATTCCCTCTCACCTCCTGAACTTCCAACAAAAGACCAGCTTATAGGAAGGGAACAATTTCTCCTTTTTGTTGTTGTTTAGTCGTGTCCGACTCTTTGTGACCCCATGGACCAGAGCACGCCAGGCACTCCTGTCTTCCACTGCCTCCCGCAGTTGGGTCAAACTCATGCTGGTAGCTTTGAGAACACTGTCCAACCATCTCTTCCTCTGTCATCCCCTTCTCCTTGTGCCCTCCATCTTTCCCAACATCAGGGTCTTTTCCAGGGAGTCTTCTCTTCTCACGAGGTGGCCAAAGTATTGGAGCCTCAACTTCACGATCTGTCCTTCCAGTGAGCACTCAGGACTGATTTCCTTAGGAATGGAGAGGTTTGATCTTCTTGCAGTCCATGGGACTCTCAAGAGTCTCCTCCAGCATGATAATTCAAAAGCAACAATTCCTTGGCGTTCATGGTAAAAAGGGGAGTTGCTCTCCCTCTCGTTTTTTTTTTTTTTTTTGGGGGGGGGGGGAACTTCACCTAGGAGACCTGGTTTAAAATCATAGCCAGATATGATGTCACTGGATTGCCCTGGGCAAGCCAACTTGTTTTTTCAATGATGGTTTTATTGTTTTATTAATGCTAGTTTTGTTTTATGGATCTGGAAGCCACACTGGGTCTATGCATCCAAGAAGAGTGGGCAAGAATTATAGCAATAGAAATAGTTGCATTAGGCCCATGGATTTTAATGGCAAATAGCTATGAAAGAACAAACTGGGTTAGCAGACAAGCAGTGCATCAGGAGACAAACAGTCCATTTGTTTGCAGGTTCTCAGTTGGCATTGTTGATGCTCTACCATTTTGTTAGAAAGGATACTCAGAATAGGCTTTGTATACCTGAATATCAGAGAATGAAACACACAGCTTAACCAAAAAAATCTATTGTATAATCCTTTCATTGTGCAGAACTGACTGTCCAGGAGAACTGAGATGCCGACCGAATGACAAGACTGAAATGTTCAACACAGCCCAGTTTGCTATTCTGAGCTCACATTTTTCGAACACTAAAAGGGGAAAGAGGGAAGGGAGTTGTGTGCTGGCTGCTGCCGCCAAAGTGCGCCAGTCTGGAGAGTTTTTCCTTACTGCTATTCCTAGGGGGGTGGCAACTTGCAGCACCCACCTTCCATACGGACGATTCAAGGTTACAAAGATGCCATGCAATCCTAAGAATGCTTATTCGGTAGAACTTGCTCGCTAGTAGGGATGCTACAGAATTCTGATGAAAACAGAAATTGGAGTGGAAATCACCAATGTTCACTTATTTGATTGTCAAGACCCCCCCAGCTGCCCCAGGAGAATAAAGACAAAAGGACACATAATTTTAGGTTAATGTTAGGAGTTGCGCCGCGGCTTCAATGGGCCCTGGCCCCGCCCCCGAAGCGACCTGATTGGCCGCCTGGCTATGTGGTGTGGCCGGGGTCTCCCCCAGCATGACATGGGACGCCATGCGCATTGAGGGGAGTGGCCGGGAGGCCTGACTGCAACCCAGCCCCCACAAAAAAGTGGAGCTGATATATTCCACAAATCAATCCAGCAAATACAATTGTTGTTTGCAGACTGCAAGCAATAGATGACAATACGGAATTAATGATGCTCTTTCTTCCGATCTGCATTGTGTTTCCTTTCATCTGAAATGAATGGTGCAGACTTACATGATTTAAGTGTTTCTCCATAACGGACAGCGAGAAGAAAAACATAGTTTTTGTTGGAAGCTAAATTGCAGTGGAACAGAAACAGCGCTGCATGCAATGAATGCAGGGCAGAATGGAAATCGATAACTCCTTTTATCGCTGCTTGCTAGAAAATGAGTTTAGAATTGCAGCCAGACAGTCATGCTCCCAGACCCCTGGGATCTTCTGATTCTAAGATTCATTACCTCCACCTATTCCTAATTCAAACATCCTTGGTAAACAAAGCTGCTAAGATGGCCATTAAACCACACAACATCTGTAATGTGGACAGAGTGAGTTCTAAACCACTCGACCATTTCTGCTCACACTGTTAAGGCCTGTTTTTCACAAAGAGCAAGCTGCACCCCCTGTGCACACACAAAATTCCTGAACACAGAAAAATGGAAATCTTGGAGGTCAGTCTCAATACCGAGATGTCTCCTTCCATCAACGGACAGGCAGGGTCCTAATTAGAAGATTCTACCTGTGGGAGGCGCTATTTCACTCTCATCAGACCACCTGGCAGAGCAAGGGAAAACTAGGTTTCAGAGAGAAGGATTCTAGTTCTGCCCTCTCCCTGACATACTAGTTTTCTATGTGCATGGGAATTTATTCTCTCCTCCCATTGCCCCCATGGAAGAGATATTCCATTCATATCAATTCACACATCCAATCTCAAGTGATATAGTCAGAATCATAGAATCATAGAATCATAGAGTTGGAAGAGACCACAAGGGCCATCGAGTCCAACCCCCTGCCAAGCAGTAAACACCATCAGAGCACTCCTGACATATGGTTGTCAAGCCTCTGCTTAAAGACCTCCAAAGAAGGAGACTCCACCACACTCCTTGGCAGCAAATTCCACTGTCGAACAGCTCTTACTGTCAGGAAGAATACAGGTATATGACCTCATTGGATGTTTGAGAGAACTAGATCCAAGAGGCCTCATTTACAGTCAAGGGATGTTGCCTGAATATAAAAGATTTCCTTTTCCCTGCTTACTTCCGATTTCCCACAGTTAAAGCACTTCCAAATAAAGGCTCTTTGAGGCCCCTGAGCTTATAAATTAGCAAAGCAACACTCAAAGCATTAGCAAAGATGTTCTACTCGGGGGTGGGGGGTGGGGATCAGCAGCTGAAAAGACCCGAAGAAATACAGCTAAATCAAAGCAAATTAAAAATCCAGAATAGGCGAGTCTCTTCCAAAGCGGGATCCAATGCTGCCCATCAGAAATACCTTTGGGTTTGGTTTGGCCAAAAATGCATCTGAATAATAAAAAAAAGGTGATGTGCCAAGAACAATTACATTGGCCTTTGAAGCAAAATGTTGTGGTGGTATAGCAGTCCAATCCGAACCATGTCTACTCAGATGTAAATCCTATTGAATTCAAGGGGGTTACTCCCAGGTAAGTGGGGTTAGGATTGCAGCCTTAATACTTGTTAAATAGCTGAGTTATACAGGGAGTTTTGGAGGAAGATGATATGACAAGAGGGAGTAAGAGACCCACTGATTTAATATTGCTTCCAATATGGTTTTCACTAGGCAAGCTGGATCATGAATCTGTGGAGGCTTCCTTCACATTTTAGAGCCCATAAAGGTCCAGGGAAGGAATCATCTCCATGAATATAGGGGGCTTCAAACTCAAATGGTTCACCCTCCAACTTCTAAAGGGCTACTAGAATGGAAACGTGGGGAGTGGATCTGCCCAACTGCTGTGCTAAGGTGCTAAGGTGCTGTGCTAGGCTAAGGTGGGAGCACCATGCATGGAAAAGCAATTCCCAACCAAAAATGCTAGACTAGCCGGGGGGGGGGGCAGCTTTGCCTCTGGGTTCTAGGCTTCTTCACACATTACACTGAACACAGGTAC